>NC_090726.1:111725659-111733159 GCF_036898095.1 Palaemon carinicauda | reverse complement strand
TTAGGCTCTTTCAAAGGGATAGGCTGGATCTCTTCTGCTGCTTATGCATTGCTAGGTCTTATATATATATTGACTCAATTCTTCTAGAAAATTCTAATAGATCATACTCGTAATGTGGGGGACATAGCTCTAGCGGCATAAGGTTGCCAGCATAGTAATTTGAAGAAGTTAGCTGAGAGATGGTTGCCCCAACCATCTCTCAGCTAACTCCGCCCACCTCTCTCTCGTGAAAAAAAAGAGTGAATTTAATTCAAGAATTTTCATGCACTTTCTAGCCACGTGGAATTATAAAGAATATAATTCCTCGTGTTCATACCTCGTGTGGATCATACAGCATATCTAAAGGAGATTACATGAGACTCCGTAACAAAACTACACAAAATAAAAAGATAATTCTTAAAAATAACGTAAATTTACATATACTGAATTAAATGAAAATACAATTAAATGAATAGTGAAAGTCTTATGTAATTTACAAACATTACTGAAACCTCCATGAGTGGAACTCACCTTACGAGCTGAATATACATCTCTTGAATAGAAAAATAAAATACATGAATAAAATATTTAATCTCATATTAGACCAGCCTCGTAAGAATATATATACACGTGTGTTTGTGTATACACGTACTGTATGTATTTCTTAGGGGCAATTTAATTAAATATTATACATACAGTATATCGTATATGTATATATTAAGAATAATCTCTCGAGGGTTGGATTATTATGTATGTCTTAAGAGCTTGGAATAATTGCAGCTATATGAGTAGTAATAGCAGTATATATATATATATATATATATATATATATATATATATATATATATATATATATATATATATATATATATATATATATATATTATCATTTACTTATTGTTATGTAATTTCTCAGTCATTTATACATCAATTACGCAAATGAATTGTGATTTTTACTACGTCACATACGAATCTAATGCGGTGTACTTTCATTACGGAGCATGAAAAATCTAATATGATGTAGGAATTCTAGAATGTCTAGAACAAATGGAATCATGCATACGAAGATATTGGAAAGAAAGTGGCGTCATTTAAAAACAGAGACGCTATTGAAACATTTTTATATCTCAGTAATTAAGGGTTTCTTTCATAAAATATTTCTGTCAAGTGAGTATGAATAATTTTAGTACTAGTCTATAAAATTATGAAAATGCAAAGCCTTTTTTACAAAGATTCTTACGAGCATTTTGGGGATAATGTTTTGTGAAGTATCATATTGACATAGCCATAAAATACATACCCAAGGTGGGGTATATAAAGACTAGTTCCGGTTACCGAGAACGCACCTCTGGAAAGTCAACTTGATACCTACAACGTCCTCCGGAAAGTAGTTCAAAAGTTAAGTTTCCCTTCGGCTATTGATACCTCTGTTCTCTTCAACATCTCTGATCTCGATAATAGTAACTTTAATTGTGTTGACCTGTTCTAATGGAACTGCTTAAGTGTTGATAGTTATTTTCTGTTTGAATTGCTTATGGAACTTATGTTGATATAAATGGCAAAACCCAGTGTCACTTTGTACTTGAAATGCTTTTAAAAAAAATAAGAACTCTGCATAATCTTTTTTTTTCTTTTTTTTTTTTTTGTCACTCGGTCTAATTACTATGCCTAAAGTTTTACGTAACTTGTTAACAAAATTAAATTTTGTCCTAAACGAAACCAGATGTAGGATTTAGACCAGTGCTCTTAGTAGGGCAGATAACCTTAAAATTTTACCAAAATAGTTCACTCTATGATACAAACAGGAAACTTTACATGAAGGTTTTTCATGGTGTTCTCATGAAAATAAAACTATGGGCCACTTAAATTTTTTATTTTTCAAGATAGCCGCCACATTCTTTTAAATGGCGGTAAAAACACCGATTTTCCACTTGTAAGATTTTGACAAGTGGGTCATATGGAGCACTTTTGATGACCAGTGGCCCAGATTTGAAGGAAAACCACTATATTTATGTCAATAGTCACTGTAAATACAATGTAATGAAAATTCTATGGTGCGCATGCGCAAAATTTGACCCAAATTATTCATTTTATTAGTAATTGGGTGGTTAAACTTGATATTTTACCAAATTAGTTTCTTTGATAATTCAATTATACAGATATGCAAGTTTAACATTCTGATAGTGTAATTGATATTGCCTATAACTCACCAGGGGTTTCTTACAAAATGGCAGTCAAAAACAAAATGGTGGCATAAAAAAGTTGGTTATTTATTTACTCCCAAGCAGTGTGACTTTAGCTATATCAGGGAAATGGACATGAAATGGGTGATAAAATGAACATAAAAGGATGATAAAATGAACATGAAAGGATGATGAAGTGGGGTGGAACACAAGGCCAATAGCGTCAACTGGTTTAGACTGTTAAATAAAGGGATGGGTAAGGTCCGGCAATTTAGCCTACTACAGGGGATCCTACAATTTTAACGAGCTAGTTGCTTACACTACCAGGGCACACTGGTGCAACTAGCTGGCGTGAAAGTTGGCATGTGGTTTAGTATCAGCTTTATTAAGTCTCCCAAATACACTTTGATTCGCCCCATATATAGTCAAGATGTCGTACCTGAATTGACGGGAGTGTGCCAACACGGGAAAACTGAGCCAAGAAGGACAGGGCTTTTGTCCTTTGGGTGGTGTACAGATCGCACGAGAGTTATATGGCGCTAGATGAATGATCGGGCTAGGCGTCGAGGTAACAGCATCGAACCTAGTCGTATCCCATACAGTAAAGTGTACTTATAAGTTGAAGGTGGTAAATGGATAATCCCTCAGCCTTTCAACTGTTGAAGTATCATATATGTGTTGCGTTTATTTCATTTTGAAATGTCAAAAAGACTTCGTTTGTCAATATCTCCTAATGAGAAAATGGAAACTGATTGGACTAAATGCTTTATCTGTCAGGTAGACAAAGATGAAACATTGATGTCACCCAAGGATACTTCAGACAAGAGCAAATCGAGGTATACTTTATTAGCAAAGAATATTCTAGAATTCAGAAAGCTAAATGAAATGCCCATTGCTTTAGATGTTGGATGAATTGATGATGGTCAAGGAATAGAAGAAACACTGATCAGGAATAATGCACAGTATCATCATTCGTGTAGAATAGAATTTAACAACACTAAACTAGATCAGAAGTGGAGAGTGGTGATGAAAGGGATTCAACTAAATATATAAGAAAAAAGACGTCTCATGAGCTAGGTAAAATGGATGTTGCGAGATGTTTTTTACGTTTAAAAGAGAGTCCCATTACAGAACTTCGTGAAGCAATGACATTGCAGCTCAATGACAGACTTAATCGTTGTGGGAAAACATTACAAGATAAGGAGCTGCTTGCAAAGCTTAGTGCAGGTGATGTCGTAGCTCAGAAGTTCAAGTACCATCTAAAATGCTTAACAGCTCTATACAAGAGAGAAAGAAAGTTACTACACGGTCTTGAAACAACTACGGTCCAAGAAAAAGTTGACTCTGGCAATGAACTGGCATTTACAGAGCTAATAACACATACTGTGGAATACCAAAGACCCAATCCTGGAGGTATAGTTTTCAAACTGGCAGATCTTGGTTTGCCATATGAACGAAGACTAGGTGATTTTTCATCAGCTGCAATAAAGGTAAACAAAACAAGATTGAAAGGGAGAATTCTGTCTAAGCTGCCAGACCTACAGACATACCATCGAGGTCGAGAGGTAGTGCTTGTGTTCGAGAAGGATATTGGGAAAGCACTTGTAACTGCCTGCGAGTATACTGATGCCATGTATTTGGCAAAGGCAGCAGAAATCATTCGGAAAGAAATGTCACACCACAAGGTTTAATTTACTGGTACTTTTAAACCTGAATTGATATCAGTAGTTATTCCAAAAAAATTGCAAGAATTAGTATCTATGATTGAACATTGTCCTGGCATCGAATCCCAGATTGAAAATGGGGTCACGGATTCTGATCTCACAATTGCTCAGTTATTGCTGTTCAATTACCATAAAAAGGGAGTCAAAGATAGCAGCATTCGCCAAAAACATTCTTCAGATCGTGAACCTCCATTTGCAGTTTATGTCGGGCTCCAAATTTTTGCAAAGACAAGGAAACGTAATCTCATAGATATTCTCTTTAAACACGGAATTTGCATTTCGTATGGCCATGTTTTGGAAATATTTAAAAGGCTCGGTGATGGTGCAGTGCAAAAATATCTAGAGGAAGGAATAGTTTGTCCAGCTGTTTTACAGAAAGGTATATTCACCAAGTCAGCTGTAGATAATATTGACCACAATCCCTCTTCAACAACTACTATGACATCATTTCATGGAACAGGGATATTTTTGTTTCAACATCCAACAAAGGAACAAAGTGTACAAAATCCTCGCGATTTTCCATTTCTAGAACAGGAACTTCCATTAAAGAGAGTATCAAATCTGCCTGAATCGTACACCAACATACCACCTGCTTTTCTGAAGTCCAAACGAACACCTCCAGTAGTAGAGACAACACCAGTTACAGTTCAGAACTAAGACTACCTAATACAGAACATTAGATACGAGTATGATTGGCTTCAGTTTGTCAGTTTAACACAAGAAGTTGTAAACATGGAAACGATATCATGGTCCTCATACCACTCTGCAAAGGAAAGAGATCCTGAAGTTGAAGTTAGCATCACTGCATTACTACCTTTGCTTCAGGATCAGGCACACTCTGTGTCTACAATGAAATATGCGATGGACAAAATTAGAAAGATTATAGAATTCCTCAATCGAACTCAAACACCCGTATTGACAGCGGATCAACCATTGTTTGTACTTGCAAAGCAGATTCAATGGCAATGGCCTGAAAAGTACGGCGAGGATAAATTTATGATAATGTTTGGTGGTTTACACATTGAGTTGGCAGCACTGAGCCTATTAGGTGATTTACTGAAGGGATCAGGTTAGGTAGCAGTCCCTACGGAGGCTGAGATCGCTTCTCCGGGTTCTGCTCCATCCCGCCATCTAGGGCAGCTTTAGTAGAGCATGTGAAGCGAGGTGTACTGCAAGCGGGGCACACATGGGGTCAGTCTGTGGTTTGCATTATGAAATTACCTTCACCTGAAAGTTGGAGGTGGCAAAAAGACAACAATGTTTGGACGTCATATTGGACCAGCTTGCACCCAATAGCAGCGTCATGTCAACAGCTCTTAAAATGTGGATGTAAAAGGATTTGTACTGGGAATTGTAAGTGCTATAGGTCAGGATTACAATGCACAGCATTATGCACCTGTACAAGCGAAGATACATGAATCAATATGACTTTGTCAGTCTTATTTCGCACATGCGCTTTGTAGAGTTTTCACAAAATTGTATTTACAGTGAATACTGACTTAAATATAGATATTTCACCTCAAAACTAGGCCACTGGTCATCAAAATTACTTCGTATGATAAATTTGTCAAATTCTGGAATGGGATTTTGCCACCATTTCAAAAAAATGTGGCAGCCATCCTGAAAATTGAAAAAATTGAGTGGCTCACAGTTTTATTTCTTTAAGAACATCATAAAGGAAGCTTTGTGCTTGTATCATAAAATAAAATATTTCGTCAGGTATCCGCTCCACTATCTGCCTGTAGCAGCAAATAAGCTTTTGACATTTTGACATTTCTCACGATTAATTACAGGCGAGTGTAAATCGGAAGGTAAATTATGTGGTTATGTAATGTAATCTGTTCAACGATACCGGCTTAATACTGCTAAATTTATGAGAATGGTATATTCTCTTTAAACTATAAGATATATTTTTGCAAGCCATCTGTTTGGTTTAATGTTTTTACGTTCTTATATAGCTCTGTCACCACATCGAGTCTAGTCATTATCATTCTTATAAATATTTAAGTCATACGTCTAAGAGAACTCAGTCAGAGCATTTCAGATAACGGTTATGCTGATTGATTTTCTGAACTTGTGAAACAACGGAACCTAATATATATATATATATATATATATATATATATATATATATATATATATATATATATATATATATATATATATATATATATATATATATATATATATATATATATATATATATATATATACTGTATATATATATATATATATATACCCGTTAATCGCGGGTTCTTGCTTCATGGGTGCTTGCTTCCCGGCCAAGGCAGAAAAAGAAAATTTCTTTGTGATGATTGTTTACCCAACATTAAGAATTTGATTTCTAATAGTTGGCAAAAGCATTACGATGGCCAAGAACAGTGCAATACCCAGCTAGTCCTAGCTCTCTCTGTACAGTGTATGTCTATTTACTGTAGTAAAAAATTACAGCTATATTTGAAGTAAACCGAATTTTGATTAAACTGGTGTTTCACTTAGGCTAACTGTATCCTACAACAATGCATGTAATATTCATATTTTAGTATTGTATTTATGATTAAAATCAGCGAATCATAACCTCATGCATTGTTTACATTCAAATCAGCTGATCAACCCTGCGTCGGTAGTCCGTCGTCAACCTAATTCACTTTCATGATATTATCCCACTGATATGACCATTCACTTTCATAGAATTACCTCACTGATATAACCTATCATTCATATAAGTATGATATCTCTGACATTATTATTGTCCGTTGCTTATTATTATTATATCCTTAATCCTTTTCCCAATTCCTTTCCAAATCCCTTTCGTACATTTACATTGCTCTCCCACACTCACATCTAAAATGTATCTTTCTAACTCTTCTGATTCTCTGTATATTTTGCGATTTCATTCATCTCATTTCTAGCATTTATCCACCATTTTCATCTTATTAATCATTCTAAACCCCTATCTTATCCCTCATTCCACCTATTCCCATTCCTATTTTTCATTCCTTTTTCTCGCATTTCCTAAACTCCTTGATTTCACTAATTCATCTGAATTAGCGTAGATTTGGCGGAAGAGATGTGCAAGAAGAGGGACCTCTCATCATCAGAAGATTGGCTACCGCCTCCCTGTCTTGTGTCTACTTTGTATCGCTCCATTTGTCGTATTGTTTCGTCCTCTCTCCCTGTTCTCCCTAGTGTTTCACTCAACTGCATCCAATAATAATGCATGTAATATTCACATTTTAGTATCGTATTCATAATTGAAAACATAGCAAATTGTAATCTTATGCATTGTTTATATTCAAATCAGCTGATCAACCCTGCGTAGTTTATTTTCAACTTCAATTTTCAGATGAAATATCTCCCTTATTATTAAGGTATGTTATCGAAGGATATTTCATATTTACTAAAAGAAACAATTATTACTTGATCAATTATTTTCCAATTAGCATACAGTACTAATTTCAATAGTTTTATTTGAAATGCTTCTCTGATATTTTACTTACTTATACTGTGAGTTGAATCGCATAACGTTAACCAGAGTTGCATTGTTGTTGCCAATGCACGTTATTTTATAGTTTTAGTTCTGCGGTGCTTGATTATAAAGCCTCAATAAAGAC
>NC_090726.1:111675659-111715659 GCF_036898095.1 Palaemon carinicauda | reverse complement strand
TTATATATTTACATTTAAGTAAAAACAATACAGGCTTACGCCTAAGTCTAAACTATAGATGGCCATGGCCTTTATTACAGATATTTCATTGTAATTGTCAGGTTATGGAAAAATTCAGTGGTGACCATGTGTTGGAGTGGTGTCTGGCGTAAGGTAATCTCTCCAAGAGTAGCACAGTTTGGAAGGGTTACAGTGCACAAAGGACAAGGATTCTATCAAGCAAAGGGATTACATTTAATTTTCCTAAGTTATAAATTTTCTATTTTATTTTGACTGTTGTAATTGCATATAAATTAAATGATTTCTTTAATTAACCCTGTTACCATTAAATTGTATATCATTCCATGATTCAAATAAAAAGTTTTTCCATATGGCGACCGTGACAGGATATGTGCAATCCTTAAACTTCCTGTCCTTTGTGTTGTAAGCCTTTTATTGTGGGTGGAGCTGTCCTCGGCTTCTTTATTTTTTTATATTTGATATAGGCTTATTGGTATATGTAGTGAAAGCATCAAATTTGTGCTCGGGGTATGAATATTTTTATTGAAGTGAACATATCAGTCTGCTGTAACACAGCTAAATATTCGTAATCGTTAGAAACTTTGATTTTTGTTTATCTAGGCCTGGTATTAGATTAACTTTGTAGAATTATTAACATGTCTGAGGATATATTGAAGAAACGGCGTTTTTACGCTTGGCAAAGAGTAACAAAGTTATATAATGCAGTTCAATCGAATCTTGAAGGATTGTCTGAACAAGATAGACTTTTGCACATTCACAGACTTGAACAGTTAGAAAAAGAACTGTTAGAGTTAGATCAGGAAATATTGAATTATGTCATAGATATGGAAGACGAAAGCTCCATTGAACAAAAGATTAACACAGATGAAGACTACCAGAAAAAGATAATGTCGGCTTTGTTAAGTTTACGAAGGCAACAGGCTTCTAGTTTAGAAACTGTAGCCACGACTACCCCGGTAGTTAACCTTAAGAATGAGTTAAGGATGCCTCAAGTTTCTTTACCTGAATATGACAACACCATGGGTCAGTGTTTAGTCAAGTTCTTTTATGAATTTAAAAAATTTACTGACAAACAAAATTGGTCAAATCACTTAAAGTTTATGTATTTACGAAATCAGTTGTCAAAGTCTCCAAAGGCCCTTGTGGATTCTCTTTATATTGATAACCAGTTCTATGAAGAGGCAAAGAAATTATTACTGCAAGCATTTGCAACTCCATTAACACAAAAGTAGGATGCAATTAAGAAACTTGTAGAATTGAAGTTAACTCTATCAGGTGATCCATATGCCTTTGTAGCCTTGATGAAAACTATTATGAATGCATTCAAAAAGCTTGATGTCAAAGTTGACGATGTTCTCTAGTACTTCATATGACATGGTCTTAATGATTGCTTTCGATCTTTACTAATTCAGATAACAAATGAAAACAAACCCTCATTAAATGAAATCGAAAGTAACATATTTGAGGCTGTTGAGAGGTATAACAGAATAAATGAAAGAATTTTTAAGCAAAAGGAGAAAACTAGGACTAAGCATATAGAATCAAGCACAACTCTCGCTACCAAAGTTAGTGTTAGCCATAAATATAAGTCATGTATCCTATGTACAAAGGATGGTGAGCAAGATACCGCATATTTGCTCATAAATTGCCCAGATTTTGCGAATCTAAAGATGAAAATAGAGAAACTTAGAGCTGAATGCTTGAGTTAGGTGTGGCTATCATAATCATGTGACTCTTCAGTGTAAATTCAAGTTTACTCAAAGATGTAGAAATTGCAGTGGATGGCATTTTAAATACCTGTGTGTTGCTAAGGAGAGGCTTAATAGTTTCAGTACTAAAGCTTCTGATTCTAGTAATACTGAATCCATTGAAACCTCTATACATACTAGTGGGAAAAAGCTTGAACCGAAGCATACTTTGAATAGCCTCACATTAGCTAAAATTCATCAAAATGTTACTGGTGGTGCTGCAATTTTACCAACTTTTACATGTACTGTTGCTGAAGAAGATAATGTTGTGCTAGTTTTACGAGACTGTGGTAGCCAGAGAAATTTTGTTTGTGGTAAGCATGTAAACAATATGAAGTTCCCTGTCCTAGCATAATCGTCTATATGACTATTCATGGTTTTAATTCTACTAGGGACCTTGTAACTGGTATTTTAAATGTACCTCTCAAGTTAGGTAGGGAATGGCATTCCATCGAAGCAGTTGTGGTACCCAGTATTGATATAGAGTTGAAACTGGAGGGCTTGAATGTCATCATTAAAGAATTTCAAAATAGACATTGCATTTTAGCCGATCAGTTTCTTAGTGGCAGTGTGGACACTATTTGTAATATTGGTCTTATCTTGGGAAGTGATGCTGACTTTTTGCTGTCCCTAACTACACACAAGTTTGGATTAACCAATCCCTCTGTGTATCTTGACACTCCAGTTGGTGTCATGCTCACAGGTATTATTAACAGAATGATGAAAAACTTGGACTATTTACCTAACTTGAATATTGGAAATAGTTCACATACTGTGGTTAGCACTCTAAGAAACACACTTTGTATGGTAGGGGAAGCTGCCCAGACTAATAAGCAATTACAATTCCTCGATAGACATAGCTTTTGAGCAGTCTCTCAGTCTGAGCTTTGAGATGACGATGTTGACTTGATTTCCAACAGAACCCCGGCGAGTATCAAAGTTCAAGAAGCCAACACAAATTCAACCTATGCTATTTTTAATGAAAAGGGTAAGCTAAAGCAGTCTGAATTGATTAAAGCTACGGAAGAATTACTTGAAAAGCAATGCATTGAATATCTGGACTATGAAAAATCGCAGCTATCTGACGATGACACAGAAACCAATAAAACGCTAGTAATGTATGTTCTTGATAATACAGAACGAGATGAAGAAGGTAGACTAGTAATGCCACTGATGTGGAACAACAAGAAATCCCATTTGTTATGGAAGAACTTCAATTTATCCTGGATGATACTGAAGTCTAATTCAACACGTATGAAGAATAAACCTGAGCATTTAAAGATGATTAATGATGTATTTAAAGAGCAACAAAATCTAGGAATCATAGAGAAAATTGAAGATATTAATTCTTTCATAAATGAACATCCAGAAGCTAGTTTCTTGCCACATATGCCTGTGTTCAGAATGGCCAGAGACACGACTAAGTGTCGAGTTGTGTTTCTGTCTAACTTATGTGAGAAAAACAAATCTGCAAAAAGCACTTATAGTCACAATCAGTGTATGCTTCCAGGCCCTTGTCTGAATCACAAAATTACATCTTCTCTGATTATGCAGAGATTTGACTCCCATTTGATTTGTTTTGACTTGAAAAAGGCATTTTTGAAGATAGGACTCAAGGAAGAGGATCAGAATAGATTGTTGTTCTTATGGTATCAAAATATTCTTAAGGATGACTTTACTGTTGTGGGCTATAGAAACAAACATTTAAGTTTTGGCCTAAGGCCTAGCCCTTGTCATCTCATGCTAGCTTTGTTCAAAATCTTGATATTGGATGTTGAGAGTGACAATGAGGAAATTATTAACTTTAAGAAATCACTGTATAATACCATTTACATGGACAATGGGTCATATTCGTGTAACTCTGCCAAGGCTTTATATGAAGCGTACCACTGTCTCCCTAATATCTATGGATAATACAAATTTGGATTGCAACAATTCGTAACAAACGATGCCGAACTACAAGAAATAATTGACCGAGATTATGATAGTGAAACACCCAAAGAGGTAAAGTGTTGCTCGGCATAGTTTGGGATAGGGAAGCAGACACACTGGGCCCTGGTAAGATTTTCCTTGATATGCAAGCTAGCACAAAGAGGGCAATTTTGTCAACATTAAATAGTATCTATGATTTATTTAATATCTATGGGCCAATTTTGAACAGGGCCAGGCTGTTTCTTAAGAAGCTTCAAGAAGACAAGACTATCACATGGGATAGATCTCTTTCAGAAACATTAAAAAGGGAGTGGACACTTATTGGAGAACAGTTGAATTCTACTCTTAAGGTAGTAATTCCTACATTCCTGAGTAGGATAGATGGTACTTATAAACTAGTGGCATTTTCAAATGCAAGTAAGGATATTTATGGAACTGTGGTGTACATTGTAAATATCTTCAATGGTAATATAAGTTTTTTGATAGCCAAGAGCAGGGTCGTTAACAAACAGTTAGAGAAGAAAACCATTCCCGTGATTGAATTTCAAGCTTTTGGACTAGCCACAGAGACAGTAATCAATTTATTTCAAGAACTTGCGGGTCAATCAGTCGTTACAACAATCAAAATTGTGATCATGGCAATATATTCAGACAGTATGGTTGCTCTTAATTGGCTTTACTCTTATACATATAAGTTTGATAAATTGCAGAAGAAAGGAGTTTTTATTCAAAATAGGTTGAAAGCTATAGGTGACTTTTGCCAAGTCTTCCCAATAACATTTTCATTTGTGAATGCATAAGAAAATCCTGCAGATTATATTAGTAGATGTGTCTCATACAGGAGACTTCTGAAGACTGCGTATCATAGTGGACCTGAGTTTCTTAACAAACCTCATAAAGATGAGGTTCAGTTTAGTTTCAAGGTGCCAAACTCCCTTGAAGAGATAGATGAAATACCCAGTCCTGAAAGGGAAGATGCTTCCTTAATCACTCTCTCAACGGATTCTGAAAGTAAAGAGAATAACTAGAAAGACATTAATAGCATTGAACACTTGATACCCCTGACTAAGTTTCCAGTTTCCATAAGCAAGCAGCTGTTCATAGTATAGTGTTGAAATTCATCAAGAACATCAGAGAAAAATAACAAATAGAGGAGTCAACGTTCATTGGGGAAATTGTGTCAATGAGAAAAATCTTTATTCTTTAGCTTGTAGGCAGATAATAGGTAAAGAACAGGAAAATAATTTCCCAGAAGTTTGTAAATTCTTCAAGAAAAGTCATACATTAAAAAGAAACATTCTCAATTTGGTAACTCGAATATTTTCCAGAGCAAAGACACTTTGTTAAGAATCTGCAGTATATTTGGAAGAAAAAAACAGATTTTCTTTCCTGTGCTGTTACCTAAGCATAGTTTGCTAACTAAACTGGTTATCCGCGATATGCATGTTAGTCTAGGACACGCTGGTGTGTATTCGATCTTGGCTCAGTTATGTAAGCAGTTTTGGATAATCCACTTTAATATACAGTAAAGACAGTACTTAGAGAATGTTAACTTGTAGAAGGCTTAATGAGAGATCAATCAAAGTGATTTTTGGAGCAATCCACCACCTATTCCAAACAGGTATATTTTCTTGGATTACATTGGTCCTTGTACAGTAATATGGAATTGAGAAAGGAAGAAGATTTGGTTATTATGCGTGACATGTTTGTGGTGGAGTCGAGCCATCAACTTGAAGATATTTTTATCCGCTGATACTCGAGACTTTCACAAGGCCTTCCAACTACACATATATGAGTTTGGTATCCCAGAATTTTGCATATCTGATTTGGGATCCCAGCCAAGTGCTGGTAGTAGAATCATTGGAACCTTTCTCAACGATTTTGAAAAACATGCCTTTTTTTAAGAAAATGACATTAAGCCCCTGAAGTTCGACCATTATGCCAAAGGTAATAGTTCTTTGGGTTCGCTAGCTGAAAGCTGTGTAAAAATGATGAAAAAGCTCCTTTTTAGTTCTATTAAGAACATTGTGCTTGATTATCAAGATTTTTACTTCCTTATTTGTCAAACTGCCCATCTGATTAACAAAAGACCAATTGCTTTTAAGGATGGTCTGAGAGATGCTTGTACTGATAATGTAGAAAACCCAATAACTCCTGAGTGTTTACTAAAAGGCTATGACCTGGTATTAGTGAACATTATTCCCGAGTTGCAGAATTCTTCTTCAGATGACACCAATTGGGTGCCTGGTAGTAGTGCTATTGGTGATGTTAAGGATAATTACTATAAGCTTAGACAAGCTAGAAACAGACTAGTTGAGGCATATCATTCAGAATTTCTTGCAACTCTCATTAATCAAGCAGTAGATAAAAGGGATCGTTACAGACCCGTCAATCATAAAACCTTGGCTGTTGGAGATATTGTTCTGTTAAAAAAGGATGAAAGCAAACCAAGTACTTATCCACTTGGTATAGTAAAGAAGACAGAAGTAAATCACCTAAGGGAAGTAAAAGCAGCTCGTGTGCTTAAGGGCAAGTCTCATGAAGTTGTGTAGAGGACAACAGATTCACTTATTTTGCTTCTTTCCAAAGAAGGATTTCATAGTTGTTGAAGTTGAAACTGAATTACCTATTGATCAATTAAAAGTCAGAGAAGTAAACGGGCTGCTGCACTTGAATCTATGAGAAACACAGAACTCTTGCTTCAAGAGGGCCTAGTATAATAGGCTAACATAGTTTTGTATATTACCATATTCTATGGGGTAAGCTACACATTGGCTATAAAGTGTTTAATGAAATTGTTGCTGGGAGTGAGTAAAAGGTGAACAAATGGTTTCTTTGATTAAACTTAGTAAACTTTAATCAAATTGTTGCTGGGAGTAAACAAAATATATCAAAGATATATTTCACATTTATTGTTTACTTGACAGTATGTTATTTCACTTTTATTTACATAAACTCCTGGATACCTTTTAAAATATTTTGTTTCTTGTTAAGCAGGGGATTTAGGAGTGTATGTTTTGAGTTCCTTCTACATCTCATGAATCGTAAGCACCAAGTTATAATTAGAGATTCAAATTTACTATTATTACTTTATTGTGGCTAAAGTTTATGTTTAGGAAGTTAATTTGGCTGATTCATGGTAAATGTTTTCTTTATTAACCTTTTCAAACCAAAAGCTATAGACGAAATAACGCAGAAGAGGAGTTGTGACTCGAAGACCAGAACGACGGGACCTGTAGTTGAACCATCCTACATGTTTTTCGTGTATCAGCCGATCTGCTTATACTGTAGTCTTCATGGACCACAGAGCTTAATGGTATAATCAATATCAAGATTTACTAGTAAGAAGTTTGCCGAGGACAGCTGCCATTAACAATGAAGGCGAAATTCAATAAAAGTACCGAAGGATTTTGGGAGAGAAGGGGGACGGATTTTTAGCAGTTTGGAGGTAAGAATCGAGTTACATTTACGCATGTTTCAGTCGATTTTCAAATTGCTTATATTTGAACTTAGTCAGTTCATTAACCTAACTTGCACGTCCTATAAAACATTACCTGATAGTTCATGATATTTAGAAGGAACTTGATGATTGTCATTACACTGTTATCTTCTCGTGAACTTTGGCAAAACTTACCGAGGTTTAAGTATCACTGGTTAAGCTAACGAGTAACTCAGTTCTTTCATGTATTAACGTTGAAAAACTTCCAAAACCTTTAGACTGGGCTATCGAGCTTGCTTACATGATGGCTAAGTAAACTAAGCACTGGAAAAAAACTTATACTAAATTTTAAGCTAGGCACTTAACCTAGTAAGGAACTTTAAATTTGTATTAGGCTAGCCTAAAACTTAGCTATCCTACTAAGCTAAATACTAAGAATATCACGGTCTTTGCTATTAAACTTATTACATTTTTATATATTTACATTTAAGTAAAAACATTAAAGTCTAAACTTAGTCTAAACTATAGATGGCCATGGCCTTTATTACAGATATTTCATTGTAATTGTCAGGTTATGGAAAAAATCAGTGGTGACCATGTTGTGCTGGAGTGGTGTCTGGCGTAAGGTAATCTCTCCAAGAGTAGCACGGTTTGGAAGGGTTACAGTGCACAAAGGACAAGGATTCTATCAAGCAAAGGGATTACATTTCATTTTCCTAAGTTATAAATTTTCTATTTCATTTTGATTGTTGTAATCAAATATAAATTAAATGATTTCTTTCATTAACCCTGTCACCATTAAATTGTATATCATTGCAAGATTCAAATAAAAAAAATTTCCATATCCTGCCCACGTCCATTTCTTTTTCTTACGTTATTCGAATATCGTTTATTTTAGTTTGCTTGCGTATCCAATTTTCTCTTTTCTTGACTCTTAGTGCTATTCCCATCCTTATTTTTTCTATAGCTCTTTGAGTTTTGACTTGCTTATGATGTAAGGCTTTAATATGCTCCAAATTTGTGATACATAAGTTAATAGAGTGGTAGGGCCATATGATTAGATGACTTTGTTTTTAGAGAAAGTAGCATTTTACGTTTCATAATATCATTTTGTTTACCAAAATCTCCCCATCCCATTCTTATCGTTCTTTTAGTTTCTGTTTCCTATCCAGCGGAAGCACTTACTGTCTGTCCTAAGTACAAGTACTGATTAACAATGTCTAGAGGCTCATCAATAACCCTTATTTGTTGTGTCTGCATTTTCGTTGAACATTTTATTAGCTTTACTCATATAAATTTTCAGTCCTAAGTTTCTGCTTTCTTTATTCAAATATTCTATAATCTTGCAATTCCTAACATTATTCACTAAATAGAACTATGTCATCTGCAAATCTTAACTTGTTAAGGTATTCCCCAATAATTTGAATTCCTACATTGGTCCAATCTAAATTCTTAAACACTTCTTATGGGCACGTTGTAAATAATTTAGGAGAGATGGGATTTCCCTGTCTAACTCCTGTCTTAATCAAAATTTTCTCACTATCTTTATGTCGATAGATATTTATATGAAGGCAATCATGCATTTCTATATACTCTATATATATATATATATATATATATATATATATATATATATATATATATATGAAAAATATATATATATATATATATGTATATATATATATATATATATATATATACATATATATATGATATATATATATACATATATATATATGATATATATATATATACATATATATATATATATATATATATATATATATATATATATGAAATATATATATATATATATATATATATATACATATATGAAATATATATGCATACATATATATGAAATATATATTATTATATTATAGTCCCGTGATCTGGGAACCAAATAAAGTATTATATATATCTTATGGCTGGCAAGTTATACAACCTCTCGAGTTCCCAACTCGCCTGTTTATTTTACATTAAATCTGTTACACTTGAGAATTTTAATACCTGAACTCTGAGACAGTTATTTAACTGAAAGACAGCAATATATAAAACACTGAATATCCAAATGCCTCTTGAGTACACTCAAAACAAAACTGGGTAATTATTATAACGATCTATTTAAAACTACCTCTTACTCTGATTTTTTAACAGGTTACAAGTGAGTATGAAGTAAACACTGGTGATTGAAACGATACACTCTTTACAAAAATAAATATATTCTATAAAAATTACAACCCTTTGAAAGAATTTACATAAAAAATAAATCACTCGAAATATTAAGTCTGAACGTAACTTGGATTAAGACAAAAGAAATATTACACTGAAAATTATTTAATCACTTGATTTGAAATATTAGATCTGATTAAACCTTAGACTAAGACAAAAGAAATAATTACACTCTAATGTTTAAACTCTTGAAGAACTTGCATAAAGTAACTGATAAACTTACTGACTTCTCGTATGTATATAACTCTCCCTGGGCCAGTTACAAAGATTTCCATAATACCAATACTCACCACAACACAATAAATTTAAAATCACAAGACAATTTTTACATGGTATACGCTGGGGCAAAAATCACTTTGGAGAGGACACACTATAGGTACTAAAGAGAGAGTGAGGGATTCACTTTGGCTCTTTCACAGGACGGCTGTTTCTCTCCTGCCCCAGGCATCCCTGGGGGTGCTTATATATGAATTAGCTACTTCCAGAAGATTCTAGGACACAGATCTGGAAGCTTGGGTTGGCCTATAGCGCCGCCAGAGTTATCAACTACATAAAAATTCAGGGAGACAAACCTTGCTTTCAGGTAACTGTCGGACCCATACCAACGCAGCGAGATGCCTCTCTCTCTCAAGCTAGCTCCACCCACCTTTGTCCTTGAAATAAAAAAAAAAAAAAGATAAAATCTAACACTAAGGTTTTTGAGAGCCTTCCAAAACACGTGGTAAATATAAGAATTGCCTATTTTCTCACAAACATGACACAATACCTGATAGAAATTTAAAAAAACATTTACATAAGCCATTGTTTCTATCTCATATGGATCATATAACACTCTTAAACAGGTTACATAAGACTTCGTTACAAAATACATGAAATAGAAGGTTAATTCTTAAATAACGTAAGTCTACATATACTAACTTGAATGAAAAATACAATGAAATTAATGACGAAAGTCTCACATAATTTGCATAACAAACTTATACCTACATGAGAGGAACTCATCTTAAGAGCTGGCTATTCACCTCATCAATGCACATATGAAAACATAAATAACATACATGAATAACTTATTTACTCTACACTAGTCCAGCTTTGTAAGTATATATATATATATATATATATATATATATATATATATATATATATATATATATACAGTATATGTTTTTGCAAAGCTATTCTAGTGTAGAGTAAATACAGTAGTTCAATAATGATTTTATTCATATTTTATTTGTACATTATAGAGAGGTTAGCAACTCTTAAGGTGAGTTCTCCTCGTGTAGATTCAAGGTTAATACGCAAGTTACGTAAGACTTTCATCATTAATTTCATTGTATTCCTAATTCAAGTTAGCATGTGTAAATCTACATTATTTTATAAGAATTAACTTTTCTATTTCGTGTATTTTTGTTACGAAGTCTTACGTAATCTGTTTGAGAGTTTTATGTGATCGTACACGATAGGAACAAGGGTTTAGGTAGTGTTCTTTTATATTTTACGAGGTATTGTGTCATGTTTTAGAGAGAATGCGCATTTTACATGTGCTTTGGAGAATTCTGAACCACGTGTTTTGAAAATTTTGCTAAGGACCTATTGATAGGGTGTTATCTTTTTTTAATTTTGGAGACAAAGAGTGGGCGGAGCTAGCTGACTGAGAGAGCTGTCTGGCGTGGTGTGAGTAGCGTTTGGGAGAGCGATACTTGACAACTCTGATGCTTTTTGCCCGGCCCCCTAAACTTCCCAGTTCGTTGGGAAGTTTCTGGAAGCAGTTAGGTTTTATATAAAATGCCACACCAGATTTACATAGACAGATAAGAAATCCAGCCTTAAGATCGTCTCTCACCTCTCTCCCTCTCGCACGCAGTTCAGATTATTGTTTCAAAAGTGTTTAGTACCAATAGTGTGTCCTCTCCTAAGTGACTCAGTGCTCCAAAGCAAATCGTGTGTTGAAGAGAAACGTAAGGCGAAACAGTGATTTTGAAATTATTGTGTTAGGGTGAGTGTTGGCATTATGTAGAGTTCTTGTAACTGGCCCTGTAGGAAGGTTAGGTATTTGTATTGTGATCTGGTTATCTATTTTTCATGAAGTGTCAAACTTGAATATTGTATTCAGATTTAATTTCAAGGGAAACAAGTGATTGTATAATTTTCATAAGTGTTATTTCTTTTCTTAATCTAGGGTTTATTCAGATATAATAGTCAAGTCATTATATAATTTTCAGATCGTGAAATTTTTGACTTAATCTAAGGTTTGTTCAGACTTAATAATTCAAGTGATTTATTTTGTTATTAAGTAAATTCTTTTCAAAGTTTTGTAATTTGTATAGAATATATATTTATTTTTGTGAAGAGTATATTATTCCAATCACCATTGTTTAGGATAGTAACGCTCGTATCCAGTTAAAGAATCATAGGAAAAGTTTGGTTTGAATACGTCTTAATAGCAATTACCCAGTTTGGTTTTGGGTTTACATATGAGACCTTTGGATATTCAGTGTTTTATGTATTGCTGTCTGGGAGTTATTTAACTCAGAGTTCGTGTATTAATATTTCAAAGTGTAAAAGTTTTAATGTAAAAGCAAACAAGTGAGTTTGGAATTGAAGAGGTTGATTAACTTGCCAGTCGTAGTATATATGATATTATATGTTTGGTTCCGTATATATATATATATATATATATATATATATATATATATATATATATATATTTATTTATATATATATACATATATATATTTACATTTATTTATACATATATATATACATATATATATATGTATATATATATATGTATATATATATATATATATATACATATATATATATATATATATATATATATATATATATATATATATATATATATATATATATATATATATATATATATATATATATATATATATATATATATATATATATATATATATATATATATATGTGTGTGTGTGTGTGTATGTGTACGCATGCTTTTCTTTGATCTTTTATTTACTAAAGGTTATTTAGTTTCTTAATGTACGTTATAAATTTAGACATGAAATGTTTTAGACGCTGATTGTAATGTAATCAATTAAGTAACCTTAAGATATTTACACATGAAAAAAGGTTTACATATCAGGTTTCCCTACTTGGTATTGTTTTTCATGTTCATTTTAAATTTTTCAACCTTACTATGATATTTCTTTACGTACTGCAACTTATCATTTGTTGAGTAATAAAGATTCGTTACAAAAGATATATTTTTTCTTTGTCTATGATCAAGAATGAGAATTCCTAGCACGCGCAGCGCAGTAAGAGTGTGACAGGGTGCACTTCTTCAGAGCAAGGCGTGCTATAGGAATTCTTGTGTCCAACTATAGGCTACATATGTGATTAACAACAATAATATCACGAAAGTAGTCATATAAATATTCTCTGAACCATTGCTCCATTTACTATCTTCCTAATCGGGTAGAGAAATCAGTAGAACTTTAACAGCTCAAACTTGCAGCAAGTTTTTATGTTGAATAGGCTGACATAAGTCTTTTTATAGTCTATATGATAATTATTATGTTTTAATGTTGTTAATGTTTTTTTAAATGTTTTATTTTGATTTTTCATTACTTCTTATATCGTTTATTTATTTCCTTATTTCCTTTCTTCCCCGGGCTATTTTTCCCTGTTGGAGCCCTTGGGCTTATAGCATCTTGTTTTTCCAATTAGGGTTGTAGCCTGGCTAATAATAATAATAATAATAATAATAATAATAATAATAATAATAATAATAATCTTATTTTCAAATATTAGTTACAAATTTGAATCAGTGATTAGGGTACAGTAATTCATTAAAAAAAAAAATATAGCAAAGTACCAGCATTCGACATATGAAAAAAATTATTTTAGTAGTAAGCGTCGATATTTTTAAGGAATAATAAATAGATGATTGATTTTATATTGATTTCTAAGGTACAGAAAAGAAGTGTTCGAGTTTGAGTGTTGCAGAGCTTAAGAAAGGATTTTGAGTCGTATGTTACAGATTTTGCGATGCAAAATGTTACTGAAATTTTTTTATGATATAAGAAATCGGCAGTGACTTCATGGAAAGTTTATAAGCTTATAAAGAATCACAAATGTTACTTGCGTCAGATTTGAAAAATAACAAAATGTCAATTCAGGCTTCTTTCAGCTGTTTATAGAATATAAGATCTCAGCAGTTGGGCCTTTTGTTATTGATAGAAATAAGACTTGGGATACTTGAAGTTAACAATTGCTTCTTTGGATAGTCTTTAAGGCCTTAAAACTCCTAAATTGCCCTTCTAATGTAAATAAAAAATCAAAATCAATCTCCTTGGATGTTATGTAAGTGGTAGCTGTACGTTTTGAGGACCAGATTATCTATGTAAGCGGACAGGTAAGGAGACTTAAGAAGGATACCTTCTGCTAATAATAGATATGTCCCGGAGAAACGCTATATAGGGGTGGGGTAAACACGCTTACAGATGCAACTTACGCCATATGTTGTGGATGACCCAACCTTTCTGACCCGTGTGAAAGTGAAGACAGTCTCTAATGTTGCTGTATTTGTCTTTATTTTTGTTTAGTACGCCATGTTCTGCTTGTTTTCTTTCTTCAATTATTGACATAAAGATTTTCTTTTTATTTATGCAAAATATATCATTTTAATCATGGTGGAATATATTGCTAGGAAAGAATCCTTATTTCTCATGGATGTGGATAACAAATTTGCCTCGTCTCTTAGACTTTTTGATGTGATGATTCCAGTTTTTAGAGTTACTTGATTACGCAAATCACTAACTTTCATCCTCACATGTGATATTCGGTAAAGGTTAACATCGATATTATGTTGTACAGTTAATAACCATTACTTATCAAACGCATGCATAGAAGTATTAGCATGAAGTAACTACCTGGCAACTCCGACCCTGCCTTAAGAGGGATTGAGAAGACGACGAGTCGAATACTCAGTGTACCACTGACAGCTTTGGTGTTTACACATACCTTGGCCGCTGGATTTTGTGTAACCACCTGTGGCCCGTCTCTCAACTGGTTAATCCCCGACCGCCTGTGTATTCAACTTTTTATGAAAGCTGTGCCTCTTAGGCTTCCGCGTCTTAGACGAGGCTGTCCCTAGAGGTATTCTGATGCACGGACTCTTTTAAACACGTGGATAACGATGATGTTTTAGTGATAATATTTCACAAAAAGGGAAATGTTCCTTTAGGAATAGTTCCCAGACCAATTATTGTACTTTTTCTGGGGGTAAATGTGAGGTGGGAACTATTTTGCTGAAGGATTTTGTTAAAAATGACGGTGCTCAAGACTTGCGTTTCTTTGGCGGCTTCGCTGATTACAGGAACTCCTTTGGATGTGTCCAGAGCAGGTAACTATGAATGTAATAAATTTCTTTCGTCTTTAAATAAAGTATAACACGGAAATTCCTTTTGTTGGCATTTACTGCACATGGAAAATGACGTGAATTTTTAGGTGCAGTGTAAGTTTTTCAACGAACACAATGCTGCAACTTTCCGCTGACCTGAGCAATCGTCGGTCGCTCTCCACAATGTAAAAGCTGGACACCAACGTTGGGAGAAATAGATGGAAGTGCCGCAAAAGCTCTCTCTCTCTCTCTCTCTCTCTCTCTCTCTCTCTCTCTCTCTCTCTCTCTCTCTCTCTCTCTCTCTCTCTCTCTCTCTCTCTCTCTCTCTCTCTCTCTCCTTCTGGTGTGAGTGTGTAGAACCGACCGGAAAGTAAAAGTATTCTGGCTGCTCGCATTGAAGAGCCTAATTTTGAAACCAATGTTTCCTTTATATATATATATATATGTATATATATATATATATATATATATATATATATATATATATATATATATATATATATATATATATAGATAGATAGATAGATAGATATAGATATATATATATATATATATATATATATATATATATATATATATATATATATATATATATATATATATATATATAAACTGCGATTAAGGTATTAATGAAAATTTCATGCCTCATTTTTCTTCCTCGCAGTTGAAGGTGTAAAAATAACATGCGAGGTGATTGCAGATATTTTGGCTTTGTTCTTGTGGGGAACCTTGAGCTGGCTAATAACCAGTCAAAGTACTTCCGTCTGTAGTCATCAGTATCTAAATTCAAGAATGTTTGCCCTCGATCAGTATAGTGTCATAATGGAGCCAGTAAATTCATTATTGATTAAATTAATAAAAAAGTCAAATACTGATTAAGATTGAGAGTGAAAAGATTATTTTTGGGGTTAAGGCGATGGGTAGTTTATAGGACCTCATAGGGCCTTCTCGAGTTTTCGAAAGTGATATCTGGAAGTGCAAGGTTGTGCGTGTACTTCTTTTCTTGTTTAAGGCGGACCAGATTTGATTTGTGTTGAAAATGCGTGTCCGTTATGATAGACCTTTTTATTTTAGTGAATATATCAACTTATTTAAGTTTTTATGTATTTACTTGTGAATAGATTTACAATGAAACCATAGAACTTATAATGGTTGACGTAAGGCAACGTTGAAATTTTCCAATGTATACTTATTCGTGTGCACCTTTGAAATCACTTTCCACATGTTAATGACGAACGTTCTGTACCTCGTCTTTCTTGTTTCCTTGATATTTGTTCATGTGCTCTTTAGCAAGACGGCCTTCCAATAAATCAAATAGATGTTTACTTGGCGTTATTAAGTATTTTGTAATCTCTCTCTCTCTCTCTCTCTCTCTCTCTCTCTCTCTCTCTCTCTCTCTCTATCTCTCTCTCTCTCTCTCTCTCTCTCTCTCAATAAAGAAAATGCTACTTAATGTTTATTAATTTGACAGGATTTTAGTTGTTTCAGAACACCCAATCTCTCTTATAGCGTGCTTGCTTCATGTCATCCAGATGTTAGGTTTTATCTTGGTTGTGGTGATGTGTTCGTCAGATTTTAGTATTTCTAACTCCTTCATATAACGTGATTATTGCCTGATACATATTTATTTAATTTTTGGTTTCACATTTCTAGGGACTGTAAATTACATCTTGTATTCAAGTTTCGAGTGTGGCAATGTAAACGTTTTATTCTCCACGGTATTTATCAGAGTATGATAACATAGAGATCTCACTTTTACACCACTGTTACTTCTCTGGTATATTTTATCAGTTGAAAACTCCCAATCTGAATGGAGCGGAAATCGAGGCTTAAAATTCATGTGGGCTTAGTGTCAACCCTGAAGATTTATTTCCGGTTATGGCAAGTTGAATGTAGACGTCTGAATGTCTCCGTATGGAGGACGCAAGTTGCAATTAGCAGTAGAACGTCGGCCACTTAATTGCTGAGGATATTACTGGCATTACATTCTGAATGCTTTGAATTCTCTAAGCCGCATCATAATCAAGTTTTTATTGCTGCATTTATTGGACATCAAGAAAAGTTACCTTTGAAATTGATACGTATATTAAGATGAATCATTCATTTTGACTGAGCATATGCCTTTATCTACTGTAATTCGCGATATTTCGTGTCGGTATATGTGTAATGATCTCCTGGACAATGGTAATGTTGATTTTGTTTTGTTAACTATTATCATTTGAAAGGACTATCGATTTAGGAACGTGGAATTTCATCACTACCTTTTACTTTTCCATATCAAATACAACTACGTCTCCAGCGACGGTAGTTGGCCCCCATGGAGCAGGTTAGCCAGTTTGAATGTAAATCACTTTGCACCGAGACTTGGAATACTTAGGAAATATCTCAAATTGATCTTTGCCGGGAGGCACGTGGAACCTTCCTTTAGAGAGGCGGACATTCAAATCTCTCTCTCTCTCTCTCTCTCTCTCTCTCTCTCTCTCTCTCTCTCTCTCTCTCTCTCTCTCTCTCTCTCTCTCTCATTCTTTTGGTATCCACAGACGCAAACACACACACACACACACACACACATATATATATATATATATATATATATATATATATATATATATATATATATATATATATATATGTATATATATATATATATATATATATATATATATATATATATATATGGTGTGCACAACCCACACACATACACTTATATATGCATATATATATATATATATATATATATATATATATATATATATATATATATATATATATATATATATATATTTTATATATATATATATCTTGAAACATCGCACGTTCCAGCGATTTGTCATTAATATGTGTGTGTGTGTGCGCGTGTGTGTGTTTGCGTTTATGTGATTATCATGATATTGTTAGCTAAAATAGGTGAGTGGACACCAAAAGAATGAAATAGAGTTGTTCAATGCCATGTGTGTAATCTATGAAAATTTAATGTCAACAAAATAAACTCAACGTAACTGTAATAAGCATTGAGCTTCCTGGGTACTCTGTAGGGAGTCAGTCCCGCCCTGGTGGTCCTGGTGGATGGTAAGTGGAAAAGTAAAAGTGGTTTGGTACGACGGACGGTACGTGGTCGTAGTGCATAATCAGAAGACGCGTGGTAGCTATTGTATCGAAATACCAGTCCAATGTAATATCATTATGGAATGATAAATAATACCAGTTTATTCATAATACACTAACAACGTTACCAAATGTGTTAATACTGTCATTTTCATCATGCATATTGATTTGTGCTCCTTTAATCATAGCGTATCTATAGTTGAAATCCACTCTCAACCCAGCACAGGCTCTTGACAAGACAACCACTGAGATTAAATTAGTGTCTTGGTTGTATAGCAATGCACTAATAATCTCTACGGAAGTGTGATGCAGACTTCGCTATTGTCTGGACCTCTAGTCTTTGATACTAGAAAATTTAAAACGTAAACGAAAATTTTTAAACTTCGTCTGCAGTTCTTAATCTCCAATGGATGACAAACATAGGCTTCAACTAATGTTTTTAGATTTCAGACGGTATTTTTAATCTTGAGCCATTATTCCTCTTCAGTGTAAGTTCTTAAACTTTAGCCGAAATAATCGCACTCTACTGGACTTCTTAACATCATCACAAGTTATCTCATTTCATCCAAAGTTCTAAACCTCCGCGGAAGTGTGGACTCTTCAGCGGATGTGAATAAAAGGGTTCCTACAAGATAAGGCCGTCATCGGCATGTGGTTGACCTTATTCACTAATGTGGGCGGCTTCCTGCAAGAATCATCCTTTTCCTGGTAAGGAACTTGGGTCAACTTTAATCTTTCTTGATGTGTAGAAGTGTAAAGGCGAACCGGAATAACACTTTGTCTTGATTAGATCTATTTCTTTACAGAGCCTTTCACATGGATCTCAGTGACTTTAGAATGGTCCCGTTGCGGATATCGTAGACCCATTAGTCCTGTAGGCAACCCAAGGGCCCTTGTAGTGTCGCTTCGAATCCTTTCAGCTCCCACTAAAAAGGTTTCTACTTTACCTCTGTTTGTACCTCTATTCCTGGTAGCCTTCTTTCATATTCTCTAACATTTATTTCATAGTGCAGCAATAGGGTTTTCTACGAGTATCTCTGTAGTGAATTGCCTCCTTGGCCCTAGTGCCAAGTCACACGGACCAGATTCAATGAATGCTACATTTTTAGCAACGCTGTAGAACCTATTATGTTTATGACTTGATATTCTTTATTGATGTTTGATAGTATAGCCTAAAAAAGCCCCCACCACTCCCAAAAGAAAGTAAAATAGAATATGTTTTTACGAATTTTACACAAAGGTTAAAAAAAAAAAAAAAAAAAACTGTGTTGGAAGCAGGACGAACCTTTTTGGGTTTGGACCGCTGGGCTTTGGCGGAGTTTAGCGATCACCGGGTACCTTGTTTAATATAAGTTTAAACAAATGTTTGTATTGCAAAGCCCAAAAGGACTCTAACTTGCAGAGAAAGTTTCCACAAATTGTGTGTGTGTTTTTTACTGATGAGTACATGAATAGTTCTACCTTCTATTGAAAGCATACCTAGAATTCTTGTTAATGTTTATTGAGAGTTCTACTGTAGTTTGAATATAAAATTCTGTTTGATACGAGATAAACAAAATCTAGCAAGAGACTGTAATGGTATATATTGAATCTTGAGCTAGAGTCGAAGAAGCAACCATCTTCTTATTTCTTCTCTTTCGAATCTACATTATAATTATTGAGCATTGTTAGCAGACGTCGCCAATATTCAAAAGTGAAACTGGTACTGAGAGTATGAGTCCTTTTTTCGGGTATGAGAGGGTCTTATTTATTCATCTATATATTTGTTCCTGACTCGGTAAGTCTCTCTCTCTCTCTCTCTCTCTCTCTCTCTCTCTCTGTTTGTGTGTTTCTGGCATCCTCCAAAATGCAAATTACTGCCTTCCATCGTTTTTTTATCTTTCCAAGTATGTGCTGTTTCTTCCCCCTGTGGAGGTTATAACTTTAGTGATTACAAAAGCCTTTTATATATGTTCCTGTTTCTATACCGTATTGAAGCTGTTTTTATTTATGCGCTCTTAGCTTTAATATCATCCGCTGAAGTTTCGATTTAATCGACTACGATGTCGACCACATTCGACTTCAGACTGGGATCATGCGCGATTAGAGATTCTCTGTCCTGCCCATGTCCCTTTCTTCATCTTACACGTTGTATTAGAATATCCTCTAATTTAGTTAACTCTATCCAATTTTTTTTTTTTTTCCCCCACACTGATTTTTTCCGCACTCGAGGCGGTCTCGGCGCCGTAGTTACTGCGGACAACACCGCTTATTCGCTTGCTCTCCACCAACAGAGATCAATTGTATTTTTAAATATTAAAGAAATATGCAGTGTGCCACAAGATGGATAAGAGGAGGGACTATTGTGCCTTTATTTATTATGAAAGTGACGATCAAGATTACAATGACCAAAGAAAAAGGCATGGCGCATATACTACACTCTATGGAGAACTGAAGAAGGATGGTAATAATTTTTCCAATAACTTAAAATTTTTAAAGTAACAATTGAAGAACAATGGAGCGCTTAGGAAAAACTGTGAATCGACCACTTTCCGAAGTACACCTTTTTAGAGATATTTTAACTAAAATCCCTTTCCTTTACCCAACCAAAACTATTGCCCGGTTTTAAGGGACCATGTGTACTTTATATATTTTTAGGGGATGAAGAATTTGGTCTGCAGGAAAACTTGAATGCGCCCATATGGAGGAAGACAAGTGAAAAAAAAAGTGAGTATTCAGTTAGCGTTTAAGTAGAGGAAGGAAGTATGTTGAATGTGCATTTGGAATTTTAAGCAATAAATGAAGGGTATCCCATCATCCCCTGAACGTATCTCTCCATCTTGCTACCAATATTGTCAAAGAGAGGTGTGTTTTTCATAACATTGTAAGAAAACGCGATGGCTTTAATTTTGAAAACACTTTGACAACAAATGGTTTCGAAGAGCTTGAACATCCGATAAAAATAGGAGCTGGTGACATCAATTATACGCTTGCTAATTATTTCGTGAGCAAAGTAGGGCTTTTAGGTTGGCAATATATTGAATTATAACATTGAGAAGGTAACTAAACTCTCGCCTATCTAGTAGTAAGTGATTTTATGACTAATCATGTGCATTATCTTATGTACGTCGTATTCTTAAAATTATAACAACTGGTTAGCCACTTTTTACTTGATGAAAACGCTTGCAAAATGAAAGATAAATAAATAATTAAAAACTCACCATATTAATATTTCTCCTTATCACTAAGATTTTTAAATGCTTCATTCAAATCACGGCATACCTTCCTCCAAGCAAATGTAACTAAAATACGATTTTTATACTCCTCCAAACCTTTATCTTATGAAATTGTTTCGACTAAAGAAATGAGAAGTTCTGTATTAATATCTTGATCCATATCCATATAATTCACGTAAGGTTTTCATGATAAAAGCAGTGGCCTATTGATGTTCACCGCTTGCAAAGATGGAAAAAAGCCTCCTGTTGTGAAGACGCATATTGAACATGATGGCCAACTACAAAAACCAACGGGAGCGGCACCGCTTCCAACCAGTGGATCACCGCTCATGCAAAGCGGCATCGTGACGGGAAAAATCCGCGCCGCTATAATGTGAAAAGCTCCATTAGGTTTATCAGTCAACTTGTAAGCGTGGTGCCATTCCATTGGCGGAGTCTGATTTAAATCTCGTAGTGTGAAGGGGCCCTTAGAGTTATTCCCCTCATTATTCATTCCATGTTTCTTTGAGTTATAACTAATTTATATTTTAAAGCTTTTGTAAGGTTCCAAGTTTCTGATGCATGAGTTAATACTGGTAGGACCCTCTGATCATATACTTTTCTTTTTAGTGAAAGTGACATTTTAATTTTCATAATCTCATTTTGTTTACGAAAAGCTCTCCATACCATGCTTATCCTTCTTTTAATTTTGGTCTCATGTCCTGGGGAAACACTTACTCTCTGTCCTAAATATGTATATTGATTAGCATTCTTTAGAGCTTTGTCCACAACGCTCATTTGTTGTCTGCATTTTCATTGAACATGATCTTAGTTTTACTCATAAACATTATCTTAGTTTTACTCACATTCATTTTCAGTCCTACATTTCTGCTTTCTCTATTCATATCTTCTATCATCTTTTTCAATTCCTTCCATGATTCACTAAATAGAACTATGTCAACTGCAAACCTGAATTTGTTAAGGTATTCCCTATTAATGTTAACACCTGCATTTTCCCAATCCTTTTAGGCATGCTTTGAATAGTTTAGGAGAGATGGGATCTCCCTGTCTAACTCCACTCTTAATTGGAAATTTTTCACTATTTTTATGTATTTTCAGGATTTCTGTACTTCCTGTACATATTATCTTTAAGCCTTCTTACTTAAGATTCATCGACTCCTTGTCTTTGAAGGGCTTTCACTATTGCTGAAGTTTTGACAGATTAAAAAGTTTTCTCATAATCTATAAATGCCATACATAGTGGTTTGTCATAATCTGTTGATTTTTCACTTAGCTGGTTGATTGCATGGATAGGTTCTCTTGTTGAATAACCAATTCTGAAGCATACCTGCTCTCTTGGTTGATTAAGGTCTAGCTGTCTTTTTATTCGGCGTAATATAATCTTTGTAACTATTTTATTTATTATTAAGACCAGACTTATTGGTTAGTAGTTTTTCTGGTCTCTTGTGTCTCCCTTTTTGCGAATTATAGTAGTATAGTAATAGAGTTTTTTTCCAAGCTACGAGTATAGTGTATTCTAGCAGATAATTTGTGTAAAGTTCAGTGAGTTTTACCTTTATGAAATCTCCTCCCTCTATACTTAAATTAATTATCATTCCATCTTCTCCAGCTGTTTTGCCAATTTTCATACCCTCTGATATATATATATATATATATATATATATATATATATATATATATATATATATATATATATATATGAACATATATCACAAGCACACGTGATTTAAATCAATGTAAATATCACCCACGAAAGGCATTTAATACCGAATTCTATCTTGGGAATCTATATCCACTTGGAATTCATTTTTATGGTAACAGCTTCTGGCCGGGTGGAGATTCGAACCCCCTGTGAGAGATAGCTCAGTCGGTAGAGCCGTTGCTGGCATGGTTTCCGGGCCACAGGTGGGGGTTCGAATCTCCACCCGGCCAGAAGCTGTTACCATAAAAATGAATTCCAAGTGGATATAGATTCCCAAGATAGAATTCGGTATTAAATGCCTTTCGTGGGTGATATTTACATATATATATATACAGTATATATATATATATATATATATATATATATATATATATATATATATATAATATGTATATATTATATGATGATGGCTCCCGGGTCTGGGCTCCAAAAATATATTATGATATGGCTCGTGTCTGGGAACCAAACATATGATATTATATACATATATATTTATATATATATATATATATATACAGATATATATATATATATATATATATATATATATATATATATATATATATATATATATATATATATATATATATATATATATATATATATATATATATAGATATAGATTTATATATTGCGGCTAGCAAGCTATACAGCCTCTCAAATTCCAAACTCACCTGTTTGCTTTTACATTAATACAGTTACACTTGAAAATATTAGTACACAAACTCTGAGACAGTTGAATAACTCCCAGACAGCAATATATAAAACACTGAATATTCAAAGGTCTCTTAATTACGCTCAAAACAAAACTGGGTAATTATTATTACGAATATTCAAATAACTCTAACTTCGTTTCATTTACAGGATACGAGAGAATATGCATTAAACACTGATTATTGATATAATCCACTCTTTACAAAAATAAATATATTCCATATAAAATACAACACTTTGAAAGAATTTACATAAAACAAAATAAATCACTCTAGATATGAAATCTGAACAAAATTTAGATTAACAAAAAAATGTTTGCAATCTGAAAATTATATAATTACTGGACTTGAAAATAATAAATCTGAATAAACCTCAGACTAAGACAAAATAGATACTTGTGAAAACTATTCAATCACTTGTTTCACTTGTAATCAAATCCAAATACATTATTTAAGTTTGACACTTAATGAAAATAGATAACCAGATCACAATACAAGAACCTATCACCTTCCCACAGGGCCGTTTACAAAAACTCTAAGACAATTTTTATAAGTACTCACTATGATAACAAAAACTCGTCACACCAAAACTTTGTTATTTCACTGAACACTTTTAAAATAATACACTGAGCTGCGTTCGAGAGTGAGAAAGAGGTGGAGATGGCTGAGTCTTAAGGCTGGAATTCTTTATCTATCTATGCAATTCTGGGGTTGCCTATTATGAAACTTAGCTACTTCCAGAAACTTCCCAAAGATATGGGAAGCGTGGGGGCCTGTGCTAAGGCGTCAGAGTTACCAGGTATTGCTCTCTCGAATGTGTACTCACTCAACGCCAGATGGCTTTATCATTCAGCTAGCTCTGCCCATCCTTTGTCCCCATACTTTCTTAAAGCATTACATACATCGAATAACATCAACGGTAGTCCGATGTCCCATTCATTCCCTGTTTCGTTACAGAACTTCGTTAACATAATTTTTAATGTTGATGAAACCTCTCTAATGCACCTAGGGTCTCCAGATGATAAGCAGTTGATAGTTGTTTTACATCCAACAGTTTGATTACATCCTGAAATAATTTCAACGTGAAATTCGTTCATCGGTCACTTTGAACGATTTCCGGTATAGCAAATTTAGCAAAAAAGTCAAGTAACTTCTCGAAAATTATTTTGGCACTGATCTTCCTGACAGGTATGGCTTCTGGGTATCTCGTTACTGGACACATCAAGATCAACATATATTCATAACCTATTTTTGTCCATGGTAAAGGTCCTACAATGTCGATCACTACTTTGCTGAGGGGTTCTCCTTGCACTTCTATCGGGTGCAAGGGAGCTTTCTTAATGTACTAGTTAGGCTTTCAAGCCAACTGACATATATGATATGCACGGCAAAACTGGCTTACGTCCTTATGCATGCCACGACAGAAAAAATGTTTCATAATATTCTCCGTCGTCTTCCTTATCCCCATATGACCCGTCTCATGCGCTACCACGATCACCTGTCTTCTCAGTGGTGCAGGAATTAATATCTGACGATATATCCCCCATTCGGAATTCCCAGGGATATCAGTGGGTCTATACTTCCTCATAAGCAACTCATCCTTAAGATAATAACAGGTCGAAGACTGCTATGCCTCCATCTCGTCCACCACACTGTACAATAAGTCTGTTAATGTTGCATCCTTCCGTTGCAATCCTATCAGCCTTTTCCTACTTGTCCTACTTCTAGCATTGAATTTTCTATTTCTTCCAAGTCCATTTCTCTTTTGTCCTCTTGTCCACTCGTCTGTCGTTTCTCTTTGCTCGGGTTTCCTCGGGAGTTCTCTTTTTGTATACCACCATAGGAATCCTCTTCTTCGGAAAACAAATCCTCCAAGTTCATTGCTCCTTCAATTTCTTTTTCTTTTTCAGCAGCTGCTTTCTTCTTCATACTCTTAGTCATCACACAACTAGGAAACAGATTTGGGTGGTCCTTCTGGAGTTTATCGTAGGACAATACTTCAATGGTTTCTCCGTTACAATAAGACTAGGCATAAACCTCATTACCCAACTGGATGTCTATTCCTTCGACAGCCGATGAATCCTTTACCGCAAAGTCAAAATTACCTGTCACCATCTCGCATGACAGTTTCAAATGGCAAATACAGGTAATCTCCCCTGTGAAAGACTGTTCCACCAACGTGTGTACTCCTCGTACCACCACACTATAGTTGCAGCCTGTTTCACGCAATATCCTAACCTGGGTTCGCTCACTCCCGTCTATTGCTGCTAACATACCTACATAGATGTATGGTTTAAAGGCATCCACGCTGTTTGGGTTCATCCTGTTAGTGTAAACGTTGACTAGTTTATTTTTCTCTCCGTCCTTTCCCGATGGCTTTTTCATCTTCGCATTCTGTGAAGTCACTTAGGTGACTGCTTTCGGTTGGTTTGACCAACATTCTTTACTGATATGGCCTCTCTTGCCACACTTAAAACAGACAATATCAACCTTTTGCACGTCTTTCACAATACTTGAAGGAGGACAATTTGATGATTGTTGCTGTGGTATGATTGCATTCTGCTTAGGGACAGTACCAGTGCTACTTCTGCTGTAACCATTGAACTTGCTAACGTAGTTATTACTTAACTGATTTCCATGGTTCGGTGAATACTTGACTCTTGGTCGGAACGATGGTTGAAACTTCATGCCCGAGGAGAGTTTACGACTGATAATATTATAATATTTACTCAGTGAAGCGGCTTTATCAAGTTTCTTCACCTCCCTCTATCTCTCAAGTACATTCAAATATGTTCAGGAATTTCTCATAAATACTGCTCTAGTATTATCAGTTCTTCTAAATCAACCATCTCCTTTACGTTAGCAGTCTCTGTCCATCTCTTAAAACATCGTCGTACCCTATAAGTGTAAGCAAGGAAAGTCATTTGTTCGTCCTTTCTCAAACTCCGGAATCTTTCATTATAATATTCAGGGGTCATCTGATACACTTGCAGCACGCTCATTTTCACTTTTTTATACTCCTTCCTCTGGTCCTGAGATAAGGATAAGTAAGCACTGAGGCCCTTCCTAAAGAGCACACTCTGCAATAACACTGACCATTTATCTTCTGGCCATTTCATCGTCGATGCCACCGTTTCAAAATGATCAAAGAACTCATATGGAGATTCTTCTGTGAACCTTGGAATTAACCTTTGGGCTTCCGGCACATTAAACACTGGATCGTGCTTAGCAGGGGCAGCCTCTCTGTGTTGTCGACTGTGTAAGAGCATTCAACAGCTCCAACTCCCACGCATGCCGTGCAATCTGTTTTGCCTCCTCCTTCTCTTTATCTTCCATTCTCCTCGCATGTTGTGCGATCTCTCAGGCTTCTTCTTCCCGTCTTGCTTCCATTTCCTTCACATGTCGGGCTTCTTCTGTCTGTCTCTCTTCCTGTCTTCCATTTGTTTCGCACGTAATTTTTCTTCTCTCTCTTCTTCTTCTCGTCATCCTTCCATTTCTTCCCACTTTCTCTCTCTTTCTTCTCATTCTGACATCATCTTCAACTTAAGCAAATTTTCCTTTGCTGCAGTTCATTGGATCTCAGCCTCTACATCCCTATCTGCTTTCATGCCTTCAGTTTGTGGGCCAACTGGTCCTTGCTTCGCCAAAACTTCTTCCTCAGCCTCCTCAAACAGTTCAGGAGCTGCCACAATATTCTCTTCCGACAACTTTCCCAAATTTATCAATGCTTCTTAGGCTAGACATTTGATTTGGTGCTTAATTATCCCACTTATTGCATGGCCACTGCATGTCATTAAAATAAAGCCACTGAGCTTTAGTTACATTAGCTTCTGACAATTCCTGAACATTTGGGTTATTCAAAAACTCTTGGATATCAAAATGTGCCATCTTGTTCTTTAATAGATAATTTTATACCTTCCAAAAAAATATATTCGAAAAATATACAAAATCCTATCAACACGGTACTGTTCAAAACACGGCCCTGTTATCTCCAATATTTTAAACAGAGTCCCTCGATTCCAAGGGTCTGGGCACCAAAAATATATTATATGTTGAAGGCTCCTGGGTCTGGGCACCAAAAATATATTATACTATGGCTCATGTTTGGGAACCAAACATATAATAATATATATATTACGGCTGGAAAGCTATACAACCTCTCGAATTCCAAACTCACCTGTTTGCTTTTACATTAAGTCTATTATACCTGAAAATATTAATACATGTACCCTGAGACAGTTAAATAACTTCCAGACAGCAATATATAAAATACTGAATATTCAAAGGTCACTTAAGTGCACTCAAAATAAAACTGGGTAATTATTATTACGAATATTCAAATAATTCTAACTTCAGTTCATTAACAGGATACGAGCAAATATGCATTAAACACTGAAGATTGAAATAGTACACTATTTACAAAAATAAATGTGTTCTATATAAATTACAGCGCTTTGAAAGAATTTACATAAAACAAAATAAATCACTCGAGATATTAAGTGTGAACAAAACTTAGATTAAGACAAAAATGTTACGATCTGAAAAATATATAATTACTTTACTTGGAAATATTAAATAAACCTTAAACTAAGACTAAAGAAATACTTATGAAAACGATGCAGTCACTTGTTTCACTTGAAATTAAATCTGAATAAAATGTTTAAGCTTGACACTTAATGAAAATAGATAACCAGATCACAATACAAGAACCTATCACCTTCCTACAGTTCCGTTTACAAAAACTCTAAGTACTCACTATGATTACAAAAACTTGTCACACCAAATCTTTTTATTTCACTGAACACTTTTTGGTTTCCGTTCCAATTATAGCTTACCGAAGCAATGTGGATTGAACCATGTAGGGCTTCGAAGCAGAACACAGGAAAGTGTAAGACATGATGCAATAGGAGATGCATTAGAATTTATTACTATTTATGGTCCCATTAATTTAGTCAGTGCTGCTGTACATCAACGAAACTATATAAAAGAAAACAATTGTTTATTCTAACATCACGCAATAAAACTGTGATAAGCAAAAAATGCAGAATATAGTTTTGGTGATTAGGAAAATCAGTTTGGCGAGTCAGTGTTCTTCATTGTGACCTTCAAAAGCATCAGAACTCAAGCATCTCCTTTGTGGATTTTTAGGAAAATTCATCCCAAATCTTCAACTAGTCATGAAAGCCAATGGCCAGTATTTCATATATTCCATGGGTGTGAGTAATGTTCTAGCTTAACACTTAGCTAGCATATGGAGTCATTAAGGATCTTCTCCAGGATGCAGGCTAGATTTAGTAACCAACAGATACTCTTAGATTTCACGCCTGATGAAGAAGAGGCAAATAATTTCCTTTATACTAGGATATTTTACATACCACAAGCAACCCGCCATGATATAGACCCTTACGAAATTTGACATCACACGTCATGTAACTGTACTCTTTTACATAGGAAAGGTATAAGACATTTCCCAGAGACATGGCATTTGAAAGACAATTCAGTCTTGTGAACTGTAGAAGGTACTTGCTATCATTCCTTCTGGCAATTTTGACTTGATTTATTTTGGGTTTGAATAGGTCATACTCCAAAAGAGAATATTAAGTCGAATAAGCCTTATTGTCGAGTATAAATATTGTTTACACGGGCTACAAGTAGTATGCATGAATAAGAATAAAATTGTTTGAAGGAAAGCTCATAACTCTGTGCAGATCACATTTAAAAATGGATCTCCAACCTCTTAACTTTTTTTCCATTGTATTACTTCTAGGGATTCCTCATAGATTGTTAAATGACCTCCTCAGCCCCAGCCCCTGGTCATATGTCGCAAATTCATAAATCCATTCTAATCTTCGTGTTTTTGCTAGCTTAGTAAATGGCTGGATCTCAGGAGAATGTTTAAAATTAGTGTTAACAACTTAATTGGAAATTAACGATGTACACGGAAGTATGAAGTCTCCCTTTTCAGTGATAGCTTGAATACAGACCACTGTTTGCTGTTGCCCACAGTGAAACAGATGGATTTGGAGAATTGTCCATTTAATTGTCCTTGTAGACATTACATGGGATCTTTTTGGAACCTTTTAAAGGTCAAATTTAATGGTAGTATGGGGGGTCACGTTAAGGAAAGGATTCCAATTTAACGAGTCATTCATTCATCTCTGTATTAGGAACTTTTTTTATTATAAGTTAAAGATGAATACCTAACATTCAGTGATACAATTTTAGTTAGAATAGTGATTGATTAAGCAAACTACTTAATATGAGATCAAAAACTTACATTTACTGAGGTTTTATGTTTACAGATATATAATTAAGAATGTATGCTTGTATGCATGTATGCATGTATATATACTGTACTTTATATATATATATATATATATATATATATATATATATATATATATATATATATATATATATGTGTGTGTGTGTGTGTGTGTGTGTGTGTGTTTGTGTATGTGTGTATATATATCATATCCTCCTACGCCTGTTGACATAAAGGGTGCTCGATTATATTTCTCTAGTCATCTCTATCTTGACCTTTTAATTCAATACTTATCCATTCATCATTTCCTACTTGACGCTTCATAGTCCTCAGCCATGTAGGCCTGGGTCCTCCAACTCTTTTAGTGCCTTCTGGAGCCCAGTTGAAAGTTTGGTGAAATAATCTCTCTTGACGAGTGTGAAGAGCATGCCCAAACCATCTCCATCTACCCCTCACCATGATCTCATCCACATATGGCACTTGAGGAGTCTCTCTAATAGTTTCATTTCCAGTCCTGTTGTGCCATTTAACTCACAATATTCTTTTGAAGGCTTTTTTCTGAAATCTACTAAATCTGTTGGAGATTGTTTCATTGTCATACGACGGATCATGCCCATACAGTAACACCGATCTCACTGAACTGATGGATAACCTGATTTCTTATGTAATTTCAGGTGATTAAATTTCCGAATTTTACTCAACCTGGCCATTGTATGATTTACTTTGCTCAATCTTTCATTAAACTCCAATTCTAAAGACCCGGTATTAGCGATCATAGTTCCTAAATATTTAAATGATTCCATGTCATTACTCCTTTCTGCTTCCAATAATATTCCATCTTCCATCGCATATTCCATTCTCCTGATCTCTATCTTCCTTCTATTTATCTTGAGCCTAACTTCATGTGATATTTCATGCATTCTAGTAAGCAGGCTTTGCAAGTCCTGTGGTGTTTCGCTAATAAGGACAGCATCATCAGCATATTCTAGGTCTGATAATTTCCTGTTACCAATCCAGTTCAATCCTTCTCCACCATCCCAACTGTTCTATGCATTACAAGATCCGGGAGGAGGATAAACAACATAGATGATAGCACATTCCCTTGGAGTACTCCACTGTTTACTGGAAATTCATTTGATAGGACTCCATTAACATTAACATTGCACTTGCTATGCTCATGAACAAACTTATTCAAATTCATATATTTAAGGGAACTCCATAATAACACAGGACTCTCCACAAAATTGGAGAGTGTACACTATCAAAGGCTTTTTCATAGTCCACAAATGCCATCAAAAGTAGATTTCTTTATTATACACAATACTGTACAACATGTCTTAAAATGATAATTTGGTCAGTACAACTTCTATCTTTACTAAATCCTGGTTGTTTATCTCAGCTTTTCATCAGTCTCTCTACTGTAGTGTCTTTAGAATGAACATACTACATATTTTTATGACAACTGTTGTATGATGCCTCTGTAATTATTGCAATCAGTCAGATCTTTTTTTTTTTTTTTTTCATTTTCACCATCACTCCTACCTCCCATTTATATGGTTTTGCCTCTAAATGCCACATTCTACAAAATAATCTTGAAAGTATATTGGGAGTCACTTCATTTTCGGCCAAAATCAACTAAGCAGTTATTCCATGGTATGTGGGGTTTTTCATCTCTAGTTTTCTAATGATAGCTTCGACTTCACACACACTGAATTCATTCATGGGCACATCAAGGTCTTCCTCAGCTTCAGGTGTATCAATCAAATTATTCCCTTCATATCTCCTATTCATGACCTCACTTATGTGTTCCATCCAACTTTACCTTTCTTTATCTTTTGTTGTTATAACAGATCTATCTCTCATTTTGATGGGTATAAAATTCATAGCTTTGCCAGCCTCATCTGCTCTCCTGTCTAAATATTATTTCCAGTCATTCCTGGCTTTTCTTTTGACCTCACTATCAATACTGGAATATTTAGCATGCTGTACCTTGTAATTTTCATTACTTCCTCAAAGTCTTTCAACAATCAATTTCTGTCTTTGTCTCCTTTTCATAGTATCCTAAGTATCATTTAATATCCCTGGTTTACTCCTTGCAACTGCATGTCCTAAAACTTCACTACCAACTGACTGATATATGTTCTTAATATCACACCATTCTTCTTTAATTGTCTGCTCTTCATCCCTTATAGTCTCTAAGACTGCAAATCGACTCCTGCATTCAATAGCTCATCTTCTAGAATCTTAGTTGTATGAAACCCTGGTGTTTTATCTACATTTGTGTTATTCTATCTACATTTCTGTTGGGTGCTTTCAGTTTAAGTTTCTGTGTGGCAATGAGGAGCTAGTGATCACAACCAATATCTTCACCTCTTAATTATTGGCTATGTGATTTATTTGATTTTTTGTAATTGCCACATGGTGAAGTCTGTGTATATTTGTGGATGCCCCTGTATTGAAAAAGAATACCTCCAATAGCAATAATTTTTGCTGAACAAAAACATATAAAATGTGCTCCTTTTTCATTTGCAACTTTGCTAAGACCCTCAGCACCCATCACATTCTATGTACCTTGATTATTCCTTCCACCTTAGTATTGAAGTCCCAAATTACAATTTTCATATCTCTCTCTGGGATCTCATCTATTACACTCTGTAGTACTTCATAGTATGCATCTTTCCTTTCTTCAAGGGAATCATTTGTTGGGGCATAACAAACTATAATACTCATATTACATTGCTTTGATTTAAACTTTGCAAGTAACAATCTACTATTTACAGCTCTCCAATCTTGGTCTAAGATTTCCATACTAATCCCCTTACAACGTGTTTCACTGAAGGCCAAAGTATCCAAACTATATTTCATAAATTTACTTTCCACTTGCTGTAACTTCCTAATCTGATTCATGGTTTTAACATTCCAATTAATAATTTTCAATTTTTCTTTAGTATTTATAAACCGGGTGATTCTTAGCCCCCTGCTGCGCCTGGGAATGGGCCTATATATATACATGAGTATATATATATATATATATATATATATATATATATATATATATATATATATATATATATATATAATTATAAATAGATTGTTCGCGAGTTGTAGTTATAAAGGATTACTATATTCAGATTTTTCAGAATTTGGTTTTGATTCTTTTATTTCATATATGATTTGCACATTGGTATAATATTTTATCAAAATAAGTTTGTCTTAGTGCAGAGCACTGGAAAATTCATTAAAGTATTTAACTGGTCTCTTGATGAGGGACTGTATAACTTTAATTTGCATGCCGGCTGGTATTTGAGAATAAGTTATATTAAATATGAGAAATCCGGCGATCACGGTACGTAAAAAAAAGAACTGATTTCTCTCACTCTCTCCCTCAGGGCGCTTTCGGTAGCACGCCTTAAGCTGGCCATACACGCAGAGGATTGGCGCACTGATTTGATCGCAATTGGTGCGTTCGCGCCAATCCTTAACGTATATGGGGTTAAACAGGACAAACCTGATGCGACTAGCCTGTCCTCTCATCCTGTCAGTATGTTTGACCGGACATGCCAATCCCGTTGCGTTTGACAGTATCAGTATGGCCCGCCAGTCTCGCGCGTGTTTGGGTACGGTCTAGCATGCTGACGGGTTGACTCACCCAAGGTCTATATATGTAAGGTCAGCCGGCGCGCAGACTATAATTTAAAGGTCTCGGTTAGTGACGTCAGTCCCGGCAAGCCCAGGATTATTAATCCTGGCCAAGCCAAAAGTGAGCCAGGAATCCTATCATCAGTGTTGGCTTTGATGAAGTCAAATTCTGAAACTTTTAGTGAACGAGAACGATTGACTGTATTGACATTTGACGAGATGAGTATAGTGAGTGAATTGTGTTATGACAAGAGCACTGACATATTATACAAACCACATATGAGAGTGCAAGTGGTAATGTTCAGAGTGCTGATAGGTAAATGGAAACAACCAATATACTTTTATTTTGACAAATCCAATATGCAGGAAAAAATAATTGATTTGATAAAGGAAGTGGAATACGCAGGTTATCTAGTGGTGGCAATAGTGCATGATTTAGAGCCCTTCAATCTTAGGTTATGGAAAAAATTTGGAATCGACCCTTTATGTACGAAAACATCTATCCAGAATCCATGTGCAGACAGGCAAATATTCCTTTTTGCAGATGCTCCTCATTTACTCAAGTTAGTCAGGAATAATCTTCTAGATTCTAGGTTCACGTTTCCAAACGGAGATAGAATTTCCAATCATCCGATAAAAGAAATGGTGATGGAATCTAAAACAGAGTATGGATTGGCTTACAAAATAAGTCAGATTCACTTAAATGTTCAAGGCTCAGAATGGCAGCGTGTTAAATATGCTGCACAGTTGCTGTCAAGAAATTGCGGTAATGCTCTTAGTTTTCTAGGTAAAAAGGGGCTTTTCACTAATAATGGAAGGGAAGCAAAAGGTCAGTTCATATTGTTAATGGATGAATGGTTTGACATTATGAATACTTCATCCATGAAAGGCGACAAACCTACTCGATGTGCTTTCGGTATAAATTTGGAGTATCAGACAAGTGTTATGAACAAAATTATTAACATCATGTCAAAAATGTGAGTGATTAAAGTTTTTAGTAACAAAATCAATGGATTGCTAGAAAAAAAAAAAAAACATCTCTATCAATTTCAAAAAGGAATGATTTTATCTTACTACTCTCTTCTAGGCTTATTTGAAATGCTCAAGACGTCTTATGAAGTCAATTATATCCTAACAAGGAGGCTTAATCAAGACAGTCTGGAGCATTTATTTGATTGTATTAGACAGATGAATGGCCCACATGATCATCCTACCGCAGTAAATTTTAAATACAGACTGAAAAAAAAATATTTGTTAGGGAAAGAACTAGCCCTAATAAGTGAAAAGTGTAACAGTACTAGATGCGATGAAAACAAAGACTGCCTGTCTAATACATTAGTGTCCAAGTGTTCATCTATACATGGGAAAACATCAGATAAAGAACGAGAAATTGCCTTGGAAATTTGTCTTACCAGTCTCGTCTTCAGAGATACTGAATTTAATCAAGAATCATGGATAGAAGGTGATGAGATTCTTGAATTAACTTAAACACGCAAAGAGAATGAAATACCTGCAAGTACACTTAGTTCTGTAACAGAGGAGGAATCTTTGAGGTATATAGGAGGTTTTTTAGTTAACAAATTTTCATTGAAATATCCTGAATAAGGAAATCAAAGGTCGGTTGTTGTTGCAGATGATAAATGTTGCATAGAATGTAATGAACAGAGGTGGTCTTCATGTACCCTCAGATTCTTTCTTTTCCCAATTAAGCAAGATGAGAAAAATCTTTTTAGCTGTCCATGGTGAAAAATTAAGAGCGGGAAATAATTGTATAAAAACACTTGCTGACGAGATGAAACTTGCTGGAATTACCTTACCGGCTGATACTATATATTTTTTTTGCAAAAATATCTGTATTCTACAGAATTAGACATTTAAACAGAAACATTTATTTCAATAAAACAAAGTCAAGAGATTACAGAAGTATGAATAGGAAATATATGAAAATTGTTAAATAGAGATTTTATAAGTAAATTGTTAATTTATTTATGAACCTGCAAATTATATTTCATTTATATTTGAGAATTGTATAATAGAAACATTGTATATAAATTCATACCTTATTTGTGAACCTCCAAATTATATTTCATTTATATTAAAAAATTATGTAGTGAAACATTGTTAATAAATTGACAACTTATTTATGAAACTGCAAATTATATTTCCCTCATATATGAAAATTGTAATATAGAAACATCGTAAATAGAAAAATTATTTATGAAATTGTAAATTATATCTTATTTATACTTTTATATAAGAAATGAAATGAAGTCACTTACTTTATTTCATGTTTTCTTTAACGATACTACGAGTAATTTAGTAAAAAAAAATCTCCAATTTCTAGAGAGAGAGAGAGAGAGAGAGAGAGAGAGAGAGAGAGAGAGAGAGAGAGAGAGAGAGAGAATATCAAATAAGAAAATAATTTGATAAGAAAAGGGTAAAGAGTGTATAAACAAAGGTAAATACGCAAGGGTTCCTTTAACTCAATGTGGCCGCAGTGACGTCATGCGCAGAAGTGGCTTTAAATCGTACCGCTGTCTGGCCGACCTTACATCTATAGACCTTGGACTCACCTATTTTGACATGTACAGTATTCCATACTTCCTCCCTTGATTGGAGCACTTTTTATATTATAAAGATAAACTGATTGCATTTCACAAGTTTGTAATATTATGCATTTCATTGTTCTTTATTTTAGGTTTCCTCCTCTCATTTTCATTCACCAAGTTATGATTTCCTTAGATTTCCTCTCCTTTTTCATAGTATATTTTATCTTTAAAACCACGCAGTATTTTGCCTTATTCGTGCAATAGTCTCTTGTATTCTGATAATAAACAGATACTGAAACAAAAGGAAAAAAAATCAATATTCTGATTTAGGTTTATGAATTCTCTTCATAGGAAAAAACGAAGGTGTGAAATGTGTATAGAGGATAAATTAAGTAGCTATTGATAATTCTATTAACTTATGTATATCTCTGACATTTTCTCTCTGCCGATATAAACGCAATCGTTTTCAAAATTCTATAAATTAACGTGAAAACAAGTACGCCTATTTAAAAGTGCATTAGGGCTTCGCATGAGATAATCTCCAGAAAGGTCTAAAAATCCATTTAGTATATTCCTCCCAGGAGACACTTGGACACTCGGATTAATGGAGATAAACGGAAACGGCAAGCCTATAATGACTTCACGAGAAATAAGTACATTAACACCGTAGCAGACAAATCACCACCACGTAGAAGCAGACAGAGAATGCCTATCACGTTCCTTCATATGATTATTTCAAGTCAGATTTCATAAATTTATATTATATGAAAAATTTAAAAAGCAAAAAGTACCAAAATTTGGCATTTTCAAAATTAGATGTAGGCTACCAATTGTACTTGATACCCGGTAACGTACCAAATTTAGTTAACAACTATCAAAAACGTACCTATGTGGGCTTAATCTGGGTGCTCAATCCTCTTGAACTAAGCAGGCTAGTCCGTAGCGTGTGTGGGCAATTCTCACAGGAGTGGAGGGCCCTGTGGAGCATCGCTCCGGGCCTTAGGACACACCGTGTACGTACGGTCAGTCTTCTGCGTGCATGGCCGGCTTTACTGGCAAGGTTAAGGGAATTATATTCTGACCGGACGATGGGGAAAAGATGGGGAGCAAATCGTGTACTGTACATAGTTTTTAGCCCACCGTTGCGGGTCGTAGCTTGGGTGGAAAAGGAATAAGATGAAAAGAGAAGAAAACAGATGAGTCTATCTCCTTCTTAAGACTTTTATAACATAAAAATGAAACACGAGGACTTTTACAAGGTAATCATCTTCCTAATACTCTCTCTCTCTCTCTCTCTCTCTCTCTCTCTCTCTCTCTCTCTCTCTCTCTCTCTCTCTCTCTCTCTCTCTCTCTCTCTTACTTTTGCTTTCTGTATGTCTGTCCGTACAGTAATGTGAACTAAATATTTGGTATAGAAGACTGGGTTTTACAGCGACTAGATGACGCTTACTATGTCCATAGTATGCACCCTGCCTACCACCCAACATTATTAATTAGCTGTTAATGCATACTAAAGCCTGTCGGAGCCATTCCCTTAAGCTTATTGAGAAATTATGCCTTTGCTATGCCCATCTGGTTCCACCTTATCCAGAGGAAAAAATGTATAGATTTGGGTGCTATAATATTCTTTTGTACTTTACCATATATTTCTCCCCCACTCTCTGAAAAACTAACTTCTTGTTTATCCAAAACTGACTTTAGGCCGGTACGACTAACTAGTATTTAATCATTTTCCTCTTATTTCTTATTCAACGATCTGTTTCTAGCGTCTGTAGTCGATAGGTTATCTTCTGCCACATACAAGCTAATGTGAGCGATCTTGGAATAAGCTGGGCGCGGTCGTGTCTGGTGTCGCCCAAATAACTTTTATTTATTCAAGGAAATTGTTGGTAGCTTTGATGCTAAATATCAGCTCATTCTTTGGCGTAATGTATAAAAGGTATCATTAAGTAGCCACAAGACCTATTTGTTTCATATAGTTGTTGAATCTACTGTATATATATATATATATATATATATATATATATATATATATATATATATATATATATATATATATATATATATATATATATATATATATTATATATATATATATATATATATATATATATATATATATATATATATATATATATATATATATATATATATATTACTATGTATTAAAGGCTCAAACTACAATGACCGATTTCCGAAATTTATCTTTCTCGTGTGTTAAAGTTTGCTCTTGGTTTCTATGTAACGTTTTTAAAATTTTGGGGAAAAGAGTTGTAAAGGAAAGACTGGATATGGGATAATAAAAATGGTCAATAGATTTTTTCTATTTATTACTTTATGTTTTTTAAGGTAATTATTCTGCTTAGTAGGCAAAGCATGACTTGCTAAACTTAAAAATGGATTGTGAGGTTACGTGATGCCCTTATCCGGAAGAGGAAAAAATGTAAAGTAAAAATAAAGGCGTTGGGCACCAAGCTCCTCAAGTAACAAGATTATAAATAAGTATTTTCTCTAATAATATTTTCTAAAACTCGATAATTGCTGATGACAACATGCTCTGTGAATCTAATGTGCTGTATAGCTATTGAATGTATGTTTGGTTAATAGCCTCCGCGCAAGGAATCTATTCGGTTCCAAATGCCATGACCTAATCGTGATGTAGCATCGATGAGATGTCAAATTCAAACAAGTGAGCTGAAAATGCTGCTAACTAAGGAGACTCACAGTTGTCTTCCAAACATGCTTTTCCGGTGACGTAAATTTTCCTCACTTTTCTTTCACTCTTGTTTAGTTGATTCGGTTAAAAGTTGATTGAATGCGTCAATTTGATGTGTCAGAGGAAATTGATGCGTTGTAATGATGAAAGTAGTGTATTCATTTGCAGTTTTATTATATAACTTGGAATATTTGCGCAGCGAGGAAAACATGTAAAATGGTGTTAACAATGGAAATGGAGTTTATTGGTATGAAAATAATGATATAGTAAATTATTTCATTTATCTATAATTTTAAAGGGTGCGGGTTTCTCTGTCATTATCATAGAGATTTTGCATTTTATAGAAAAAGAAAAGGAATCTTAAGCCGCTTTCTTTGGATAATTTCTCAGCATTTGATTTAATAAAGTAAGAAATCTCATCTACAATTTTGGTCAAGAGATTAAAAAGCAAAGATTAAGTGCATACAGTAGTACTTACCAGGAAGGAGTAAAAAGTTTTGCATTTGTGGCAGCCTAAGCTTCAGAGGTTAAAGGTCATTGACTCATGTGTTTGAGATCTTCGTCCATTTTGATTCGATTTTATTTATGTATTTCAGTGATTTTCAAAATTAGTAGATTTGGGACATTTTTTAAGTCATTCTCAGGATGAAGTTCATAAGTTCAATCGTTTTCCTCATATGATAACCTTGTGGTTGCTGTCGAATGTATATAAAAAAAAAGAATACTCTTTGGTCGTATGAATATTTGATGGGCCGCAGAATAGAACAATCCTGGATACATTAGTAGAGAGTTATGTATCCAGCGACGTTGAAAGAAATGCCGAAAACAATATTTGATGAGTATCGAGGACATTGACACGAAAGGTATGCAATAATTATCTCTCTCTCTCTCTCTCTCTCTCTCTCTCTCTCTCTCTCTCTCTCTCTCTGCTACTGCACATCCCCTTTTTTCAGTTTGAACTTCCTTTCCCGTCAAATATTAATTATCTGAAAAACTAAAAATAGAACACTATAAACAGATGAAGCCTAATATTCCATCTTAGTTACTGGGTAGAGTGGAGGTTTGATTTCGATAGGTACTGACTGAAAGTATGATGTATTTTTGCGAAATGAGTCACACATCATTTCCCTTCTTAGTCATATGTTTTGGAAAATAAACAATGAGTGATAAGTTTTATGAGCATGGGAACGAAATAACCTCTCACAAACAGTTCAGGACAAATTTTGATAGGCTCTGTATTCTGAGATAGTTTCAGATGGGTGACTAGGATAGTAAAACAACTTTTTTTTTTACTTTTTTTTAGTAGTAACACTGCACATGAAGGAAGAATAATACGTCGATGATTTT
>NC_090726.1:111670659-111673159 GCF_036898095.1 Palaemon carinicauda | reverse complement strand
AATTATAAAAATATTGATGAAAAAAAGTTTCCATATTAATTTTATGCGACCTATCAAAGGCATTTGATAGTGTCAACCATGATGAATTGTGTAAATCTCTTATGGAACATTACATTGATTCTTTCTGGTTTCAGGATTACCTAAAGGATAGAAGTCAGGTAGTTAGATTAGGAGACGTAAATTCTTGTATTGAAAAGGTTGAATTTGGGGTCCCACAGGGATCTGTCCTAGACCCAATTCTGTTTTTAGTCTACGTTAATGATATGATTAAATGCCTAGAAAACTGCCTGCTAATTCAATATGCTGATGACACCAAAGTTCTTTTGACTGATCAAATAGAAAATCTAGATGCCTTGATTAAAAGGGCTGAACTAATATTGCTCTAAATTAAGAAATATTTACTAAGAAAGGGGCTATTATTGAATGCCACCAAAACACAGTGCATGTTTGTGGGTAGCTCACAGTATATTAGAAAAATTTCAGATGACATTGTAATAAAATGCGATGGTGATGAAGTAAAGATAAGTCAACATGTGAAAAAGCTAGGTCTACACATGGACAGGTATATGTCATTCAGTACTCACATTGACGAGCTGAGTAGAAGAGTTAGTGGCATTCTAATGTATCTAAGTAGAGTAAAAGATTACTTTGATGATACTACTTGGGCTTTGATTGTCGAAAGTTTGGTCTTGAGTGTAATAAACTACTGTATTAAGATATGGGGGTTAACTAATGATATGCACATGAAAAAAGCTCAAAAAATCCAAAACTTTGCAGGTAGAGTAGCCGTTATTGGGGTGAAAAAACACGATCACATCACCCCAATCCTCCAGCAATTAAAGTGGATAAAATTAAAAGAAAAGTGTATGTACGATGTTTGTGTTTTTGTTTTTAAAAGTTTGAGCAAAGAATATCCCAACTGGCTATACACATTTCCTACAGTTGTAATTGTAGGAATGCATTAACAAGACAGAATGAAAATCTATATGTAGACAGCTATCGAACGAATTTGGGTTCACGCTCAATGACAATAAGGGGCCCAGCTTGCTGGAACAAACTACCTCTTAAAATAAGAAAATGTATAAATGTTAGTTCTGATTTATTCAAAAGGAAACTTAAGCAATATTTTTTAAACTTTACTTGAATGTATATATTATCCTAGATTTTTACAATCCAATTATTGTGAATTTTATGTAAATAATTTAAATTGTTATGTAGCAGAATAACCATTTTATAATGAAATAAAGGTTTTTGACTTTGACTCTCTCTCTCTCTCTCTCTCTCTCTCTCTCTCTCTCTCTCTCTCTCTCTCTCTCTCTCTCTCTCTCTCTCTCTCTCTCTCTCATAGTTAATGAGTGACATATTTCAAATGCTTGTTTTGTAGGTCAATAGTTACTTTGCGATTATTCCAGAAATATTTGCATAGGCAAGTAAATTTACCACAGTGGAAACGCTGAGATCCGCGAAATATGAAGCATTTTTAATAGGGACTCTTATTACCCATATATATATATATATATATATATATATATATATATATATATATATATATATATATATATAAATGTGTGTGTGTGTGTGGTGTGTGTATATACTGTATGTGTGTGTATAGATATGCACCCATTTAACCGTCGTTTTCCCGTAGAATGAGTGGCTACAGAGAAAAAATAATGCAAGACTCACTGCCAAATTCATCTTTCTAACTGCTACATCATGGATGAACAATATTTCCATATTAGTCACTTCATGCACCTGCACAGAAAGCTCGTGAGGAGGGAGTCAAACCTACTACACACCCTGCGCTATTCGTTCTTGTTTGTTACTCAGTTGTGCTCCTCCTGGACGCCAAGGTCATTCCTTTGCAAAACGTCTACCACACTATCTATTACACTTTTTCTTAGTCATCTCCCCCTACCTCTTAACATCTGAATTATACACTTGACTAAACTATTGCTCTCCAATAGTTTAGTGAAGTGTAATACTAGGCGTACTCCGTAAACGACGCACAGAGACATCGCCCTAACTCTGTGATAAGGCAAGGGCTACTGCATCAGGAGCGGGTGCAGCTAAAGAAGCGAGCTCACTTTGGACTCAAAATATGTCAGCTTAATGTAGGGTCCATGACTGGGAGAGATAGAGAGGTGGCTGACTTGATGAGGGAAAAGAGAGTAGATGCTATTTGTGTGGAGGAAACACGATGGAAGGGAAATAAAGCTAAAGAGTTGGGTGATGGATATAAGCTATATTATATCTTAGCAAATAAACAAGGTAGGAATGGAGTTGGCATAGTACTGTCTGGTGAGCTGAAAAATGTGGTGATAGAGGTGCATAGAAAGAATGACCGTATCATCAGATTGAAGATGTGTTGTGGAGGAGAGATTCTGAATATTATAAGTGTATATGCACCTCAAGTTGGTTGCACAAAAGAGGAGAAGGGAAATTTCTGGAGAGACATGGATGGAGTAATGCAAGAACTGGAAGAACAGGAGAGGGTCATAGT
>NC_090726.1:111630659-111665659 GCF_036898095.1 Palaemon carinicauda | reverse complement strand
GAAATGTGTGATAAAGTACTAAAATTATTGATATATAATATCAATGTCGCTCTGTCGCATATTATTATTATTTTTTTTTTTCATACTTACGGAAGTTAGACTGGTGTTCAACGTCATTTGAAAGAAAGGTAGGTGTTGAGTCATCCCCCTATTGTAAAATAAGTGAAAGTGGTTCATAGTTAATTTCTTTTTATTTGGTGCTCGAACTATATTGTTGTAATTCCCAACCTAGCTGCATACTATAAGGAAAACATAAGGTGAACTCTGATTTTGGTTTCACTGTAATCATAGAATAGAAGGTATCGTCATGGTATACCTCCTCCCTCGTCATAGTCATTTGCTACTCCTTCAACAAATGTTCATGTAATCCAATCTAACTTGTGTCTGCATTAAAATGAGATGTACAAGTTATTACATCTCTATTATACCAAAAATACCACACAGAAGAGAAGCCTCCCAATAAAACCCAAAATGTCCATTGTTAACGCCCGGTAATCATAAACCTCCCAGTATATTCATAGCCTCAGTTACATAAAACCTCGATAACTACATTATAAAATTCCGTACAGTTTAAACCTTCGACAAAAAGATGAATCACTCACTCATTAAATAACTGATATATATTTTTTTCTGCTGGAAAGCGACAGCACATAATATACAAACTGAAAATTATTTAAATTCTTTTCTTGAAGCGAACCCTAGTCACTATATATGCCAAAAACCGGAAAAAGAGTGAACAAGTAATACTAAAAGAATATGAAATACTATCTCTCTCTCTCTCTCTCTCTCTCTCTCTCTCTCTCTCTCTCTCTCTCTCTCTCTCTCTCATTACACAATGCAGTGATTACACGTTTGTGGTCACACTCAATCCTTACGGCCACCATTTATTTGCCTCACCCAAATGTCACAACGATAAAAAAAAAAAAAGTCGAATTATGCAAGAAGAGTCACATGGTCTTGTGAATTGGTTGAAGCAGTTTCTCGTGACATAAAGGAAGAAAATGTGACATATGGTTGCAAAGTATTATAGATCGACCTTACTTTCACACACTCTGTGATCGGCCTTCAGGCATGTTTGTCTTTACTCTCTTGAGCAATGTCTTTTTTATGAGTTAGAGGCATGTTTAATTACGAATGCATTAAGCGCAGTAGTTTTTTCATGTTTTAAGATGTATATTTCAACACGTTTCCAACAAATTCAATTCCTTATATCATCTGCTTGTTTGTTTCAAGTAGTGTGTTCTTCATTTCCAGATCCATTTTGTGTATAATACCCTGGACCCTTTGCATGATTCTTCCGTGTGTTTTGAGCTGGTAATTTCAATAGGTCATTTGCATGGTTGTGAACATTTTGGATTCAGTTACAAATGCATTCATCGTAGAGGCCTAAATGGAAGATTTAATGTATATACAGTACAACATAAAGCTTTTCCTGACTTCTACGAATTTACTTCTGTATGACTAAATTAAGTTTATTTTATGAGTGGGAGACGGTGTTTCGTCAGTTTGCTTACAAGGACTTTTTCGGCTTGCAGTACTCAAAGGCTAAATATGTATTTTATGATGCTTTGTCACTTTTATTTCAATGTTTCTTCGTGTACACACACACACACACACACACACACACACATATATATATATATATATATATATATATATATATATATATATATATATATATATATATATATATATATATATACAGTATACATATATACATATATATATATATATATATATATATATATATATATATATATATATATATATATACTTACATATATACATATGTACAGTATATATATATATATATATATATATATATATATATATACAGTATATATATATATATATATATTTATATATATATATATATATATATATATATATATAGACCATTGTTTTTCCTCTTTGAGTTATCTTCAGGTCATTGCACCGGCAGGTATTTCCGATGATGGTTGTTATGCTTGGCTTTCGATGCTGACTGCAGTGAAAGTAGGAATTATTCGCTGGCTGTCGTAGTCGACATCATGAAATGGTGTTGTTGCTGATATTGACAACAATCAGTTGTTGATCTGCTGTGATCTGGCTTTTCTCAAAAATAGCTGCACTGCCCTATTACTCTACTTACTCACTTATAATCTGATACCAATTCACCCCCCCCCCCCAGCCTCACCATCCGCATTCAGTTCTAGCCTAGCAAACATCAAGATCTTAGTTATTGTGTGCGATTGAATTTAGCGTCCATTAAAATATCATCAGACGATGTACATAAACATAACGAATTTGGTTTGCTACACTTCTCCTGTTGTAACATAGTACAGTCATAGGTTGCTTATACTGAAGTAGATGCTCCCCTTCGTGTAAAACTGTTTACTTATTGTTTTTAGCTTCTTATAAATTGCCTTCCAAATTCCATATGATGATAGAATTAAAATGTTTTTGTAAGGTAATGGTAAGAAAATATTAATTGCAGGATAAGAGTTGTTGTAGTGTGTTATGAACGGTATTCTCGAGAAACTTAATATTTGTATGTACAGTTTCCTATAATATTAATCAGGGCATAGATATATTGGAGCCCAGCTAACTTGTGTTAGTATACCGTTTAAATTTGAAAAATGAAAGCGAGACACTCAAGCTTAAATTTAAAAAATGAAAGTGATAACCTTAACGACTTCTTATATCCAAACACTGAGGAACTCAAGACTGATGTATATATCTATATATATATATATATATATATATATATATATATATATATATACATATATATATATATATATATATATATATACATATATATATATATATATATAATTTTTTTTTTTATGTAGATACTCCTTCGTCAGACAATGCAATCACATTTTGCCGTCATGAATAAAAATGGGTGAATGCGATATGATTAAAAAGAGACGGGTGATGTATATACTTGATATTAATGCGAAGTGAATGTGATGTACCATCTCTTATAAAGGGGAAAGAATATTGGAACTGCGATGCAAACAATATTCATATTTGACGGTCGACTGGGTCTCGGTGGAGCGTCCTTACTTAGTGTACGAACTGGCATTGGAACTGGGGAGGTTTTTGCTCAGGGATTTCATCCATGAATCAGCAGTTGTTGGATTTGTCTGGTTTAGAGGACTATTTTTTTTTAAACATGAGTCGGTTATGAGTGCTTGTGCATGTTCCTGTATGAGATTATTTCCGCCGTGGTGATATGTTACAAGATGTCGCACCTTGATTGGAGTATTTTGAATTGCAAGTTCCCTGATTCGATACCGAAGGTGATATGTATATATGTATATATATATATATATATATATATATATATATATATATATATATATATATATATATATATATATATATATATATAAAGAAAAAAGAAAAGAAAAAAATGGACTGCTTTGAGTCTGCGGAATTAATTTGATGATTTTGATATTTTGGATGCAATTATGTCAGCATTATCAATTATCATTATTATTATTATTATTATTATTATTATTATTATTATTATTATTATTATTATTTACGATCTTACAAAAGCAGCGATTAACCTTTGTAATAAAATTAATTTCAACAATAATTGATATCAAGTAACTTGTACATTACGACAATTATTTTGTTTTATTGTGTGTAAAGGCACAACAGGAAGTGAGACAAACTCTTAATCTTTTATTCGGGTCTGCTATTAATTTCCTGCAAAGCAGGAAGTGAACGAAGATAATGCCAAAGGCCATTCATCATGTATTCATCTTAATTTTGTTTTAGTAAGAGGTTTGAGTTGAAAGGCACACATGTTGTGTTTGCCTCTGTGGGATTAGAAAAGTAAGTTTCATTTGGGTTGTTTCTGGTTACAGAAAACCAAATAGCGTACCTGCGTCGATTGCGTGATATGCGCAATTGTCGTCTGCGCTCTACCTGATTACCTTGATGTGTCTCTTTACCTTAGTAACCAGTCTGCGCATGGGGCTGTCCACGGTAGTGGAACATTGGGTTTTAGCCTTGTGGATTTTTGAGTTGGTCACTTGTATCTTTTTCCTTACTTGTTTTTAGACATGGGTGTTATGATCGACGCATTATGATCATTTATATTCAAGAACCTTTACAATTTGCCTTTTTAAGGTGGTTATAATTCTAAGGTTAAGTAAGTGTTCTGCTTCACTAACATTCGGAGTCCTTATTTTGAAGCCTTAGAACAGTTTTAACTTATCGTAAAGAAAACCAATTTTTTTGTTTTAAAATGTCTCCAGGAAGCTCAATTAAAGCTGTTAGATACCTCGAGCATTTTTGGCCACGTATCAATTCTGGACGGATTTATATAAGTACGTTTATGGTATCCGCTTTTTTTCTACTCCGTACCCGGTTATGTCACATATTTCCCTCTAGGAAGGCTTGTGAAATGAAAGTTGTAGAAGCATGCAGTGCTGCTGTAAAGATTTGTCTTAGTTTTCCTTCTCACAGCGTGATTACAACTCCGACTTGATCTTGTTAACATTTTAGCCAGAGCTATTATGTGATCCATTCACTCACTGTTTAATCGTTTTCTTTAATCTTCTATTGAACGAACTTGTAGGAAAGTTACATACTCAGTTCTAATTAATTTTTTGGCCAACTTTATTTGTTACTGACATCTCTGCTTATTTTCAAGAATAGCTCATAGACTGTGATGACAATACTGAACCCATTGTTTATTGCGATCTCAATATAATTTCCTTTATTTTCAAGATTTTAAGGTTAAAGGTTGATCATGACTGGTAGAGGAAAGGAGCACGACAATGTAATAGTGACCGGTCATATTATTATTATTATTATTATTATTATTATTATTATTATTATTATTATTGTTATTATTATTATTATTATTATTATTTGCTAAGCTACAATCCTAGTTGGAAAAGCATGATGCTATACTGTATGCCCAAGGGCTCCAACAGGGAAAAATAGGTCAGTGATGGAAGGAAACAAGGAAAAATAAAATATTTTTATGAGCAGTAACAACATTAAAATGAATATTTTCTCTATATACTGTAAAAACTCTAACAAAACAAGAGGAAAGGAAATCGGATAGAAACTCTAACCCAAGACAGTGGAAGACCATGGTACAGAGGCTATAGCAATACCCAAGAATAGAGAACAATGGTTTGATTTTAGAGTGTCCTTCTCCTAAAATAGCTGCTTATCTTACCTAAAGAGTCTCTTCTACCCTTACCAAGAGAATAGTGGCCACTGAACAATTACAGTGTAGTAGTTGACCCCTTGGGTGAAGAATTGTTAGGTAATCTCAGTGTTGTCAGGTGTGTGAGGACAGAGTATAATACAGTATGTAAAGAATAGACCAGACTATTCGGTGTATATGTAGACAAAGGGAAAATGAACAGTAACCATAGAGAAGGATCCAATGAAGTACTGTCTAGCCAGTGAAAGGACCCCATAACTCTCTAGCGGTAGTATCTCAACTAGGACCAAGGAGAGCCAGGCAATGGCTGATGTTGGTAGAGCTATAGTGTTCCCCAAACCCAACCCCCATACCTAGCTCACAAGGACGTTGAAGTTGCAGACACTACTGGAAATTATCGAGCTTGAGTAGAGATAAAATTCCAGTCCAGCAAATTATGAGACAGAGACGTCTTAAATAGGTTATCTCACTATTTTGTCTCGTAGGTCACCCTTTACGTCATTTCCTTGAAAATGCGAAATTGGTTTCATATCTATTTTTCGGTTCTTTCCAACAACAACTCTCTCTCTCTCTCTCTCTCTCTCTCTCTCTCTCTCTCTCTCTCTCTCTCTCTCTCTCTCTCTCTCTCTTGTTACAATAGCAATTTTTTTCCTTCTTTTCTGAAACCTACCTTTCTCCTGCCTCCATCTTCGTTTCATCCTAACATATTTACTTCATTTCTCCCCATGCACGTGCACATGCATCGTTGTTCAAAGCATTTTCCAACTGTACAGAGTTTTGTCATCTTGATTTTTGCCAGAAGGGCATTTCTCCGTTACTGGGAATGCCATGTTTCAGTAAAGAAAAGAAAATAATTAAGTGCCTTAACAAAAGAGAGGAAGCCAAATGAGGTTCGAAAGAAAACTGACCACATTAGTAGCAAGATATATATATATATATATATATATATATATATATATATATGTGTGTGTGTGTGTGTGTGTGTGGTTGTGTATGTGTGTGCGCGCGCGCGCTTGAGCAAGCAAACAGGCTCCTACTGTTGATGTGCTTATTCTCCCATGTGACTGCTCCTAGTCAGTTGCAAAGTGGTCTACATAAGTGCCTTTTCACTAGATATCCACGCCTATGCGTTACAGTTTGGTAGGTCATAGGATTCTTAGCTAAAGTTTAAGCTTAAAGATTTTAGGAGTACGACACATTCAGTGATATGCGAACACTAGCCCATAAACATCGGGAAATTTTTTATGAAAATAGGTTTATGTGGATGAACACGGTCTATCATAACCCGAACTTTTGCTTAGATTTTATAACTATCTCTTGCTTACAATTTGGGTGAAGTTGGGTGCTTTAAATAGGGGCGGGGCATTAAAATTCCAATGTATCCGTTGGTTGTTAACTTACTATACTTGTCTCTCCCATATAGTGAATTATTTTAAAGATCATTATTATAAAACAATAAAATATTTTGCTCTAAAATTAAGATAAAGAAGTAAAACCAATAAAATTCCCCTTCAAGCCCGAATTCTTATTTAACATGCATGAATTATAGCTCTATGTCATTCACATACAGTAGGCCTTCTTACACTATAGACTATACTATTCATAAGTAATCCAACTTTATAAGGCATGCATAAGACACCAAACTGCTATTATCGGAAAAGGAAAACTATATTAATTTTTCAAATAAAAAAAGACTATATACTAGAAATCCTAGTTCACTTTTCGTTGAAAACATAGCCATTATTATGCCTTGACAATGCATAAATTTCCTACTATCTATCATGTGTAGGCATATATATATATATATATATATATATATATATATAGAGAGAGAGAGAGAGAGAGAGAGAGAGAGAGAGAGAGAGAGAGAGAGAGATCTGGGGTTGGTGAATCCCTTAATAGAGATTTAGCTAAAATTAGTGCATGGTGCAAATTATGGGGTATGAAGTTGAATCCTAATAAAACTCAAAGTATGATTGTAAGTAGGTCAAGGACGGTGGCTCCTCAACATCTGGATCTCAGTATTGATAATATTTCTTTAAATTTGTATGACTCTTAAAATTTTAGGTGTGATTCTCGACAGCAAATTTACTTTTGAGAAACACATTAGGTCTGTGTCTTCTTCAGTTGCAAAAAAAAATTGGCTTATTGAGAAAGTCTTACAAGATTTTCGGTGATCAATCTATTCTGAAGAAGTGTTTTGATTCTTTCATTCCACCTTGTTTTGAGTATTGTTTTCCTGTCTGGTGTTCAGGTGCTGATTATCATCTTAATTTTTTGGACAGAAACTTACGGTCTATTAAATTTCTTGTTCCTGATCTGGATATTAATCTTTGGCACCGTCGTTCAATTAGTTTATTATGCATGTTGCATAAGATTTTTCATAACTCTGACCATCCTTTACATTCAGATCTCCATGGACAATTCTATCCTGTTCGTAATACTAGGCAGGCAGTTAATTCTAATAGCCAGGCCTTATCCATCATGAGGCTCAATACTACACAATATTCTAGAAGTTTTATTCCAGCTGTTACCAAGGTGTGGAATGATCTTCTTAATCGGGTAGTTGAATCAGTAGAACTTCAAAAGTTCAAAGTTGGAGCAAATGTTTTTATGTTGACCAGGCTGACATGAATCTTTTTATATTTAATATATGACATATCTGTTTTTGACGTTGTTAATAGTTTACATAGAATATATCTGTTTTGACATTGTTACTGTTTTTAGAATGATTTATTGTTAATTTATTCTCATCATTTATTTATTTCCTTATTTCCTTTCCTCACTTGGCTATTTTTCCCTAGTGGAGCCCTTGGGCTTATAGCATCTTGCTTTTCCAATTAGGGTTGTAGCTTGGCTAGTAATAATAATAATAATAATAATAATAATATATATTTCAAATAAGCCATTTATATTAACACATTAAAGTCTGGATTCTCTTAACAACCTCGGGATCAGAGCCCCAGGCGAAATCACTCATAGACTATAGTATCTGTCCGGCTGGGCTTCGAACCCTGGTCCAGGATACTTGTGTGACATTGACCATACCACTCAGCCACGAATTGTCAGTGACTTATCTTTCTTCTTGGCTGAGTGGTAAGGTCAATGTCACACAAGTATCCTGGATCAGGGTTTGAGGACCGGCCGGACAGATACTATAGTCTTTGAGATGACTTTCTCCAGTAACCAGAGCTCCCCTTTAGGCTGAAGTGGTTAGAAATTAATATATTCCTTTCACATAAGAGAATCCGTCCCACGAACTCTAAATAATCGCCTCATGTCTTTTTTTCAAAGCAAGAGAGTCCAGACTTTAGCTACGAGGATACTATCTAACCCTTTTACTCAAGATTGGAACATCTGATCTCATAGGAAAACGGGGTGCGCCGGGATACAGCCGGGCTTTGTCAGTTAGAAGTCTCTACTTTTAGTCTCTCCTCGTGAGACGAGCTTAATCATCAAACCTTGTTGTGCGAGGGAAGATTTTGCGATCAACCAGTTAGCCTCCTATATAAGATCGGCCCTCGTCTTGAAGACCTTGACCTACTAACTGATTGTATAGTCTCTAACTCCTGCGAGACATCTTCCGTTTACCTCAGTCTATAATTTGAGTAATCGAAGGAGTGACATGAAGGTAAAATGACATGAAAGTCATATCCTATACGGATATCTGTTGACTGTGTCATTACCCGGTAGAAACTTCTGCAGGTCCAACAAGACCGCATCAGTCCCCGTTGAGTGCGACCTCTGAAGAACTGGGCGAGTCCCAGGTCCTTCAGCACTAGGGATCGTCCTTCCCTTGGTCCTCTACAAGACCTGCGCAAGTAATGGTCTTAGTTAAAAGATTGCCTGACGAGAATCTCTCCCAAGGAGTAGATCTCCTCGTCCTTTTGGATTTGATGCTTCCTATAGAGGTATCAAAGAATGGGGGGGAGGCTACATTCAGGACCATATGTCCTTAGGACTATGATCAGAGCATGAATGATACCACCTCTCTATCCCCTAGTAGGCACCATATTCCTTCAAGAAAGTGCGAGGGGGGGGAGGGAATGATAGTGATTCATCATTTTCCTGTTTCCAGGAGAACTTTTCCTGCTCCTACGTGGTCTCCCCTTCGGGGAATCCTGTCCACGTGTTTGGATTTTATGGAATTCAACCCCTATGCAGGAGTATTCCTCCTACAGCCTCTGTTTTAGAGGTCTTCCTTCGAGAAGCGGAATGAATATCAATGTCAGGCATTGATTTTCTATTGCAGGAGAAGGACTGCTGTCTCCTGTTTGATTCCCTTTTACGAGCAATTTTCTCGGAGAAAGGAATAGATGGCTTTTCCCCACTTCCGTGCAGACTTATAGTTGACTTGTCTCATCAAGGGACTCGACTAGATCTTCGGTCTAGCCTCGTTGGAAAAATTTGTCTTGCCGAAAAGACAGGTCACTAACAGAGGCACGTCTACAACTCTGGAGATCCTATTACAGACTTCCTTTATGACTCGATAATCCGTTGTGAGAATCGAGTGCAGTCTATTTCTTTCCTCTTCTAAAGAGTGCTATTCTTGTCATGCATTCATAAGTTACCAACGAAGCAAATCCTGCTCTTCGGCTAAGGCAAAGGAAGACCTTTGCTTGTCCATCAAGCATCTCCTCTAATCGTTGCTCTCCATAGAGTTTGAGCCGATTACCCTTCATGGGGTAATACAACCTTCTATGAGACAGGTAGCTCTAAACTGCAGATCTTCCCCGGATACAGAAGAGAGGTCTCTCCTAGTGTGACACTCGGCCAAAAAAGAGACATACCCTATGGGTGTCCCTCGACATCTCTAGCTCGTGGTGAGAAACCAAGTAACAGGCTATTTTGTTCCGGGCAGCTTGAACCTCAAGTTCAAGACCTCCATCTAGGAACCTGCCACTTCGTAATCAAGGCGGTAACACAGGTAATTACTTGAGGACATACCTAGAGTAGGGTGATTACCTAACCCCAAGTGTATATCACACTGGGTCAGATACTCGCCATTGTTTTTTTTTTTTCACGCCAGTGGTTATAACGAGGCCATACCTCAGGAAAACAATGAAGGAGTTCGCTCCTTAGGTTCAGCATGCTTCGCTAACCCTAGGAAGGTCAAAGGAGTTTGTAAGGATCTAGTCCGTGATGGGGACTCAGTTCTTATGCCAGTCACAGAATCCCTCTTCTCCGCCTCATAGAGATGACAATGAGCTCTATGCGTTTTAGGGCAGAATCCGTCCATAACTTTTTCAAGCAGCTTCTTTGTGACACAAACCATGCCATTGATAGGGTGAAAATGTGTCTGTTCTTCACCTCACCCTACCTACAAGATGTGATCCACAGAAGACCTGATGCGTTTTCTCTATTGCCCTTGTGGTCCATGACGCTTTTGAGCAGCTCCTTTGTGAGACAAACCGTGTCATTGGTAGTGTGGATATGTGTCTAATCTTCACCTCACCCTACCCACAAGACGTGACCCACAGAAGACCTTATACGTTTTCTTTATCACTCCTGTGGTGGTGATACAATAAGTGGTTTAATAATACCTTGGGCTCCTTGTTAGACAAGTAGCAGGAGGTTGAAGGCATTGGCTACCCGGGGTAAGACTAGAATGAATGAAAGTACACCTGGCTCTTTTACTTTCATCCTCTTCCCCTCCTTTGAGGAATAGTGCCTTGGGTACCTTTGCAAAGCTGGATTCAACCTCTGCAGGTAAAACCACTTCCCTTGTGTGACCAAGTCTGTTTTGCATATACTTGTACATATCCCCAAAGCCTTCTGCGAAGTATGCCTTGGGAAACGTCTTTTTATGTGTAGGGCTCCTATTTTAACTAGGAGCATCTTCTTACCTAGGCGTTCTTATGATGTCTCTCAAAACTGCTTTAGTTTTTCAAGCCGCTGTCATACTCACTGGTATTGATATGCGAGGTGCAAGGTATCCCTCAATTACATTCTACTACTGTACTAGAGAAACCTGGGTTAATGACTAAGCCAGTAGTCAATCTTACCACACTCCTAAGAGTGAGTCATCCACATAGATAGCAGAAGGTTTGTTAGTATGGGAACAAATGACAAATTTGGAGATCATTTGTATTTTAACTAATACAAACCTGTGGGGATTTATATAAATTGGCCCGCCATCACCTGTCCCCCAGTAAGTCCTGATTGCAAGCAAAAAGTGATGTGGTTCATTGAACCGTGAGTAGATATAGGTGGCTAGGTAGCCCACAGCCCCCCACTACCTACCCACTGTTAGTGGTAAGGTAGGGTTGCCACCTCGCACTTAAAATCTAATAGCTGCCTTCCAGTTACGCTAGAAGTACATCTACATAAATAGCTACAGGTTTGTATTCGGGAAAAATACAAAATATCTCTAAATTTGTCATGTTTGTTTGTGTGTGTGTGAACAGCTTCCTGGCCACAATTTTAATCGTAGAGTAATGAAACCTGCAGGGATTAACTGTTATGTAAAAAGCTGGAAATAACTAAATTTGGGAAGGTCAAGGTCGCAGTCAAGCAAAATTTCTAATTCATGTAATAAGTCATGAACCTGGACATCATGGTCACATAGACTTCAAACATTGGTTCATATTTGAATTGTAGGAAAATCCATGACCCTCATTAGGTATTTGTTTACAAGAGCATGCTCTCCATTTACTCCAAAATCATGCAGTCCTGCAGCTCTCCTCTTCTTGTACAGTACTTATGAGGTTCTTTATATGCTGGGAAAACAAAAAGCAAGAAAGATTTGTTGGGCAAGGGGGGGAGGGTTGGTTAGTGGAGGTGGTTCTAAATGACCGGCAACTGACTTCGTCAACATAGTCAATAAAGAGAAGTTCGTGACATCAGCGTACATTTGGTATATATTCATAATACTGTATATACAAAATTGGAAATGGAGTAATTGCTCAAAAGTGTCACTATTTGTGAACTGTATATTTTCTTTGATAAATACTTAACAAAAAATCTTATCCCTTTTTTTGATGAAACTTTTTATCAGAATAACTATTTTTGCAGCATATGTTTTCATTGGTGGGAAATTGGCAGGCATCCTTAGGCAGTGGTCAATAGATGGCGTTAATATAGCAAAACGTCGTCTGAGAAAATTAGTCATTCTCAAAATGGTTTCTTTTAAAAAAATGCTTTAATAAGATTTATCATCAAATATTTACCAAATAAGATATACATCTCACATATAGTGACACTTTTGAGTAATTACTCCATTTTTAATTTAGTATATATTTTGAATATATACCAAATGTACGCTGACGTCACGAACTTCTCTTTAGTTAACGATGTCAGTTCAAGGTCGTTTAGTACCTCCTCCACCAACCCCTCCCTTCCCCTCCCCCCCCCCCCCTTCCGCAACATATCTTGCTACTTTTTGCATTCCCAGCATTTAAAGAACCTCCTAATTACAGTAAAAGAAGAGGAGAGCTGCATGACTGCATAATTTTGGAGTAAATGGAGAGCATACTCTTGTAAACAAATACCCATCAGTATATGTTAAGGTGGAAGGTAAAGGTCAAGCGAAAGGTCAAATTCCGGTCATCAATCATACGGCCACAATTTTAATCGTAAAGTAATGAAACTTGTAGAGATTTTATACTGTTATGTAAAGGGCTGTTGAGGTCAAGAAAAAGGTCAGATTCCAGTCATCAATCATATGACCACAATTTTAATCGTAAAGTAGGGAAATTTGCACAGATTTTAAACTGTTATATAAAGAGCTGTTAAGGTCGAAGCTCAATGTCGAGTCCAAGGTTAGGGTCAAGCAAAAGGTCATATTCCGGTCATCAACCATACAACCACAATTTCCATTGAAAAGTAATGAAACTTGCAGGGATTTTAAACTGTTATGTAAAGAGATGGCAAGGTTGAAGGTCAAGGTCGGGTCCTAGGTTAAGATGAAGCAAAAAGTCAAATTCCAGTCATCAACCATACAGCCTCAATTTCAATCATAAAGCAATAACACTTGCAGGGATTTTAAACTGTTATGTAAAGAGCTGTTAAGGTTGAAGATCAAAGTCAAGTCCAAGGTCAAGGTCAAGCAAAAGGTCAAATTCCAGTCATCAACCATACAGCCTCAATTTTAATCATAAAGCAATAACACTTGCAGAGATTTTAAACTGTTATGTAAAGAGCTGTTAAAGTTGAAGATCAAAGTCAAGTCCAAGGTCAAGGTCAAGCAAAAGGTCAAATTCCAGTCATCAACCACACAGCCTCAATTTCAATCATAAAGCAATAACACTTGCAGAGATTTTAAACTGTTATGTAAAGAGCTGTTAGGGTTGAAGATCAAAGTCAAGTCCAAGGTCAAGGTCAAGCAAAAGGTCAAATTCCAGTCATCAACCATACAGCCTCAATTTCAATCATAAAGCAATAACACTTGCAGAGATTTTAAACTGTTATGTAAAGAGCTGTTAGGGTTGAAGATCAAAGTCAAGTCCAAGGTCAAGGTCAAGCAAAAGGTCAAATTCCAGTCATCAACCATACAGCCTCAATTTCAATCATAATGCAATAACACTTGCAGAGATTTTAAACTGTTATGTAAAGAGCTGTTAGGGTTGAAGATCAAAGTCAAGTCCAAGGTCAAGGTCAAGCAAAAGGTCAAATTCCAGTCATCAACCATACAGCCTCAATTTCAATCATAAAACAATAACACTTGCAGGGATTTTAAACTGTTATGTAAAGAGCTGTTAAGGTTGAAGATCAAAGTCAAGTCCAAGGTCAAGGTCAAGCAAAAGGTCAAATTCCAGTCATCAACCATACAGCCTCAATTTTAATCATAAAGCAATAACACTTGCAGGGATTTTAAACTGTTATGTAAAGAGCTGTTAAGGTTGAAGATCAAAGTCAAGTCCAAGGTCAAGGTCAAGCAAAAGGTCAAATTCCAGTCATCAACCATACAGCCTCAATTTTAATCATAAAGCAATAACACTTGCAGAGATTTTAAACTGTTATGTAAAGAGCTGTTAACGTTGAAGATCAAAGTCAAGTCCAAGGTCAAGGTCAAGCAAAAGGTCAAATTCCAGTCATCAACCATACAGTCTCAATTTTAATCATAAAGCAATAACACTTGCAGAGATTTTAAACTGTTATATAAAGAGCTGTTAAGGTTGAAGATCACAGTCAAGTCCAAATTCAAGGTCAAGCGAAAGGTCAAATTCCGGTCATTAACCGTACGGCTAAAATTCCAATCGTAAAATAATGAAACCTGCAAGGATTTTAGACTCTAAGCTGCCGTGGCGAATGTCTGCACTCTCAGAGTGCTTTACTACATATTATTGTTATTTGATTGCTCGGCCACAAATAGGCCTATACATATAAATCATTTACATAATGAAGGATGGTTTTTAGTGAATCTACTACAACGCATCAAAATCTACAGCGGTGTATTTCAATTAAGGTGCGAAAAAAAATCTAATGGGATGTAGGAAATCAAAAAGAGCCGCGTTTCAGAAATTGTGCTACATCTTAGTAAGGGAATTCTTTGTGGAAGGCTTTTAATCAAGGGAAGAGAAATAATCTGAGTAACATCCTTAGGAGCATTTTGGAGCCAAGGTTGTGTGATGCGCCACGTGACACTTGGCCGTGAATGCGTTCATGCATACCCCACCCCAGGTCAGGTAGGCTATATGAAGCTTACTTTTGTATTGCAGAAACACATCCCCAGAAATCAGCTATAAAACAGATGTAAGTTAAGTTTCCTTTAGGCTCTAATAGCGCTGTTATCTTCGACATCTCTGATCTCTATGTTATTAATATTTGACTTGATTATGAACTGTTCTTAAGAAAGTGATAAACTACCTAAGCCTAACGCTATTTTGTTTGTGTTTGAATTGCTATAGTAAAATGAATTTTTTTAAAACTGTCCAAACCTAGAGCAATTTTCTGTTAGATTTGCATCAACGAAATGAAGTGTTAAAAACTCTGTATAATCACTGTATGATCACTTGGTCTAACTCTGCAGGCTAAACTTTAACGTACCTTGTTGTTAATGTTAATGAGAGAGAGAGAGAGAGAGAGAGAGAGAGAGAGAGAGAGAGAGAGAGAGAGAGAGAGAGAGAGAGAGAGTTCTCCCAAGTGTACGACTGTGAAAGGTGCAAAAAAAATTAATATTCTCATTAATGTTATTCGGGGTTGATTGGATTTTCATGAATATGTATGTATTTATTTATTTTAGAAATTACACAAAAGTAAATTAGAGGATTTTCATTATTATATAACTTTCTAAATCAATATAGTTAAATGATCTAAAATTTATTTGAATAATAATAATAATAATAATAATAATAATAATAATAATAATAATAATAATATACATGTAATAGTCCAGAAGTTTATGGGTAAAAACATTTGATTTACTCATAGATTTGAATACAAAAAGAGCAAATTTTTTAATTTGAACTCTTGGCAAGCATATTATTTGTTTTCTTCAAATGTAAGATTTGAGATATATTTGAGTGAAATGATAAGCTTCTCCAGCACGAACTTTTAATAAATGCAATATCAGGATAACAGACTACAGCTCGCAACACTACAGCAGAGGTAAAATTTATGAAACTCGATCACACAGTGCGTGTAAACAGCAAACTTAATTTAAAATCCGGGTTATTTGATGATTTTAATATAACTTTATTGTCATATTCATGAAACTCTTGGAATACACATTTTCATAATTGTTATAAAATTTGAAGGGATTTTTTTTTTCTTTCCTTTCAAGATGCCGCGCAGGCAACACTATGCCTACAGATGGGTGGGTAGATTGAGAGATTGAGACCGAAATCACAGGAAAAGCCCTAGACATCATTATTATAGTATATGGAGAGTGCTACAGTGATACGAATATCCATCATTTGCTAAGGAGGGAGTAGAAATGCACATTGAACAGACTTAAAGTTGAATATTCATTGATTATTCAAAAAGGTTTAAAGATTACTCATGAATGGCAGAGGCAAGCGACAGCAAGGAAGACAATGCCTTAAAGACTGACCATTTATGCATATGATCAGCACCCAAAGCTAGAACCAGGGAGGGCCAAGCAATGGCTGATGATGACTCAATAGCTAGGCCTATAGGCTCCCCAAGACCCTCATCCTTAGCTCATAAGGATGGTAAGGTCACAACGACCAAAGGAACTTACAAGTTTGAGCGGGACCCGGACCCCAGTCTAGCCATCACCAGGCGAGGACGTTACCAATAGGCTACCACAACCACAGGCCGCATTTTATCGAGCGAATTTTGTCGAGATGTAAGTGTGTTTTACCGAAGTGGGTGCCAGAAAGTTGAACCATTGGAAAAATTTTTGGGAATTAGTCAGTCGGTGGAAATAAATGGGAATTTCGTTTTGGTTTTTCTTCCTCGACTAGACCGTTATCAACTGATGTTATCGACAGCTTTCTCCTAAGGCTAATCCCTGTATAGTGTGGGTTTTGAAATCCTTGTTATTTTATATTTTACTCCTATCTGAACATATCTCTGTAAGGCATTCATCATCTACAATTTACTTGATTCCATTAATCATATACTGTATATCCAAATGATACCATCCAGCTATAAGGTTTTTCTATTTGCCATTATTCATAATTCTTTCCAGACGTTTTTCTTATCCTTGTTGGGTGCTTATCTATCATCTGTTCCCGGCTTAATGGATGCTGTCTATCGTAAACTGATGAGTTATCACAGCCTCTTCTTAGCTATTATCCATCAACTATATCCATGTATCCACGTATTGGATGCTATTTTTTATCCAATTGATGTGACCATCCATCATCTATCCCTTAGATGAGTGTTATCGGTCATCTATCCCAAGTCCGGTGTTTTTTTTTTTTTATTATTGATCCCCTTGCTGAGTGCAATTCATAGATGATTTTTTTTGGATGGCATTCATCAACTATCCCTCTACTGTTTTCCGTAATTTATACCCTACTTTGGGGCTATCCATCATCTATTCCAATGTTGCTTCCCATCCATCATCTATCCATTTTCTTGACTTCATCTAATGTCTATTCCAGTTTTTCTGGTATTCCTTCATCTGCCTACCTCCACTAGTGTGTGTTGTTAGTCTGATAGACGCCGTCAGTGACATAGTTGTCGCTATAATTGTCTGAGATGAGCAAAGTATTATGTTAACTATCACATTTCTACCTGCATTTTTTTCACCATCGTTCCCCATTTTGACTTTTCCTAATGTGTTTACTTTTGTTGGATTTTATCTCTTTTTCAGTGGTAGACTTTGTCATCCAAAGTTCCGAATCCGGAGTTTACTTCAGCTCAAATGTAATCAGGTTTTGTGCTCCTAGTTTTATAGCCATCGAGATCTCTTTTAGGCTTGGAGGAAAGCTTTTAGGACTCTTTAGGCGTCCGCGAAGTACCCCCATTCCCCAATCTTGGTATCCACAGGTGGACGTGACTTTTGACTGGGAAACCGTGGGTCTACGTATCCTTGAAACCACGCCCTGACCCCACTCACTACTGCCACCAAGATAGAAGACTTCTGGTTTTCCAGTTTACATTAAAATTACTAAGTTAAGTGTATGTTTTTAACAGAAAACGGATTAAATACTTCAAGTGATTTTTTTTTTTCAGATCTATTTTTTTCTGTTTAATTGCTGGTAAAAGAGAATTAGTCTACTGTACGAACTGTGAAATGGAGATAAGAGAATACATATCTCTATTTGTTGGAGTACCGTATATTTGAAACAATAATCATCTCTTAGAAGGCAAATGCATAGTTTTTGAAAGGATAGACGATAATTGCATGTAGAATTTTGGAAAGCTGTGTGTAGGATTTTACACAGATGGGATAAGTGTATGGTAGATGAACAAAATCCATAAAAGACATTCCCTTTTGATGTAAACTTACCATTCCAATCAATGTTATGAATTACATGATCTTGTTGAGCAATAGGCTTCTCCAGAGTTAAAATCTAGGTTGAAGAACTTACATAGTGTTAATGGAACCCACTTCACCTACAAATTTGACATAAACTTAACTGTTACCGTCAGTCTGTTATTAAGATGAAATAAATCTCTCTCTCTCTCTCTCTCTCTCTCTCTCTCTCTCTCTCTCTCTCTCTCTCTCTCATCGAATCAACGAGAAGGGGCAATCTAATTACCGTCATTTTATGGGTACTAGCACCAATGCTGTTTTTATCTACTCGATCGAGCTTCAGTTAAAATCCTGTACTTGTTTGAAGCTGTAAAAGGCTGCGCGTGTGTTCAGCGCGCAACTATCACTTTCCTTTTGACCGGTTATGAGGCAGCAGCTCCCTGATCAGCTGGAATGAGACATTCACTCTTGTTCACAATTTGGAATGGTGCCAATAATGCCACAGGTGGATGCTCTCCGTTTGGCACGGCAGAAGAACCTTTGTCATTGTTTGGTTTTAGAAGCTGTCGCGAGACTTACTTTTTCGTGTGATTGCGTACCCGGAGTGTTCTCTCTCTCTCTCTCTCTCTCTCTCTCTCTCTCTCTCTCTCTCTCTCTCTCTCTCTCTCTCTATATATATATATATATATATATATATATATATATATATATATATATATAGGTCATCAGAGTGCTAGTTGTCCTTTAGAATTTACAATTCTACAAATGACTCAATAAGAATCGTCTTTATGGAGTTGAAATATAGCGTCTTTCCCTCAAGGCTGTAACCACGAGCAAGAAATAACGAACCAAGAACAATGACATATAATGTATGCAAAACAGCTCATTACAGGAAATCGTTACCACAAGGTCCTTATGTAGAATTACTTATTATTACTAAACGAATGTGTGATAAGAAAAGCACCAAATTTAGTCATGTGAAGAGAAATATTTAAGTAGAAAGTGATTTAATGTAGTATAACTATTCCCTGAACGGATGATTGTAGGTTCCAGCGGAATAAAGAAATATAAACCTAAGAGAAATTTTAGGCTGAAAACATTTAGTTATTCAACCTGATTATCAAAATTAAGAGTGCTCTATCACTACCGTCTGGAGTGTTCCCCAACGTTATCTCTCCCTCTTGCTTTTACCATTTTTTCTTATTTAATGCATCTTAAGCGCAAATGGGTTTTGAATAGACAATCGTTAATCTGCATTTATGCTTCATGTTATCTTTTCCTTGGCTTCATGCTATGTCCTTATTAAACGAACTCTTACAATACTAAGAAAACAAAAAACAAAAAAAAACAAAAAAAAAACATTACTTGGTCAAAATGATTAAAGAGATAAATGGCATATAATTAATAAAAGGAAAAAAATCAGAGTATATGTAATGGAACCTCTAACAACTGAACAAAGTTTGGAGAGGCGTTCCACAAAGTTTGATTTTGTAAGCGAATTTGCTCCTAATTCTGTATAAATGCAATGTTATGAATATCATAACAGTTCTACAATATGTGGCTCGTTTCTTACTTATATCATTTAAAGAAAGTAACCAAAGATTTATTTCATGACTGAATGGTGTATAAGCGCATCAACTATAATGTTATATATCCATAAGCGTATTCCCTCAACTTTACCTTTAATGATTCCTTGGGATATTGCTGCTTACACTAGAATCCTAGACTCTTTCTATTTTCAGTGAAGCCTTCGTGGGACGCTTGATATCTTATCATTACCCCCACCTGGGAACCAAATCTAACGTAGATTAAACTATTAAGATTTAAAGTAATAAAATCACTTTTTAATTGAATCCCTTTGACTCACGTTGCAAATTCATTTATACAAATATAATTCATTCTCATTCAAATTACATTCTTTTACGGGCTGCCCAGCGGCAAGAGCCCGTGTCTTACATAAGGTAAGGCAATCTATACAGACAGACAGACATTATGCAAGTCCTGCATCCATACTTAGATGGTAAGGGAACTGTGGCGTGGCAGATCACCCATCCAAATTCCGCTTATACCAACTTTTTACTCGATCCAGGGACCACAGATTGATTGATTTCAAGTTTTCTGGCATATGTAGCAAAATTGTCATTATTAATTGATCATTAGTGGGCATCCATCTAAACGCAGGCCAAACTCAACGCCCCTAAATTAAAAGAAATGATTAGATGTAATGGCACCAAATTCCTAAAAACCATAATGTCTTTGTATAAAATAGGACTCTCTCTCTCTCTCTCTCTCTCTCTCTCTCTCTCTCTCTCTCTCTCTCTCTCTCTCAGATATGAGTCAAGCATAATTTCATCATTCTGATTTACAAAGCTTTCGTGTTATTCCCATGTAACGTTATCACGCTGATTTGTGAGGTACATCATAATGTTCGTATGTGCTCTCTAAATGTTCGGCATGGTAGCTGGTTCGCGTTTTGAGCTATAGCTAGAGCTAGTCCTTTCTCGTCACTCTTTGGAAAAGACCTTGTAAAATCCCGACAGATTCTTTAATGTGCGAGCGAACAGACGTGTTGTAATCAGAGAAAATTGAAAGTTAGGTTTCCGGTTATTATCTTTGGGTTGTTATTATATCCGTTGGACATTTCAAGGTGGACTTAAATAGTTCAACCAAGAGACTGACTTGCCCTCCGCCCTGTCACTTCCAAGGCATTCCATTGAATGCTCTTCCGGTCATCCTTGTGGTTGTTTGTGGGTCATGACTTACGAAAGAAAATTGCATGACTTGTGAAATAAATTGCTTGCAACTCTCTCAATAAAGATATAAAACCGTTACTGTGAGAGAGAGAGAGAGAGAGAGAGAGAGAGAGAGAGAGAGAGAGAGAGAGAGAGAGAGAGAGAGAGAGCATGACAATGGACATGAGATCTATCTTCGGGGGAAATTTCAAAAAAAATCCGTCAAGTACTTTTGACATAAGCCTGTCCACAGACACACACATAGACAATAAATAATTAAATAATCTTGTTGTAAAAAATCGCTATTTTGGGGTAGCGGTAACCTTTTTTACTATTTTCACTGTTGAGCCAAGGGAATTAATAGAAGTTTAAATATGTATACAATCTAATCAGTAACTTATTCTGAGTCTTTGTGGCTTTATTTCTGCCGTGCATTTTATACAGCCATTAATAGAGAGCTATATTGTATATCTTATAGCAAGATATATTATTATTAAGTCCTTTGCATTCATTGCAATTAGTCAGTACAAAGTATCGAACAATGTGTACTTCTGTTATTTTCTCCTTAGTGTTTTTTCTTTATTCAATTATGGCCATTTTTCCATAGAAAGTCCTGTACCTAGTTTTGACTTGTTACTTAGGAATGTTTTCAGATAATGAATAATTATGAAATTAAGAAAAAAAAAAAATTTATGCGAGTATTGGTAAGTGACTTATAAACGGTGTACTCTATCCCACAAAAACCTAAAACTTTTCTATTACCGTAGAAGGAGAGATGAGAATAGGTATTCTTTGTTTCCGTTTAGTAGATTTTGCTAGCGGAAGTTTTGTCTTTTAAATCCAGTTAAAGTATTTTCTCTGTATATATATTAATAGAATTTCATGAATGCGTTGGCGAGTTTGCACTAAATTTATCGTAATGTAACAGAAGTGAACGTTTAGACCCATTTAAAATAAATAAATAAATAAATAAATAAAAAAAAAAGTGTGTAAAATTTTCACCTATGTGCACATGCCATGATTCTACTTGAACGCCTTTGATTGAATTGTAATTGAATCCCACTGAAATCATATAGTGTGTGTTACTAATTACCGTTAAGCAAAAATTTCATACAAAAATTCATAATTGTGAGCCTCTTCACATAACTGAGGTAAGCTCATGCTTTTATATTTGTTAGTTTATTAGTATAGAAAGCAGAATGAATAGATTCAACTGTTTCTGCATATTAGAGATTTAATACATTTGTAGAGTCATTGTTTAATATATTGAATATAATGGTCCTGCTTTGTCTTTTAGCAGCCATTGACTCGCGAACTTGTAAGTTCAATGGAGATATCCGGCAGGACAAGATTCCTTAAAACCAAGTCATTTGAGATAGCAAAAAAAGGATCAACTATGGGTGTAGTGGATTTTCTTCACGAAAGAGATATTCTCTCTCTCTCTCTCTCTCTCTCTCTCTCTCTCTCTCTCTCTCTCTCTCTCTCTCTCTCTCTCTCTCTCTCTCTCTCTCTCTCTCGTTTGCTTGTGATCTTTATATACAGAAAGTTTCATCGACTGCAGGGAGGTTACATATATTTTTCTTGTTGTTTATTTTTGTCTTTTTACAGGTGTACAGTATATATATATATCTTTTCTAACATTCAAGGTTAAGCGTATTTCGTTTCGAAAGTATTTTCTTTTTAATCATCATCATAAAACCCACTTGTAGCTTAGACTGTATCTTGGAAAACTTGAGTAATATTATGTAAGTCGACTGTAACTTTCTGAACACGCTGCTGTGTGCTAATGCACAGGTTTACGAGTTATTATTACTGTGAAAAAACATTTCTTGAATAAAAATTATAAAGGTAGTATGTTGGCCATGACACCAGCCAATCGTTGAGATACTACTACTAGATAGTTATTGGGACCTTTGACTGACCTGATTGTACTACATTGGATTCCTCTCTAGTTACGGCTTATTTTTCCTGACTGTACTTCCATAAAATTCTTTACACCTTCTCCTTGTTAACTACTTATTTGCCACTTTTTAGGGGTAGAACTAGAATCTATATCTATGATTACCAGCTCTTTTAGGAGACGAACACTCCAAAATCAAACCAGCGTGTAAATATTGTTTTTATTATCATTAGTGTAAGTTTGTTTTCAAGTAAAATGAGACTTTTATTGCTTTGAATTCTCATTCTGTCTATAGATATAGAGCTAAATCTGGGATCAGTGCATCCTAGACTTTGTCAGTGTCGTCTAATGTATTGCAATATATGTGAACAGCATGGAAATGTTAGAGACGTTACAGTTGTCTCCGAATAGTATGATATTCTATTATGCTCAGAAACTTTGGTTTCTCAAATGAGGCACTCATCTGAGATCCTTATTACAGGTTTTAGGAAACCAATAATTTTGAAACGGGATGCCATTCCTTGGGCAAGGACAATGTCAATGTATATTAGGACTGAGTACCCTTCTTCTCATAAGTCCTGCCATAAATGTAGATGTCATGAATTCCAGGTCATGAAAGTTTGTGGCAAACATAACCACTTTGATTTGTGGAACATCTATCGGAATCGAGACTAGGAGGATTCTATATTCAAATGCCTTCTTATCACTTTGGCTAAAGTACAAGAAAATTATAAGATGGCCTCTTTTGTGCTTGTTGGTAATGGCTTAAGACCTTTGAACTTTGCCTCTGAATCAGGCTGTGGGCAAATCATAAGTAAAGCAACTCACGAGTCTGGTAACTACTTGGACTTAGTATACAGTACATTGACTCCTCTGGTGTTATAACAAGAAAGGTTGGTCTTCCAGTCTAATCATACCTTGTTTTCACTAGTAATTAAGACTGAGCAGTCTGTCCCTAATGTGTCTTGCTCGTGTAATATAAATATATATATATATATATATATATATATATATATATATATATATATATATATATATATATATATATATATATATGTGTGTGTGTGTGTGTGTGTGTGTGTATATATATGTACATATATATATATATATATATATATATATATATATATATATTATATATATATATATATATATATATATATATATATATATATATATATATATATATATGAAATATCAAGCAGACTGGAAGGACATTTTGATAGATCATTTCCATTTGGATTGGTCACAACTTTAGAAAAGTGTCGAGTCTGTTGTTTTCTTGAATGAGACTCTAGTCAGCCTGATTGATAAGTTTATCCTGAAGGAGTAATATCTATTTATCAATTTATGCATTAAAATACAGCGGCATGGTCAGATATTTACAGTCGACTTACATTATTACACAAGTTTATCAAAATACATTCGAACTATCACTGGTTATAGTAGTAACTTATAACTGCTTTCCAAGGTTAAATCTGAAAACTTTATTTTAACAAGTTTCTTGAGCAGAGGCAATTATTTCTCCCCCTTACCTGGTTGCAATTGTTTCATCAGACAAGAACTTGATCCTAATGATGCCCAAAGAAATGTTTAATTTGTTGTTTAGAAATTGTTCTAGCACTGCAGCAACATCTCTCCAATGCTGGGTGGTAAGTGTTTGTGCTTGAGAGGGAAGTACTGGAGAACAGATATTTATTTTACTCAAAGCTACCTAAAAAAAAAATGACGGTTATACAATTTGTACCTTCATTTTCTCTTCTTCAAATATCAAATAAAAGAAGATTTATCATGATGAAGCAATTGGTGAAAAAAAAAAAATCAACGGAATAACAATATTAGCACAGTAGTTTCACCACTTCTGGTGGCGTTAAACAAGGAAATATCTTTAAGTGAATTACCATTCACTGATGTGATTTATTGTTATAGCCTCTAATGATAATAAATAATTTAGTAGTCAACATAAATAATAGAAATAAATTAAATAAATAAAGTGGAAAGTAATTTTTCTTTAATTTGAAAGAAATTAAAACCAGATGTTGCCTATCCCTATCAGTTCGATTACGATTAAATATTTATTCCAGTTTTCTCCCATGCAGTGGAAATATATTTCTGTTATTACTGTTAAGCTGAAGCAACTTGATTTATCCTAGTTTTTGTCACGTCCAAATTACATTAGTGCACCTATTGAGCTTAAACTTCGCCCTGTTCATATGATCCAAAAAATTGTCACTGGACACTTTATAGCATTATTGTGTGCCAACTAAAGTAGGAATCTTTTTTTTTATCTCTCACAATAATGATAACGACTAATGTATGCGTCGCTAATAAATATATCGAAACAAAAAACCGTATAACGAAAATTCCACCGTTATTCTTCACGGCCTTTACTAAACTTGACGCAACTACAGAAAATTGCTACAACGACTCTCTCTCTCTCTCTCTCTCTCTCTCTCTCTCTCTCTCTCTCTCTCTCTCTCCACATACACACAGCCATATATAAATAAGTGATGTCATTTTAAATAAGTATGACTATATTTGAATCATAATTTGAACAAGTAAAGTATCGAAGTTGTCATTTAAAATACAAACTGAAATAATAATCTCTCATTGAACGCACCCGGCCAGTTGTTTACAATAGCGAACGTCCATATTCAGCAACAAGTCTGCGTTTTTGTTGATGAGCAGAATGAGCACTTTCTGGAAGTCTTTTTGGATCCTCCTCGGGGTCAAAAATGACGATCCTTATGGGATTACCAGCCTTGGCTAACCCGCTCCAGCCACAGCAGCCGTGCCGAACCTCTACTTCGCATTTTCACATGTATGTTTATATATGTATGTGCGCGTGTGTAGTTGGTTGAAATGGCGAAAGGCATCTCCGTGGGTGTTTGCGGCTGGAAGGAGTTTTAGCATGAATTGTTCTCAAGGGGCATATAGAAATGCAAGATTGAATTAAATCGCTATAGGCTTGATTCTTAAGTATATTATATAGGCTTTTAATTGGTGGCTTGCCTTTGATTTTTGGCCATAGTTTTTCATTCTTGTTCTCCTAGCGTAAAGAAGATACTTTGATCCTTATCAAGTTGCCCGAACCACTGAACTGGAGGAAGTTTCAGTTTGATTCTGTTACTTGACAGCTGTGTCCTTGCACGGTATCAAAACAAATATCTCTCTCTCTCTCTCTCTCTCTCTCTCTCTCTCTCTCTCTCTCTCTCAATATTAAAGAATTTTAAGTCTCAATTGCTAAGTAGTTAAATGATACGACTAGCTAATAAAATACCCCAAAGGCCCAAGATAGAATAATTATTTTATAAATTAATCATACTACGAGTATAAATTATTTGACCACCTGTGTTTTAAGGTGTTATGCGTATGGAAATTGGGACTATTAATAAGACAAATTACCCGAAATCTATTCAAGTTGTTACCACCAAAAGGTGAAACTTGCAGCCGCTTTAAATTCTTTCATTCGCGACGTCAGCTGCCACACAAGTGAAGTGTCCACCGGATTTTGTAACAATTACCTTGACTGCAGGCGGAACCATATTTTAAAGGCGTTTTATGATATGTTTTACGCATTTGTTCGTTTATATACATATTATTACTTGCAATACAGTGTTTATATTTGAATGGCTGAATGCTTTTTTTGTCTTCGATATTCTTTTTGTACTGAACAGTGGGTTTATTACATGCGCATAATTTACATAGCGAAAATGGAACATACGAACACCGTAGTTTGCAAGGACAGGCACACCGAATCCTGTATTATCTTAGTATTGCATGTCTCCACTGTCACTCAGTCTTTGTACTGTAGCCTACCTTGTATTCCGTCTACAGTAGTACCTAGCTTCCAACATCTTACGAAATTCCTCTCATGCCTCAAGCGAACGTGTGCTAAGAATTGTGAGAACACAACTGAGATGTTAAGGAAATTATGAACGATGTTTTACAGTGTCTAAGGCTGGGGGAATGGAGAGGTTGTTTTTTACTTTCGGTTTCAATCCTTTACATCAATGCCAAGTAGCTTATGTTGTTTGATATTAATTTGACTTGGGTTAAAGCTTTCGGCCTATCTTTTCCTTTGGTGAATTTCCTAATGGATAATCGTTCGTTTATAAATAAAGGTAGTTTTCAGACAAAATACTAACCTTTCAATATATTCCTAGAATATTTGGCACCATTGCCTCTGAGCGAATAACCGAGTAACGAAATATTTTTCATACGTATTTACACTTGGGCCTATACTAGACGATCGCACAGACTGGGCATTGTGTTAAGGGCACTATCGCCATTATTGTAGATATCTACCTTGGCACACATCTACCAGAACCGCACGTCGTCGTACCAGCTACCTTCTTTGCCCAAGGACGACCACTCACTCAGTGCCAGTTCGGTCCCTCTGGCCCCCTCCACACCCTTTACTTCTATTGCAATTTCATTGATTCTCTCTCTCTCTCTCTCTCTCTCTCTCTCTCTCTCTCTCTCTCTCTCTCTCTCTCTCTCTCTCTCTCTCTATATATATATATATATATATATATATATATATATATATATATATATATATATATATATATATATATATATATATCTGTGTGTGTGTATATATATATATTATGTGTGTAAGTGTGTGTGTATATATGATAGCTGCAGGTTATCATTTTTATCGTACAAGAAATGTATAGCTTACACAACATAAGATAACATTATTTGGTAGCATTGAAGAACACTGTTTACTGTCTACTGCACAAAGCGTGCTCATGCTTGGAACTTACAACCGAACTTACAGAACGCTCTCATAGGAAAAGGAAAATATATATTAAAAGGGTTGCTTCTTGCGTTTACATTATCGTGTAGTACTTGTATGAGTCTTGACCGTAGAGTTCTACTTGTGATGTAATGTAAGTATAGAACCAGTGACCATAAGAGATACTTTTCTCCACAGATGCGTCTTTCCATAGTGATACTCAAAGCTTGAATTGATAAGGATTTCTCAAAGCTGGGATAGCTTCTCCTACGAGAACTCAAAACCCTTGATAAGGAGGTTTTTTCAGTGTGTGGCAAGTTCCTGAGGAGTAGGCTCATTATTCAACTGTCTCAAGTGATCCAGCACGGTGTAAATTGTCGTTAGAATTCATGATAGGTGGCGGGAAGTAAGATAAACAGATTAAACAGAAGCTAACATTTTTTATACAGTCTTTCAGTAATTTGTTGGCTACTTTGAAGCCAGCATTTAGACAAAGAAGAAAAGGAAAACGCTGTTGTCACCCCATATGGGTTTTCTAAGATTTGCGCTCACTTTTAATACGAATTATAATCTTGATTATTAGAATAGATGGCTTGTGTTTTTGTAGTGAATATTCAAAGATACACACCTTAAAAGAGGGTTAATTTTGTCCATTACGGAATCTGTGACTCCAGATCAAAAGGAAAAGGCAACTTTTATTCGATATGTATTAGACAGTAACCCGAACTATTAGAAACCCTATCTGCCTCATTCTTGTTTTTCTAAAGCTAAACTGCCTAGTTTAGGTTACCAGTCAGTCACGCTGAATTAAGAAAATTGTACTTGACCTTAATGCTTGTGGAGGTCACCAGGATACTTAGACCCAGAAGGGATTTATCCTTTAGTTTTATGAAGAGAATCCGAGTTTATAACTTTTAAAGTTCTGTTATTTCTCATAAGTTAGCTAAATGATATATCTTTTCCTTCTTTTGTTTGAAGATTGGCGACGTTACTTCAATCAGTAAATGTGCATGTGGTAGCTTCACCTATGCCGATTATCTCACAGATTCTAACACTCCCATATAATGTAAAGTTATTAAACGTCTGTTGCCAAAACGTATGAATACATTTACTGAAAGTAATCATATGTTCCCGGGGTTTCCAGTTTGGCTTTCGCTACGGCCTTGTGGCTCTTGTTGTTCCTATAATTACCAGTGTTGCACGGAAATACCTTGATTCTGGCCAGGAAGTTCGAATGAGTTTTCTTGAGTTTAGTACTTCTTCTGATCGAGTTGATCGAGAGGCCCTAGTTTTCAGTTTAATTGATGGATAATATCTTAGCATTTTTATTATTCTGTACACTAATTAAAGGCAAAAGTAAGGGTTGATTAGGACCATGGTGACTACAGGAATGTAGTTTCTGGTGGTCCTTAATATAGGGTTTTTAGCCTATCACTTGTTCTATTATATACCTGTGATATGGGGTTTAGCCTTGAAAACTAACGTATTGTTTGTGCAGATGATGCTATTCTCTTTGCATCGGCACCATTTCATGAAAGTAAAAATATACTTGATGAATATGTTTGCAAATATCTACCTAAGAAAAATTAATGGTAATTCATGAGCAGAAGGGGCAAGGGACAAGTTATTGCTCTGTTGCACAATAAACGCATATGATCAGCGCCCGAGTCACCTCACCTCCCAAGCTAAGACTAGGAATGGTTGTTGATTTCCCTGTAGGTAAAACTCTAGCCTTTTCAACCTAAACCCTCGCCCTCCACTTTAGGCCCATATGGAGAAAAGTACGGTCTTCTCGTTAGATTTATCAAGTTGGGAATAGGGCTCGGAACCAGAAACCAACAGACAACGAATAGTAACAGAGCCCTGGAAGATTTCACAAATCGAGGACGCAAATCAACCGTCATGAACAAAATTATGCGAAGAGCTTGAAGCAACACAGAACGTTATTATTATTATTAGTAGTAGTAGTAGTAGTTGTAGTAATAGTAGTAGTAGTAGTAGTAATAGTAGTAGTAGTTGTAGTACTTTCTTGCTAAGCTACAACCCTAGTGAAAAGTAGGATGCCATAAGCCCGACTTCTAAGAGGAAAATAGTCCAGTGAGAAAAAGGAATTAGGGATATAAATAAACTATGTAGGCCATAAGAAGCAATGAATAACAATATAAAATATCTTAAGATAGGTAACAACGTTAAAATAGATCTGTCCTATATAAACAACGATGAGAGAATAGTGTGCCCGAATGTACCATCAAGCAAGAGAACTCTAACCCAAGACAATGGAAAACCCTGGTATAGAGGCTATGGTACTACCCAAGACTTGAGAATAATGGTTTAATTTTGGAGTGTCCTCCTAGAAGAGCTGCTTACCACAGCTAAAGAGTCTCGTTTACCCTTACCAAGTGGAAAGTAGCCACTGAACAATTACAGTGCAGTAGTTAATCCCTTGAGCGAAGAAGAATTGTTGGGTAATCTTAGTGTTGTCAGGTCTTTGGGGAAAGTGGAGAATGTATAAAGAATACAGTAGGTCAGACTATTAGGTGTATGTGTAGGCAACGACAAAATGAGCGGTAACAAGAGAGGGATCCAATTCGTAGTAACAGTGGGATAACAAAGAAGAGGATATGGGAAGCTTAATATTGCCTTATACAGTAGTTGATAAAAGGAGTGTTGTCAAGAAAAATGTTGGGATTCAAGACTGGTGTGAAACCCTGGAAAAAAAAAAATAATAATAAAAAAAAGGTCAAAACACAGCTTTGAAAAGGATCTCAGAAATAGTTATAGGAGTAAATTGCATAAAAGCATACTTCAAAATTAGCAGAAAGACAGCTTAGCATGGTAATAGAAGTACCTCATTTTGACCGTACTAGTTTACCTACTTCATCTCAAGTAACAGTTAAAACGAAAGGATGATACAGAGCCCAAGCACCGTTGAAATGCTGGACGCCGACATCTTGACAGATGAAAAGAGAAGTGATGGGGAAATACGACTGGATAGTTATGAGGTGTCATGTTATGTTATACTTGTATTTAGTTGATCTTCAACCCCTTCAATTACCGTTTCCAACTTTGACTTTCAGCTATTTTTCTCTTAACCATTTTTCTTTAAGTAATAAACGCTTGTGATTTGGTAAAAATTCTAAAACATTTAAGTGTTTTCAAATTTGTTACTATTACTTGAATTCAATATGTAGTTCACAGAAATTAGTGGTTATCACCTGAAGGTCATTAACAGAGGTTTGCTTTATTATTATTTTTTATGTTGCTAATTTTCCATCAGGCCGACATATTTTGTCTTATGATTTTACTTGAATAGACTTATTCGTAATTATTTCTCGCTTTAGATGACTCTAAAGAAAGCTCTTGAATAAGATTACGATTTATTGATTGCAAGTTGTCTATCCTTCAGTAACAAATGCTCTCACGAATATTGCTTCCTTATCTCTACCCTCGACCCTACTTTCCAGTCATCTTCCTCTCGCTCTACTTCCCCGTTTCAGTGTTTTTGTGAGAGATCTTATGTCCTTGCCAAACCTCCCACCATAAAATTGACCTGCACTTATCCAATCATCTATTTCCTTTCATTTTCTTGGGACCTTTTGAAAGGAATTCGTACCCTAAGGAGGATTAATTTCAAGGAATGAAAAGGAAAAATATCACAAGATATCCTTCAAGAATTGTATGATGGGTTCTCTCGAGCATTGTAATATTACGAACTATTCTTGTTTACGTTAGTGAACTCATATTATGATTATTTCAAATAGTTTACGATGCGGTATTGTCTTTGTCGCTGAAGATTAATATTTCTTGTGACAATATTTGTAAAGGACAGTAATTGTATAGTATGTTCTGACCAGTGAATGTTCTTTGTAGAGTTTTTCTTTGAATTATTTATTTGAATATGTGTTTTGTTATGCTACTTTTTCTATAATTATAATTTATAAATTTGAATAAGGAATTTTCTGATTTCTTGTAACAAGACAAAGAAAAACGTTTGTTTTTCTTGTTGATCTGGTCCTCAATTGTGACAATGTTTTGTTGTCAAAATGATGGCGTCCTCTCGAGTAATGCATCCCCGGAGGCCTTTCATCTACCTCATTCGGAAATGAGAACTATGGTTAGCTCCTAGCTCTTCTCAGCAGCCAAGAGATGTGCCTGAATGTATTTATGAGTGCAACAATGCCCTGCCTTTGCATTTGAGTGTATCCCTTCATTAGTAGAGGTATGATTTTGAATACTTTTCTGCAGATATGAGTATAGTTCATTATCTGTGCATATACAGGTTTATACAGGTTTTACTGAATATAAATTCATGAAGATACAGTAATGACTATTTACAAGGCAAAGTGAATTTGCTAGATGAAATGTAACAGTACTCAGAACGATAAAACAAATTTTTTACGAAATTTGAATCGCTGCCCTGTAATTTTTAAGGCTAATTTTATATCTACTTAGTTACACAAAACGAAAAAGGTAAAGAACCTGTTATGCATCTGCATATACTCGGAATGCTAATATCAGATAGATATATTAAACCCCCTCCTCCGTCAATGAGCTGAAATTTTCATTATTGACAGACAATCTCGATTGGAAATAGAATTTAAGACAATCTTCCTCTATGAGTATGAACCACTGATTTGCTGGTGTGGTACATCACTGGTCATCAGTTCAAGTCACTCAAAAGGAGATTTATATCATCTTCCATATTTACTCGTAAGTGAGATTGCTTAAAATAGATCATTGAAAATATCGAACGAACAACTTGTAGAATCCATGGTGCTATTATGAAGGTCTTCGAAGATTCATTCCAGTAGGATCCATGAGTGCACTTACTGCTTTAAGATTCTTAAGAAGGGAACAGTAATAAGATTGCTGCTTAGAAGATTTCAGAAATCTCCCATGGTTGCTGTTATAAAACTCGTATGAATTCCTTTCTATTGACCTCTTCCGAATGAATGGGATGGGGAATGTTACCAACTGTGTTGGGGAATGTACGAGCAGCGGCGGTAAAAGGCAAGGTGGACGACTTTTCGAACAATAGGAAGGTGGTAATGCCAAGACAATAGTTTTCGTTGCTGCTGAAAATACGAAAAACGTAACAGTTTTTTATTGTAACAAATGAAAATGATTAATGATAATTATGCTGAAAAAGAATCAGTTTTTATGGGTTATTTTACAATAGTAATATGCTTTTTCTTATATTATCAATATTTATCTTTAAATCTAGGCGTAATTAGGTCATTGAGTTACTGTCCTGATATGTTATTTTTAAGAAATAAATACTCTCTGTCATTTAAAGAGGAGTGGCAACGAAGCAGAACTGTGTTTCGAGAATTTAAAAAGATACTGTATTGGAAATATTATTTTCATGGACCCATCACCCGCCAGACTACCTTCCTGACTTCACTTCCTGTCGTAAGGAATGCAGAGACGTAAACCATTTTATTTTTTTTTCATGCTATTTTAGGTCCTCCAGGGTTATACCTTCCAATGACCTTTCCTCCAACGTCTAGCACAACGCTTTTGGGTGACTTGCCTTTCCAGACAGACTGGAGTGCAAGGGTTCCTTTTCAAGTCTATTCATATCATTATTATTGTAATTAGTACAATCCTGTTTATTTATGTTGTACTCTTAGTTTTGCTATTTGGGATTTTTTTAGTAAAGATAACCATTCAGAAAACCTCCAAGCCTCGATTGAGATCATTTTCTTGTGAAGTCCTTGTTCTATAGTCTCTCTGGCATCTAGACATTGAAGGTTTCAACGCATCATTAAAGGAATAAACAACTCCGTTTGTGCCAACGAGATTACTTTTTTTTTTTTTTTTGGTAAATAGATATACAGGGATTAAAAATATAACAGAAAAACTTCCATAACATTGGTTTTGCATTAGAATATTTTTCTCAAATAACGAATATGCAGATAGTAAATTCAAATTAACGTAATTGAAAATTATTATCACCCACTAACTGAGCATGTGTCAATCATACAGTAACAAATGTATTCCAAATACTGAAAATTCAATGAATTGTTTAATGATAAGATCAAATATTAACTCTGGGTTTTTAGCCGTCCAGGAAAAATCTCGTCCTCTTCTTCCATAAAAATCCTGTATTCGTAACATACACGGAACATGTAAACTGTGTTTCTGAGATTAACCCGCCAATTGTGAGGGACAAACGGGTCACCGAACATGACTACTTTAACTAAATACAATCTCATTGTTTGATATAAAAAAAAATCCACGAAAATTGAATTTCAGTGAAGCCCGAACAACAGTCGGGGTAGAAATATCACTCCGTGTTTAAACCGCTCAAAATCCGCCTTGTTCCCCTCGATAAACAACAACCTTTATCGAACTGCCCCGACAGTTTTTGTTTTGCTCAAACTAGTTCAAGACAACTGTTATCCTATATACCATATAAGGCGGAGAACTATGCCCCGCCCCCTTCTCTCTCTCTCTCTCTCTCTCTCTCTCTCTCTCTCTCTCTCTCTCTCTCTCTCTCTCTCTCTATATATATATGTATATATATATATATATATATATATATATATATATATATATATATTATATATATATATATATATATAAAGTACATATATATATATATATATATATATATATATATATATATATATATATATATATATATACATACATATATATATATATATATATATATATATATATATATATATATATATATATATATATATATATATACACTGTACGGCATACATATAGTGTTAAATGTTGTGCAATTCTGCCTAACGTAATTTATGTATAGAGATTGTGATTGTTGGGGAAGGGGGTTAGGTCGCCGACGCCCTGGAGCTGTTGTGTCATTCATTTTACCAAGTATTGGGTCATTCTAATAAAAAGTGGTTCCGTTGGCGGTATTTTTATTAGTGCTGATGAAACTCCTGTATTACATAGGAAAACTGAGGCTGAAATCATTATACGATGATGATTCGAATAATACCCTTGCTTTGGTCCCGTTGTTTATCTATTCAGTAAATGTTGTTTGACTCATTTTTTTTTTTATATTACATGTATTTACTTAAATAGGTACATTTGGTCCGTTGTGTTTTCTCGGCAGAGACCTTACCCCAACCAAAGAAGGAAGCCAGTGTACTTGAAATAGTACTGCTGCAGGCTGGGAAATAAAATATCTACCGGTTAAGGAGAACAACAGGATTTCGGCTCGGATTCCAATATAGATTAATTTAGCATATATCCTCGATCTTTTACTGTTGATTAGTAGATGTAAGATTACATAGCCTTGTTAGGTTATGAAACTATAATGACTGATTAAATAAGATTTAAAGTCTCCTTAACATACAGACATCAAACAACAGAGGAAAGCCAAGCGTTCCAAATGTTAATGACTAAAGGGATAATGGCAATGATCGGCAGGACGATAAATTGATGATCGCGCTCTTCATACTTCATAATAAGAGTAGAGTACTTCAAGGCCCGGCCTAGGGGGTTGTAGTTGGTGCCACTCTCGCTCAGCTTTTACTCAATGTGTGGGATACCTCAATGGCTCTACATTTTAATGTTGTAGAAAACCGCAAAGTGTGAAAGCGACTATGAATGGCGTTATTACTTGT
>NC_090726.1:111600659-111613159 GCF_036898095.1 Palaemon carinicauda | reverse complement strand
TTCATGAATAAATGTTTCTTGGACTAAAAGACGCAAGTTGGAAAATGCAAATGCTAAGTAACACAATGGAAGGGGTTTTTATTAACGTACCGAATTAATCGTGGTCAGCTCTTCAATCACACTACCATCACTAAACTGTATCATCTGGTGCCTTTACGTTTATCAACAGTTTTATTGTCCAGCTTACATCCTGAACTATTATCTTCTCAAGCATTCTAATATTTAAACTAACACTTTCCACTACTGGGACATTACGCTCAAAATCACTCTTATCATCCTCATTCAATAAAAATTCAAACTACTCACTCCAACAGAATAGTACTGCCTTCACGTCAGACAACATTTGAGAACAATATTTATTCTTATTAACTTTTTTTTTCTTTTTTGCTTCACCTTCTCCCATATATTTTATCATCACAGTTTTTTCTGTATACCTCTATCTTCCTATGTGTCGACATCTTATATGTTACAGCTAACCTAATTTCAAATACGATTTTTTCCTTTACTATACTTTTCATTTCCTTACAGTTATTATCTGTTATGACCCCAGCTCCATTTCTTCTCTCTCGTGAGCCGATGTAATAGAGCTTAGCCCATTTCCCTTCTCTGCAGTTCCATTTCTTTTCCATCTTCTCTCCTGCACTCACAGGATATCTAACCGCCTCCTCTCTATCACATCTATCATCTCCCTCAATCTTTCCGTTAATGTACTGGCATTTCAAGTTTATGCTCTGATCTTCCAGTCATCAACCACGGATATTGGCGGTGGGCCTAACCTTTGACTAAATAGTCCAGCTGCAAGGTAGCAGTTTTCAGTTATTGGCAGTGGGCCTCCTAGCCTTTTTCTTAAAAGCACGACTGCAAGTAAGCAGCTGTCCCATTAGTCTATTTCTACGACACGTAGGACGTATGAAGGTAGTATTATTACACCCAGGGTTAAGAGAATACCGGGTTAGCCCGCTTCTGACCAAATAAGAACAGTCTCTCGCATGTCACAGAGCGGCTGCATTTGTTAACTTAGGGTTCAGATTAAGAAATGTCATCAGTCTGTATTTGACTCTACTCGGGAGAACAGCAAGGACTCAAGCTCTCTTAACCACGCGGTCTTCATCCACCTGGTTAATCTCTGGATAAATCCTCGTTAAATCTCTGGGTACTGAGGAGTCATGGCTAGTTGTTCTGTGTATGGCTGCAGATCAAGTCAAAGGGGAAAGGAAGACCAAAATGTGAAAACTCATCGATTTCCTAGAGATCAGGAGCTGCAACAGAAATGGCTTCATTTTTGTAATCGCAACGCAGTTAATGTTAAACATGCTAGGGTCTGTAGCCTCCATTTTAAACCTACAGACTACAAAAAATTTTAAATGTTCTTTTTTGTGTGTGTGTGTATTTTCATTAAAAAGTATAAGTTTTAAACAGAATTCTCGTATCTCCTTAACCAAAAAAAAATAATAAAACTAAAAAAAACTGAAGTAGGTAATAAAAGAAAAACAAATGCGAGTTTCTATCATTTTTACCTTGTGAGAGACACTTGGCACGGATTACCAATGCTGGAGGGCATTTAAAGGGGCAGATGGACTTTTTAATCGTCAAATAATAAAGTACCTGAAGATAAGGGGAAAGTTGTCCGCGGTCACGAAAGAAAGAAAAGTTTGCTATGGGGGAAACACCTACTATAGTGACCCTAAAACTTGTTTTCCTCGTTTTCTTCTACAGCCGGTTACCAATGACGTCACGAATGTGCGCAGTAACTCCGAGACGGTCGTCTAACCTGGTTTTAACCCTGATTACACCCAGGGTTAAAAGAATACTTTTAACCCTGATTACACCCACGGTCTAGGTATATCGGCCGTGATTACACCTCTACCACAGGGCTGAGTTTGTATAGGCTCTTGGATAAATTTTATTATTCGTAACGCATAATATGAACGACACGGACTCATGTTGTTTAACAACATAATAGTAACGTAATATACAATGGACGCAATTATTCACGTACTTTTTCATTGCATCTGTAGGCGGATTTTATTATGTTGTGACAGCATAGAAACACAAATCGTAATTATATAATTCGTAGAAAAGGACATTTTAAGCGACCAATTGGAAATAACTATTGATTACTATAAATGTTAACACGTTCTGTATATTTGTTCATGCATAACACACACACACACACAATATATATATATATATATATATATATATATATATATATATATATATATATATATATATATATATATATATATATATTGTGTATTAATTATGTCGTGGTTATCTTTTTTATTTTGAGATACCTTTTTTTTATGTAACCTGAAGACAATGCAATTAAAGAACATCGGAATGTTATATGGATCAATTGGCCATGTTCCACTATGGGCTCTATCCGTGGAGCACCTTGCAAGAGGATAATGAAAGTGAAAGGACGGGAGTAGTATAGTATGCAGACGAAAATAGAATACATAATGTTGGCGGATGAATATCTGTTATCAAAAAGGGAAAGGGTGATGGGGATGAGCCACTGGAAATTTGCTTATGACTTTTGAATGTTAATTATAATGCTAGAGTTCGATGAAGTAATAGAACAGGCTTTCATACAGGGTTTTTGTTAGCAACCAGCGTTCTCATATCATGTTTTCTGCTATGATAATATTTTGCTGTCCATTCGCTTCCGTATTCTCGTCAGTGTGTGTTGGCGTCATTGCGGAGATAAACATGCAAACCTACTTAGGTTGTCCGTTGGACTTTTCTTGTATCTAATATCGTTACATCTTTTAGTATTCGTTGGTGTTGGTGGTCCATAAAATCGAAAAATTGTTTGCAAAGTTTATTCACGCTTTTAAACCAGATAAGTAGTAAGTTAGACAGGGCACCAGCCACCCGTTGAGATACTACTACTAGCGAGTTATGGCATCTTTTGACTGGCCAGACAGTGCTACATTAGATCCTTCTCTCTGGTTACGGTTCATTTTCCCTCAGCTTACGCATACACCGAATATTCTGGCCTATTCTTTACATATTCTCCTCGGTCCTCATACACCTGACAACACTAAGATTACCAAATAATACTTCTTCACCCAAGGGGTTACTGTACTGTAATTGTTCAGTGGCCACTTTCCTCTTGGTAAGGGTAGAAGAGACTCCTTAGTTATGGTAAGCAGCTCATCTAGGAGAAGGGCACTCCAAAATGAAACCATTGTTCTCTGTCTTGGGTAGTACTATAGCCTCTCTACCATGGTCTTCCACTGTTTTGGGTTAGAGTTCTCTTGCTCGAGGATACACTCATGCATACTCTTCTATCTAATTTCTCTTCCTCTTGTTTTGTTAATGTTTATATAGTTTATATAGGAGATATTTATTTTAATGATGTTACTCTTCTTAAAATATTTTATTTTTCACTTTTTCCTTCCCTCACTGGGCTATTTTCCCTATTGAAGCCCCTGGGCTTATAGCATCCTGCTTTCCAACTAAGGTTGTAGCTTAGCAAGTAATGATAATAATAATAAAAATAATAGTAAATGGAAGTGCAAGTTCATTGGATGAGAATTCTATTTGAGAAATCTTTTCATATATCTGTACACAATTAAATAGCTTTCAATTAAATTAGACATTTAGGACAATAACGACAAGAGAGAGCATATTCTCTAAAACTATCCACATATTTCTTTAAGGATATTTCTAGTCAGTGAGAAAATTTTGGCAATGGAATATGTACAGTACAACAACTGGCATTTTATTTCATGTATTTAGTGTGGAGTTATATCTGTTGTTAAAATCCTTCTCCCTCCCTTGTATTATTTTTATACTAAGAGTTTTCCTGATTGTTATATCGTAATGTCACCACAGCATCCGTCCCCCCCCCCCCGAAAAATAAAAACAGCAAATACCAATTAATGGAATGCTCTCACCATTGTTTCTTTTACACACACACACACACACACACACACATACGCACACACACACACACACACACATACGCACACACACACACACACACACAAACATATATATATATATATATATATATATATATATATATATATATATATATATATATATATATATATATATATTGTTATTGAAAAGTGGGGGCAGATTTGAATGGCCATGTTGGAAGTGAGAATGAGGTAATTGGTCGGGTGCATGGGGGCCATGGAATTGGGAAGAGAAACCCAGAAGGAGAGAGTGTAGTGGACTTTGCTGTGTCATTTGACATGGCAATAGTAAACACATTCTTTAAGAAGAAAAGGGAGCACCTAATAACTTATAGGAGTGGGGCAAGATGCTCCCAGATAGACTACTTCCTGTATAAAAGGATAAAGCTGGTGGAGGTCAAGAACTGCAAGGTTATCCCAGGTGACCATGTAGCCCCCCCCCAACACAGACTGCTATGTATGGACTTAGGCCTAAAAAGGGAAAGAAAAGCTAAAGCTAAAGGGATAAGGAAAATTAAATGGTACAAACTAGTGAGGGAAGGAGATAAAATGAGAGAGTTTAAGAGAAGGGTTTTGGAGGATATTGATATAGGAATTGAAGATGTTCAAGAATGGTGGACACAAAATGCAGCAGTAATGAGAAGGCATGGAAAGGAGTTGCTAGGAGAGACATCTGGTATCATATGGGAAGAAAAGGAGAGTTGGTGGTGGAGTGAAGAAATGGAGAAAGTTGTAAAAGATAAGAAGGAGGCAAAGAAGAGATGGGAAGAGTCACAGTCAGGGGATGACAGAGAGAGGCTCAGAGAGAAAAACAAGGTGGTGAAGAAGGTAGTAGCCCAAGCTAAAGCTAAGGCATATGATGATGTGTATAATGAGCTGGGGACAAAGGAAGGATTAAACAAGATGATCAAGCTATCAAAGACTAGAAATAAGAGCACCAAAGATATTACACACATCAAACAAATTAAAGATCAAGATGGTGTAGTACTTAGAAAGGAGGAAGACATTGTAAAGAGATGGAAAGAATATTTTGAACAGCTGTTAAATGGAGAAAATGATAGATTACTAAGAGAGGATGGACAGGCAAACTTTGGCATGGTAATAAGTTTCTCTAGGCAAGAGGTAATAAATGCTCTGAGGAATATGAAGAATGGGAAGGCAACTGGGCCAGACATGATTCCTGTGGAGGCATGGAAAGCATTAGGAGATGAAGGAGTAGATATACTGTACGACCTCATGATAAAGATTTTTGAGCAGGAAAAGATACCAAATGAGTGGCGTGGGAGTATATTGATCCCAATCTTCAAAGGGAAAGGTGATGTCCAAGAGTGTGGGAATTACAGAGGTATTAAATTGATGTCCCATACTTTGAAGATACTGGAAAGGATGATAGATGCCAGACTAAGAGAAGAAGTAGAAATAGGTAAAGAGCAGATGGGATTCATGAAGGGGAGGGGAACAACAGATGGTGTATTTTGTCTGAGGCAACTAATGGAGAAATTCCAGGAAAAGCAAAGAGACCTGCATTTGGTATTCATTGACCTTGAAAAGGCTTATGACCGAGTCCCAAGACAAGAGGTATGGAGGAGTCTGAGGGAGAGGAGGGTGCCAGAGAAGTACGTTCGACTGATACAAGAGATGTACCGTAATGTATTTACTAGAGTGAGGAGCAGTGCTGGGGAGACAGAGGGCTTTGAGGTGAGAGTAGGATTACACCAAGGGTCAGCTCTGAGCCCATTTATCTTTAACATAGTGATGGACGTTTTAATAGAAGAGGTAAGGGAGGCAGTACCATGGAACATATTGTATGCAGATGATATTGTTCTGTGCGCAGAGAGCAGGGAAGATCTGGAAATGAAATTGGAAAGATGGAGGCAAGTACTGGAGGACAGAGGAATGAGAATAAGTAGATCTAAGACAGAATATATGTGTACCACCAGCAAGGGGGATGATAGAGAAAGTATTCATCTTAGGGGAGAACAGATAAAGAGAGTTGATAAGTTTAAGTATTTGGGATCATTTGTTAATGCTGGAGGAGGTATGGAAGATGAAGTTAAACATCGGGTACAGGCAGGCTGGAACAACTGGAGAGCAGCCTCAGGAGTTCTTTGCGACAAAAGAATACCGCTGAGATTGAAAGGAAAATTTCATAAGACAGTGGTAAGAACAGCAATGCTGTATGGAACAGAAACAGCAAGCATGAGGAAGACAGAGGAGAAGAAAATGGATGTGGCAGAAATGAGAATGCTTAGGTGGATGTCTGGGGTGACAAGAGAGGATCGGATAAGAAATGACTACATAAGGGGGTCGACAAAGGTGGTGGAAATATTAAAGAAAGTGCAGGAAGGGAGGCTGAGATGGTATGGACACCTGATGAGGAGAGATGAGGACCACGTTGGAGACATACTATGGAGATGGAGGTTCAAGGAAGAAGAAGAAGAGGGAGACCAAGAAAGAGACTGTGTGAGAGGAGATTTACAGGAGAAGGGGATTGATGAGGCAGAAGCGCAGAATAGAAAAAGATGGAAACGGCTAATCCGCAACGGCGACCCCATATAAAAATGGGAACCAGCTAGGAAGAAGAAGATATTGTTATTGAATTTACTATAGTTGTAATCACACGGGTGTTAAGTAAATACTTAGATTTTAAAGTTTTCGATAAAAGATACGATTGAGTAAATCCAGCCTCTTAAGAATGAAACCCACAGGATTGATTTAAAAGATTTTAGTATGCTTTTAGAATAAGTGGACTTAAATTTACCTTTATTCTTTTTGCAAGACTCCTTAGCAGTGAGGTAAGTAACGTGTTTACTTTCACAAAACTTGCATTTGTGTCTAAACCTTGAAAGGTCAATAGGCTGCTAAATATAAGTGGCTCTGTTTGTCTGTGCGATGCTCGAGTGAGAGATTGTAGCTTGCAATTTGTACGGCATAAGACGAATAAATGAGGTTGACTGAATGCTATTTCTTATTCCATGTTCACGTGACATTTCTTAAAAATAGTCTTCATATCGCTTAAAATTAGTGTTACCAGTAACCTTGTACATAATATCTCTCATTCAAAGGAACCTATGCTACATTCTGAATTCATAGTCAAAGAATAATCTAAACCACGAGAGAGAGAGAGAGAGAGAGAGAGAGAGAGAGAGAGAGATTTGGGGAATTGGGTATATTAAAAAATTCTTCGCCCAAAGGGTTTCTAACCGAGTGTTTTGTTTATTTGTACAGATTGTCTTTTTTTATAACATTTTCAGTATCATTTGTAAGTCGTCTTCTTTTTTATTATATGTTAGACAATATGAAAGTTATTCAAGTTTTTATTGTTACATTATGACGAGTTTTTTTTTTTATTATTAGTATGAAGTCTCACTGCTGTATTCTATTGTTAATCATTCATAATATGACCTTTGAGAAAAGATAGGTTCTATAGTCTATTTTTTATAGCGGTGCATATTTGCACTTGACTCACAGGGGTGCCCTTTTAGCTCGGAAAGGTTCCTGATACCTGATTGGTCGGAAGTATTTTTGTCCGAACACCTTCATTGTTCTCGAATGATTACCAAGTAATGTGAATCTAAACTTATTTATTAACCTATATTTCTCCATCATATATATGTTTTGTCAATAAACAATGTGAAAGAATAAATATATTATAAAGAATCGTCTTAGTAAGTCTAAATTTAATAACACAATCCGCCGAAGTCAACGACAGCAGGTTGTTTTCGGATGCACACTTTGTAATTTTGTAATTTTTCACATATTTTAACACAAATTGGGATAGATTACACTCAGCATAAGTTAAACATGTTATTATAAACTTTCTTTGAATACCAGAACTTACCAAAAACATGGAATTAATAAAACCCGATATTTGTGAAAACTTATGGGGAGGTGAAAGAACAGCCTATAGGGGCCTGGCGGAAAAACGATCCCGTCTGACTCGTAGACACAGTTTGTTTTTTCTTTCGCAATATAGTTCGGCCTATTCCTTTCAGTTTAAATAGTCTTACATTGTTTCTCTTCGTATTATTTTGCTTAGTATTTTCCCACATTCCTGTTCCTCACCTAATATCTATCTATTTTCCCCGATATCCCTTCTTTCATATATGGGATATCCGCACTACGATTCCTTATTTCTTATCCTCTGTCGAAAGTGATGGCTTGAAGGGGCTAGTCTCATTAAAATAGTGTGGAGGCGGGAATAAAAAAAAATACTATGCTTAATATCAGGTTTACAGAATAGGTTATACTTGCTACACAGCATAACATTCATGTTGTTATTATTATTTACCTACTTACTGACGTAATGTACAAAACATAAGGAATTGTTGTGCGGATATCACATAGGCCTATATGAAAGAAGGGATATCGGGGAAATAGATAGATATTAGGTGAGGAACAGGAATGTGGGAAAATACTAAGCAAAATAATACGAAGAGAAACAATGTAAGACTATTTAAACTGAAAGGAATAGGCCGAACTATATTGCGAAAGAAAAAACAAACTGTGTCTACGAGTCAGACGGGATCGTTTTTCCGCCAGGCCCCTATAGGCTGTTCTTTCACCTCCCCATAAGTTTTCACAAATATCGGGTTTTATTAATTCCATGTTTTTGGTAAGTTCTGGTATTCAAAGAAAGTTTATAATAACATGTTTAACTTATGCTGAGTGTAATCTATCCCAATTTGTGTTAAAAAATGTGAAAAATTACAAAATTACAAAGCGTGCATCCGAAAACAAGCTGCTGTCGTTGACTTCGGCGGATTGTGTTACTAAATTTAGACTTACCAAGATGATTCTTTATAATATATTTATTCTTTCACATTGTTTATTGACAAAACATATATATGATGGAGAAATATAGGTTAATAAATAAGTTTAGATTCACATTACTTGGTAATCATTCGAGAACAATGAAGGTGTTCGGACAAAAATACTTCCGACCAATCAGGTATCAGGAACCTTTCCGAGCTAAAAGGGCACCCCTGTGAGTCAAGTGCAAATATGCACCGCTATAAAAAATAGACTATAGTATATGAAAGCAGGTTTCTTCATGCTGATTAAGGTGTAGGGGATCATTTTGTAGATCTTGGCCTAACTTGGCCTAGCTAAGGTACTTAGATATTCGGGAGTAACTTTACCTGTTTCTATGTGGCCATCAAAACCTTTCCCAATATTGAGACACGACTTTGTTTGCCAGGAATGAAAAAAAGAAAAAAAAAAGTTCGCAATTGCGTAGTGTTTTAGCAGAGAAATAAGAGAAAGGAATTATGTGGTTTAAAGTACCATCATATAGCACTGTATTATCATTTCATTGACATTAAATAAATCATATTTTGGTGTCTGTTATTAAAATTTTGGAGCATGTTGAGTGTTGCAAAATAGGCATTACATTAATTAAACTGTGCTTTGAATATTAAAGGGATAATAAGTCAATGATTTGTAATAACGATAACTGAGCTCTTCTTGGGAAACAAACCGTACACCGAAATTAATATATTATTTGTTGGCTATTGAGAGAGAGAGAGAGAGAGAGAGAGAGAGAGAGAGAGAGAGAGAGAGAGATTTTAGGCTAGTGCAAGGACTACTGACACTGCGAACGATTTTAGGTTGTAGAACAGTACAAGAAGGAACTTGATTCAGATGTTGTGGTATTATAGCGAGTATTTTTATTTCAACTGAGAATTCTTAGTTTACATACTTTAGTCCAGAGGTCACCAACCTGTGGCTCAGGAGCTGCATGCGGCACATCGGCTCTTTCAAGAAGAATTTTGCGGCTCTAAAAGCTAAACTAACCTTTTTAGTTACTTAAAACAAAGAAATTATGTAACACTCTTCAGACAATGTCCGAATGAGGTTTCTTCAATTTTGGAGGCATAGCCGTTAGTTTTATTGATTATTTAATGATATATAGTTTGTAAACTCAAAATACTGAATAATTGAATAATTGAGAGAGAGAGAGAGAGAGAGAGAGAGAGAGAGAGAGAGAGAGAGAGAGAGAGAGAGAGAGAACGGTACGTGTTCAAGGGAGGTTTGACTCGTCCAGTTCCTGTCCATTCCCAGACCTCGCATGCAGCTCCGCCGGCCCCGGCATATCGGTCAATTCTATGAGCTCAACGTTGCTGTTTTATTTTTTCCATTGAGTTAACAAGAAAACCGATACAGTAATAATGGTTAAAAAGAGGAAACTAGAGAATGAAAATCGAGAATTTAAAAGTGAATGGACTGACTCCTGTGCATTCATACAGAACTCTAGAGGACTTCCATGTTGTATGATATATAAAAAAACCGCGGAGGAACTGAAGCCTAATGTACCACTGAGTTGTAATGTAATCACAGTGGGTGAAATCCCCCAGTAGCTCAACAGCTGCAAGTTTTGTGCTTACCAATGAAATGATAAAGAGAGGAAAGCCTTTCACAGATGGACACTATATTAAGGACTGTTTTGTCAAGGCATCGGAACGTCTATTAAGTAACATGAAAAACAAGGTTGAAATCATTAAAAAAAATAAAAGATATGCCATTGTCTACTAAGACAGTGAGAGATAGAAGAGTGAAACTTGCAAAAGACATTACAGAAAAGCAAATAAAAGACATTAACTCTCCCCAGGATTTTCTATTGCTTGTGACGAGTCATGTGATGTTACAGATATAGCTCAGGTTGCCCTTCTTTGTCGGTATGTAAATTCTGAGGGCCTACAAGAGAAGCTTATTGACCTGCTGCCTCTCACTAGTAAAACTAGAGGTGGAGATATATTTACAGCTCTTGTCACATGTTTGGAAGCAAAGTAAATAAACATCAACTTTATCATTTCTGTTGCAACTGATTGGGCACCTTGCATAATGGGAAAACAAAAGGGTTTTACATCTAGATTAAAAGGAAAGGTAAATCATCAAGTAATATCATTTCACTGTATTGTTCATCAAGAGGCTCTTTGTGCGCAATCATTACCTCCTGAATTCAATGAAGTGATGGCATTAGTAGTGAAAATTGTGAAAAAGTTTTTAGCGAAAGGATTAAACCACAGACAGTTTCGTGAATTCTTGGAGGAGGCTGATTGCCATTATTCCGACCTGCTTCTTCATAGCAAAGTACGATGGCTTTCAAAAGGAAGAGTGCTTGAGCGATTTGCAGCCTCCTTAGAAGAAGTTAGATTATTTTTGGTTGAGAAAAATGATGTATGTCAAGAGCTCTCGAATTCTGAATGGCTGGAAAAAAAAAAATTTGCTTTCTGGTAGACATCACATTTAAATCATCTTAACCGGAAATTACAAGATGGGGGAAACACTGCTTTAAGTCCTTTAGAAAAAGTGTTGTCATTCGAAAGAAAGCTTACAGTATTTGTTAAAGATAACGCAAAAAGATAATTTGTTCATTTTCCATTACTGTAGAAATACAAAGAAACAGCAGACTGTGAGTTTGATGTTGATACGCAAACATCAGCTATCTTGAAAATGGAAATGGGTTTTAAAGGACGTTTTCAAGAATTCAGGAGGGAAAAAGCAACCTTGTCCTTTCCAATCAAACCACTTGAGGCAGACATTTACTGAAGTGAGCCGAGCAGAGTTAGAGCTTGAAATAGCTAATTTACAGTTTTACTCTCAGATCTAGAGTCTTTAGAAACACTGCAAGCCACATTAGGTAGCCAACACAAATGGAGAGAACTACTAAATCTGAAAAAGCAAGACAACAGGTTTTTTGAAGTTTGGAATACATTACAAAAATGCAAAGAAGTTTTCATTTGGGGTTCTCCCCATGTTTGGATCCATTTATTTGTGCGAGCAAATATTTTCGAGCATGAATCTCATAAAAGGAAAATTAAGAACTAGATTAAACAATGAGAGCTTGCAATCTTGCTTAAAGCTGAAAACTACCTCTTATTCTCCAAACATTGACCTTCTGTACAAGGAATCCCAGGAACAAATCTCCCATTAATTAAATTTACTTATATTTTACTTTTCAATAAGGAATTCCCTTTAAGTTTTCAGAGTGTGATATTTCCATGAATGCATTGATGCTGGTCTTTTGCAATGCTGTGATTGTCCTAAATATTACTAATACTATTAATAATCATATCATTTGCATTCTCCCATATATGATTTGCTATATGAACATAGTAAGATAATTTTCCTTAAACTAATGTACTTTCCCCTTAAGGTATGATCTTATAACTTCAATGAATACAATGTAGTCATGTTTATTTTATATTTTGCAATCACCATAATAATATTTAATGCTACTGGTACTAAATGTGCTGCCATTTAAATAAAAGGATAATGCATAAAAGAATGTATTATGTACTCTGCTTTGTGAATATAAGTAAATTGAATAATATCACTAAGATTATGCTTTAATTAGGCCCATTGAACTATATCCGGTTATTAATGAAGCACAGCCGATTTTGATTTTAGATCTGAGGGGACAATTTTTGTCATTGCGGCTCTAACAGTACTGATTTTTTATGATTCTCTAAATAAATGGCTCTCCAGCTTAAAAGGCTATTGACCCCTGCTTTAGTCTATGAAAGTGGCTGACTATTATTAAAGAAATGTAAAGAAAAAATA
>NC_090726.1:111533159-111593159 GCF_036898095.1 Palaemon carinicauda | reverse complement strand
CGGCGCTAATAAATGGATGAAAGACAGAACGCGTCTCCCTACTCCAATATGTGCGTATATATATATATATATATATATATATATATATATATATATATATATATATATATATATATTCTGTATACACATATGAAAATCCTTACATATGTACTTATACGTATGCATTCACATACGTTATCTCTCTCTCTCTCTCTCTCTCTCTCTCTCTCTCTCTCTCTCTATATATATATATATATATATATATATATATATATATATATATATATATATATATATATATATATATACATATATATATATATATATATATATATATATATATATATATACATATATATATATATACATATATATATATATACATATATATATATATATATATATATATATATATATATATATATATATACATATATATATATGTATATATATATATATATATATATATATATATATATATATATATATTATGGCTGGAGGTTTACATAAACTCCCGAGCGCTCCAAACATACCTGTTCATTTTTACATAAATCTGTTACACTTGAATAATACCCGAGCTTTGAGAATATACGCAACTCCTAGACGGCAATATATATGAACACTGAATATCCAACGGTCTCTTACTTTACACCCAAAGCAAAACTGGGTGATTATATGTGTTGAACAAGTACTTACGTTAACACACCACACTTGATTTACCATTCAGTAATTTTCACCAAAGTTTGAACAACATTATGCGTGATATACGTTAGGTAAATAGCCTACTTGTTCAAGTTTGAGACGATGCACACTATATGCACTTGAGAGGAGAGAGGGCTGGGGGACGTTGGTTTTTTTAATTGGATAGGCTGGTTCTCCTCTGATATATTGACTTAATTATTCTAGGACATGGTCTAGAACAGTGGTTCCCAACCTGGGGGAAATTTCCCCCTGGGGGGAAATTTGAACCTACCAGGGGGGAAATAATTACACTACCTACTAACTAAAAAAAGTATCAGGTGATAAAGCTACCCCTGATATTGATACACTGGTGCACAAGAAGCAGCCTCAACCTTCTCACTAATTCAATTTTGAAGTAGAAGAATAAACAAAAGTCCTTTTATTTTGCTACTAGCCGCTCTCCATATACTGATAAACAAATAGTTACAGAGTAAAATGGATAGAGAGCAGTTAGTAACAACTAACCTCATAGCTCTATGGCTTTGCGGTTAGTTGTTACTAACCGCTCTCTATCCATTTTACTCTGTAACTTTTTGTTTATCAGTATATTTGTATAATGGAAAAATAAATTAGTAAATCGTCTCAGTGTGTTTCAACTACTCTTTCCCTCATACACATGAAGGGGGAAATCTGGAGGGTTGCACTGGGTGCAGGGGGGAAATGACAGGAAAAAGGTTGGGAACCACTGGTCTAGAATCTTGAGAGGCAGGCTTATGGCACCAAAGTTGCCAACTAGTTTAGTAGCAGACGTGTTCCAATGTACATGGAAAGGCAACTCTCTCTCAACTATCTCCGCTCACTTACCTTACGACAATAAAAAAAGGGTAAATTTAATTCGAGAAATTTCATGCACATTCTAACCACGTGGAAACATAAACATGACGAAATCCCTCATGATTAACCTGGTATGGATCATAACGCATACCTAAACGAGATTGCATAATACTTCATAACAAAGTACATGAAATAAAAAGTTAATTCTTAAAAATAACGTAAATTTACATATACTGAATTGGATATAAAATACAATTAAATGAATGACATGTCTTATGTAATTTACATACATTACTTAAACCCACATGAGGGGAACTCCCCTTATGAGCTGGCAATACACCTCTAAAATACACAAATGAAATACATGAATAATAGGCTTACTCTTATACTAGAGCAGCTTCGTAAGAATATATATATATATATATATATATATATATATATATATATATATATATATATATATATATATATATATATATTTATATATATACATACATATATATACATATATATACATATATATGTATATATACATATGTATATACATATATATATATATATATATATATATATATATATATATATATATATATATATGTATATATATATGTCTGTATATGTATATATATATATATATATATATATATATACATAAACCAGCAAAATTTTGGACCTCATGAATCTACTATCTTTTCTTCTTTCCGCTCATTCGTTTGCAAGATCTAGGGACCCTTTCTGCTTTACTTTTATTCCATATTTCATGTTTTTCTCATTACATGTCCTGCCCATGTCAATTTCCTTTTCTTACATGGTGTTAGAATATCCTTTACTTTAGTTTGCTTTCGTATCTATGTTGCTCTTTTTCTGTCTTTTAGTGTTATTCCCATCATTATTATATCCATAGCTCTAAATTGTAACTAGCTTATGTTCTAAGGCTTTAGACTTATAAGTTAATAATGGTAGGAGCATCGGATTAAATACTTTTCTTTTGAAAGAAAGTTACATTTTAAGTTTCATAGCCTTTTTTTTTTTTTTCTGTTCATCAAAAGCTCTACATCACATGCTCATCCTTCTTCAAATTTCAGTCGCATGTCCTGGGGAAACACTGTTTGACCTAAGTACGTACTGTATTTTCATTAACAATATCTAGAGGTGCGTCCTTAACCCTCATTTGTTGTTTGTCTGCATTTTCATTGAACATTATCCTAGTTTTCATATTCAATTTCAGTCCTATACTTCTGCTTTCTCTATTCATATCTTCTATTATATTTTGCAATTCCTTCCATAATTCACTAAATGGAATTAAGTCATCGGCAAATCTTAAGATGTTAAGGTATTTCCCAATAATGTTAATTCCTACACTTTCTGAATCTAAATTCTTAGATTGCTGTTCTAGGAGTGCTGTGAATAATCTAGGAGAGATAGTGTCTCCTTGTCTAACTCCTTTTCTCAATTTGAATTTTATCACAAATTTTACTTAATTTTTCAAGATATATCAACAGTATATCTACATAAAAAGTTTTTCTTTCTTCCTCTTCATTATATGTTGTTGGTGCATACTTTTTATTAGTTTGATAACCAATCCTGTAATTCTATCACTGATACTATAAGATTCTTCTATGTTACATGCACGATTTTTATTAATAAGAAAACCCTCTTTTAACTCTATATGATTCCCTAGTTCTTCTAATTTCTCTCAATCCTATTTTATCCCAATTTATTTATTTCAGCTCTTCTTGTAACACATCAAGATCTTCTGTAGACAGGGTTCTGACATTGTACGTTGCGATGTTCAGTTTCAAATGGTGGCTCTCTCTCTCTCTCTCTCTCTCTCTCTCTCTCTCTCTCTCTCTCTCTCTCTCTCTATATATATATATATATATATATATATATATATATATGTTTGTGTATGTATGTATGTATGTATTTATGTATATATATATATATATATATATATATATATATATATATATATATATATATATATATATGTATATATATGCATATATATATATATATATATATATATATATATATATATATATATATATATTATGTGTATATATGCATATATATATACATATATATATATATATATATATATATATATATATATATATATATATTTGCTAATATAAAGGCCTTTCAAAAAATATTTTTTTATACCCATGCAGGGGTACAAGTCTATGGAGTACTTCTCTGTTTGTGAGGTTTTATTTTCATACCTTATCACCATAGTTTGTAATCGGAGACAAATAACATAATTATCAATTACAACATTAGTAATTGTCTTCTGTAAACTATATATTACAGGAAATCAAAATATAAAAGCCGTTAAATAATTAAGATAAAATTGGAACTAAAAAACAAATGATAGATAAAAAATCCAAAGTAAAAATATAGTAGGCTTAGAAAACTGATAGCCGAAACCTGTTCGACATTGTAATGAGTTTATAGCAAAGAATTAACATTGATAGCATTGTTTTGGTAAATTCTTCAAGTAGGTATCAGTATTTTATGATAGTCATCTGTACAAACTGCAATTGGTCACATAAAAAAAAAAAACTCGTCCAAAATAAAAAAAAAAAATAAAAAAAAAACTGCTGTCAGACGCCAGGAAATTGCATTTAACGGTTTTTGCTTGTAAAAATATTTCCATGGGGAGGCCCCCAGATCTCCCCTCCGCCAGTGATATTTCGCACTTTAGCGCCCCCCACCCCCCCCACCCCCACCCCTGAAAAAATGCCCCTACGCCCCTGTCAAAGAGGTTTTATTTTACATTATCCCTTCTGTCCCAAATCGATTTTAAACATCACAGTTCAATTAATCATGAGTAGTACACTAGTTTAAAACATTGAATATGAATCGCTCGGACTGTATTTCTGTTTTGTGCAAATGTTGCAATTTACCATGTGCTTTACGCCAAGAATCAAATATGTTTCATTGTTGTTATGTGCGGGTTCAAAATATAAGAAAAGAAAACAGAGTCCTTACAGTGTTAGCCTCTTCAAGGGTACTTATCTCGAAAATGCGCGCGTACCAGCATGGAAAATTGTCCTGTTTGTGAGCCATTTCCTCCAAAAAAGCTGGGACCATACCACGGTAATTCGCACTTTGCATTTTTCTTCCAGGACAAGTGTTGATTGGCGTAGTTTCTGTTCGGAAGATACGCTAAACTGGTTGTATAACCAGGAGCCTATTGGTGGTCCCGACATTATCGTGGAAATAGATGAAAAATCTTTTGTGCAACGCAAATACCATCATGGTAGACAATTGAGCCAGGTCTGACTAATCGGTGGGGTTGAGCGTGTAACAAAGAAAAAAACTATCATTCCACTTCATAAAGAAGGCCAAGATCGTAGTGCTGAAACTTTAATACCAGTTTTTTTTTTTTTTTTTTTTTTTTTTTTTTTTTTTTTTTTTTTTAATAAAGCCAAATACCCAATATAGCGTCGTTTTTCACTAATTTTGTACATGTAGTCAAAAAATTTTAATTTTGAGTGGTCTCTTATATTGTGTAGGCATACTTAAAGTCGTAGGGATAATTGAACATTCATTAAAGAAAAATACATTTCTTAAAAAAGAAAAGGATATAGTAAAAACATTTTTCTTTTGTAATTTTTAGATACTGTAATTAGAAAATTGTCCAGAAGAGGAGTTATATAAAAATAAAATCATGTTTTTAAGATTAGCTAATAAATTGCAAGTAACCTGTCTGACGTGGTGTATGTCAAAATTAAATCTAAAACCACCCAATACTTTTACCGCACGAACCTTAATGAAAAAGATAAATTGAGAATTTTACCATTATATCCCCTCTTAAATTTCACAGATATTTTTGCATTGATGAAATACTATATATACACTGTCATTTTTTGTTTTAAATTTTCATTGCATATCCCTATCCTAGTGCTTTGATCAGAAATTGAAAGTTTTATAATAAAACAGTTAGGCTACATATCTACCATAACGGAGATTCGCGAGCATAATTTTTACGTCCCATTTCCTTGATATAAAGAAAAGTTTTTCGTATAAAATTCTGGTTATGTCAGTTGTAGCAATAATCTACTTTCTTGGTCAGTCCATTAACATGAGATCACATCATCTTGAAAAACTTACTTGCATAATTTCGTAGTTATGAAGAAAATCTTTTTTCGGGGATGACGCGACAAACTTGAAAATTAATAACTTGTAGCTTGTTAAAGAACTCTCATTACACCATACTATATTAAAAATACCGTTATTTTATAATATTAAGATAATACAGTAGATATAGTAAACTTGAACAATTAAGATTTACAACATGGTCTGATGCTACTTCAAAGCGTTTTATCATCGACAGAACCAACGATATACTACTACTACTACTACTACTAGTAGTAGTAGTAGTAGTAGCATTAGCAGTAATAGTATCATCGTAGTTGTAATACTACTGCCATTACTAATGATAATAATAGGGAAAATTAAAAAAAAAAAAAACGAGAAAGAGAGGCTTGGTTAGAAATCTTGTTAACTAACGAAAAAATAATAATTTGGCTTATCAGTAAATTATGTGGTAAGGAATATATATATATATATATATATATATATATATATATATAATATGTATATAATACATATATACATATATATGTGTGTGTGTGTCTATGTATGTATGAATATATAACCCTATTTATATTAAGAGGTTATCATAAGGAAATTCACCTTGCATCTTTATTCCCGAGACAAGTGAAATCAAAATTTCAACAATTTGTCGCAGAATATTCAAAAGTATTAAAGTCATGTGTAATACTGAAAAAAATATCCTAAACACCCACGTGTCATATACTTGCTGATCATTTGTCATAGTTAAGATGGGTTGATTTCGATTCTGATCAGTACCTTCTTTCGACAGCAATAGGTGAAGCAGTCGAAATTACCCTATTTTTTTCTGATTGCCATATATATATATATATATATATATATATATATATATATATATATATATATATAGAGAGAGAGAGAGAGAGAGAGAGAGAGAGAGAGAGAGAGAGAGAGAGAGAGAGAGAGAGAGAGAGAGAGAGATTTCTGTGTTTGTGTGTGCATGTATGTCTACACTGACCTACCATCATCATCATCATCATCTCCTCCTACGCCTATTGACGCAAAGGGCCTCGGTTAGATTTCGCCAGTCGTCTCCATCTTGAGCTTTTAATTCAGTACTTCTTCATTCATCATCCCCTACTTCGAGCTTCATAGTCCTCAGCTTTGTAGGCTTGGGTCTTCCAACTCCTTTAGTACCTTAAAGAACCCAGCTGAACGTATATATATATATATATATATATATATATATATATATATATATATATATATATATATATATATATATATATATATATATATATATATATATATATATATATATATATATATATATATATATATATATATATATCACTAACACTCGTGATCTTAATCAATGTAAATATCAACCACAATGGCATTTGATACCGAATTCTACCTTGGGAATATATATATATATATATATATATATATATATATATATATATATATATATATATATATATATATATATCCACTAGAATTCATTTATAGTAATACTGGTTCAGAGATTCACTTATGGTAATAGCTTCTGGTTGGGCAGAGATTCACTTATGGTAATAGCTTCTGGCTGGGCAGAGATTCAAACTCGTGCTACTCAGCCGAACAATGCTTGCGAGGACTCTACCAACTCTTGATAGCTCAGTTGGTAGAGTCCTCGCAGGCATGATTTCGGCTGAGTAGCACGAGTTTGAATCTCTGCCCAGCCAGAAGCTATTACCATAAATGAATTTCAATGAATATATATTCTCAAGGTAGAATTGTGTATTAGATGCCATTGTGGTATATATATATATATATATATATATATATATATATATATATATATATATATATATATATATATATATAATATTCTATTTTGAAATACTAGAGATTTTCAGATTGAAAAGAAATTGAGATAAGTGAATTGAAATTGCTGTTGAAACATTCACAAATGACAGGAAAGTTTTGCTGATAATCCTGGATATTAAAAAGGTTTCTTTAATTACTAAATAAAAATGAATTGCTCTTTTAACAAGATATGTAAGACAGTTTATATTAGGAGGATTTAGGTTATAAGGCTTTCTATTATTGAAGTAAGTCCTCGTTCATTTATCCCCATTATTAGTATTATAAGGCATTTTGATCACCATATATGAGTTTTGTTTTAATATTTTTCATGATTTTTATTATGCCTTATTCATTAATGTGCCTATTCGTACATATGTATATGTATATATAATGAAATCCAGTTATTGATCAAATAATGATGTACTGTCCATTTATGAATATGAATTCTGCACATCCTTATGTCATTGTGTATGGTGTCCATAACACCATAAAGCCATGTCGATAAAACTGGTAAAAACATAACTGAAAATCTGAAAAGCATGAAGCATTGTATTTTCCCTAATGCAAGTTCTTGTTTGGTAGAAACTAACAATAGTAAAGAGGAAGTTCAAATGCAAATGTGAATTTGCATTATGTTCCTTCTGAATGGTACTGTTTATTACTTGCTTTGTACTACGCAGTGCATTTTTGCTAAATGTTCCTTACAGGGTTTTCATCCCTTGGGTGAAGTACCTTTCTTTTGGCTGCCCGCGTGTTCCCTCTCTCTCCTTATCACGTAGCCATCCAACTTCTTTTACCTGGTTATTTTCCAACTGCCCCCTTCTCCCCATCCGCTAAGCCAGTAATAAAGCCTTTTGATGAGTCCTGTGAAAGTCCAGAATTGTCCAGAAACAAATGAGATTCATTAAAATGTAGCTTGTCAAAACTGAGTGAGAGATGTTTACTAGATGTATTTAATTTCAATATGTATATACATAACATTTTTTTAATGTTTATGCAATTGTGTGAACATTTTTATGGCATGCTATCTTTTCTGCATTACAAAATAACATGTTCAGTAAAATTTGGATTTTCCTTTTCAGTCAAATGCACAATAGAGCAGGGACGGATCCAGGGGGTGGGATGAGGGAATGCACCTCCCACCACAGGCCAAAAAAAAAAAAAAAAAGTAATTGCAAAAAAGATTGTACAAAAGACCGATCTTCAGAAAGGTTACATCAGTCAGTGAAGATTTGACCCTCCCCCCTGCCCTCAAGCATATATATATATATATATATATATATATATATATATATATATATATATATATATATATATATATATATATATATATATATATATGCATATATATATATATATATATATATATATATATATATATATATATATATATATATATATATATATATATATATATAAAGCTTTGTTAGCTTTTAGAGTGGATGCTGAAGACGTGAAGTTGGAAGAGCATCTAAAAACAACCGGAAAAAATGCTACTTATATATATATATAAAAAAACATCCAAAATTAGCTGATGAAAATATGTGGGGAAACTGTCATAGAGAAAATAATCAGCGAAGTGAAGTGCAGCAAATATTTTTCTGTTATTGCTGATGAAACGACGGACTCCTTTCACCAAGAGCATATGAAGTACATATCACCAAAGAAGAATGCTTACAGTTTGGAGCTGCTCATGACTTATCTGGTGCTGGTATTGCTAAGCAAATTTTAAATACCCTGCAAGACAACCAATTAGACCTTAGCTACAGGGGTGGTCAAGGCCATGATGGGGCCTCAACAATGTCAATTTGAATGGTGTTCAAGCTCATTTTCGGAAACCAGCACCTACACCTGTTTATGTACATTGTAGCAGCCACAGTCAAAATTTAGTTGTAGACTCTTGTTGCTCTGTTTCTGAAATTAGAAACATGTTTGGAATAGTAAAGGAAACAATCAATTTCATTAATGATTCAATAAAGAGAATGGAAATTTTGGAGCACCATCTTACCGAAGCAGCTATCACTTCGCTGGAACTTAAAACCTTTTGTGAAACTCGATTTATTGAGCGACATGAAGCATTGGTATTATTTCAAAATAATCATGCTATCATTGTGAGCTCTCTTGAAGAGATTTTGCAGCTCCCAGGTCGTAAAACTGTAGTAGGTTGGTCAGGGCACCAGACACCCGTTGAGATACTACCGCTAGAGTATTATGGAGTCCTTTGACTGGCCAGACAGTAATACATTGGGTCCTTCTCTCTGGTTACGGTCCATATTCTCTTTGCTTACACACACATTCTCTGTCCTCGTACACCTAACAACACTGAGATTACCAAACAATTCTTCTTCACCCAATGGGTTACTGCACGGTAATTGTTCAGTGGCCACTTTCCTCTTGGTAAGAGTAGAAGGGACTCTTTAGCTATGGTAAGCAGCTCTTCTAGGAGAAGGACACTCCAAAATTAAACCATTGTTCTTTAGTCTTGGGCAGTGCCATAGCCTTTATACCATGGTCTTCCACTGTCTTGGGTTAGAGTTCTCTTGCTTGAGGGTACACTCTATCTTATTTCTCTTCCTCTTGTTTTGTTAAAGTTTTGATAGTTTATATAGGAGATATTTATTTTAATGTTACTGTTCTTAAGATATTTTATTTTGCCTTTTTTTCCTTTCCTCACTGGGCTATTTTCCTTGTTGGAGCCCCTGGGCTTATAGCATTTTGCTTTTCCAACTAAGGTTGTAGCTTAGCAATTATTAGTTAATTAACTAATAATTAAAGCTAGGTCTCTTCTTTATGCCGTCACTGACTCAATAATTGTCTCCCTGTGCTGTGCAAAAAATGTCATGTGCCTTACCTTACCTCTCTCACGGGGTCTACAAACTGCCAACAAAGATTTAGTTAATACCCTTAAGGGTGTTACTCATATAAAACACCTTGAAATCATGGCGCTCAGGAGTAGATGAATGGCATGATGAGTGCTATGGACCGTATTTGATTGCAGAAGGTTTGGCAAGGTCTGTAAATGCTGAAATAAGACTCCCTCGCATTGCATCAAGGTAAGGACATCGCAGTAATGTACCAGCAGAAAATACTGATGAATACTTTAAGAGATCTGTCTGGTTTCTATTCTTAGATTCTATGATCGAATCTTAGAAACATGGTTTACTGACCACAGTCTTCTAGTACAAAATAATTGCAATTATACCATCAGAAATTAAGGATAGTAATTGGGAGGATATTCAGGATTCTGCAAAATTTTATGCTGATTTACTTGCAATTTCTGATGAAGAAGTTAGAAATGAATATTTTGACTGGAAAGAATTTTGCTCTGGTCTTCCTAAATCAGACATCCCAAGTTCACCTTTAGAGGAACTTGACATTATTCCAGGACGATTTAGCTGTATCAAGAATCTCTTGTTGATATTATGTACAGTTCCAGTTACAACTTGCTGAAAGGTCCTTTAGTGCTATGGAAATTTTAAAGAATTAAGAAACAGAATGACTGATGAAAGACAAACTGGACGAGCACTTCTGTATATTCACCCTGACGTTGATATATACATTGATCAAATAATTAACAAATCTTCTCATGGCAAAACAAAAGAAAAATAGATTTTGCCTTATAAAGATATTGAAAGATTAATTCAGTTAAGTTCTATGTAATTAATTTATATCTGTTTTTATTACAAAATATTTTGAATTGATTCAACTGAAGTACAAAGCAGTACAAAATTAGATAAGAAATATTTCATTAAAAAACTTATGTAGCAAAACCATAATTAAGTAGATCTATCTGCTGGGCACAGGCTCTTATGAAAGGGTTAATAGTCCATTTCCTTATTCTCACAATATTCCATGAAATGATGTAGAGGTGCATTTCAAAATATGCATATGTCTGAGGAAAAATTTAGAAAATATTATTTCTTTTATAATATTGATTCTAATATTTTTCTGTAGTTCTCAATAAAACGACGAAGCCTCAAAGTTACATTGATGGTACACTAGGTACTATTGAGAAATCAACTTTTTTTTATTATCATTTCGTAGCTATATCACTGAGTTTTATTGCGGCAAGGATTGCCTATAGTATGATGTTATGTAACTTAATCTCTGGCATTTACTCATTGGATAGCAAGATCCCCCACTCCACAAAAAAATTCTGGATCCGTCCCTGCAATAGAGATATTTCCTATCGGTATGATATACTTTGGAAATTCCACATGAATTAATGATACAGTTAACAATGACTTGTAGATGCACGTCTGCTTATTAGCAGATCAGGTTCTTTTGTATACTGCCATTTTACTTACTCCATTGCCGTTTTTACATTTCTGTATAAATTGTCTGTTAGGCTGGTAGTCTTCATATCTCATTTTTGTTGGTTTGATCTTTACGTCGATTAATGGTTTTTTAGGGATTTTCTCTTTTGTGTGTGTGTGTGTGTTCTACCATTATTTTAATAATTTTGCTTTCTCTCTATTAACGAATTTTACAATCCCAGATTTTATGGAAAAATTCCTTGAATGTCAAATCTATTGTTATTACTTCTAACTATGGTCGTAAACATCCCGCTGAAATGACAGGGTTATGTTGGTTAAAAAAAAATACAAATTCCAAGATATAGCTCTCAAAATCTGCGGTTCTGAGTTTGTACATTATTATCTTCAATGATTTCCTTTAAGTATATTGTCTGTTCTTTGTATTTCCTTATTTTATCATTAAACTATATACTTTAGATGCTTAAAGGTGCATTCCATTTATGTAAAAATAAAAATAACATCGAGAATGGTGCCGAAACAACTCAAGGTTTCATGACCACAGGATATCTCTGACCTCTTGAAGAATTCTATTTTCCGTATCTTAGTATATTTTCCTAAAATGATAAGTACTTTCACAAGTAGCAGTGCCTTAGCTTACTTTTTGTCTTGCAATTTTCTATACTGACCATAAAGTGTAGTTTGTTACTTTGCTATCGAGGAAATTGCAATGTTTTCCCTTTTCTTGGTTGAATACTCTGGGTTACTTTATATATCTACAGTATAGTCACCAGTCCTTAGCAATGTTAGATATGAAGTATCTTTTTTTAATACTCCTTCTACTGTACTGACATAAAAGTACAGTAGTCTTGTCATACTTACAAAATGTTATTTGATGACCTTTCAATCCTTAACATCTGACCAGACCTTTATTTCCGCTACCTTTGCGTCCATATCCTACCTATTACAAGTGTTGTTCACTGAAGATGGCAGTTTGGCCAACCTCTGCACTTCAGTTTTCATTGTATAACATTTGTGTCTTCTAAGATCGTAGCATACGGAGCATCATAACACAAAATTGTTAGCCGAGGAATGGCAATTTAGGTTCCTTATTTCACAAACACACACATAAAATGAATTATACAAGTAATGATTTCACCCCACATATTGTCACCTGTCCTGACTTGTGAAAGAAAACCTAGTTTCTTTGGAATATTTTTCTCTGTCTTTATTGCAGATTATAAAGAAAATATTTATGAAGATGTTCTTTGGTAAAACGAAATATTAAATTCATTCATACAGCAAATTAAACTAGCATTAATTGGTATTGCAGAGTCAAGATAACTTGGCCAGGATGTTTCTGTTGAGGTGTTCTGGGACAGACAAAAAGCAAATAACCTGTCAAATTTACAACTATTACCAGAGACAGAAATAGACAAATTGGTCGAGAAGCCAATGTTAGAACAGGAAGACATGATTGTGTCTGGAGCCAAAGAAATTTTAACATATCTGAACAACAGAAAACCAATCAACAAGTTGGGCCATTAAAAGATAAAGTACATGCACTGAAGAAGACGTCTCAGACATTCTCTGTGCTCTCATCTGTTACCTAAGGAAATGAGCGCGTTAAGAAACTGAAATAACAGAAAAAAAAATTTGCAAAATTTAAAAAGATAACTTTAACCTAAAAGTCCCCAGGTCTGGACGGATTCCAACTGGAAAAGATTAGAAAAAAAACTGCTCCCTGCTTTTATGATGTCTATTAAGCATTCTTGAATCAAAGAAAATTGCCAAATATCGCACAAATTTCTAAGATGAATTCGACCTAGCTACGAAAAATACCTTTGAATATACTTCGGCCTAACTTGGGAAGATACTAGAATGAGATATTAAGAATCTATCAATCAAATTCTTGATAGCCAATTGATATTTCATAATGGTTAAATAGGAGTTATGCCTTGCCAAGTTTAATATATACGACGGAAACAAAATTTATTTATACGCTCTCTGGACATCTAGAAAGTGTTTGATAAGGTACCAGATCAAAAGTTGTTGGCTTTCATGCTTGGTTTTCATTATTTACATAAACAAGCTAAACGTAAGACTGACTTGCAAAAGAAGCAAGTTTAGCACCAGTGCTGATAATGGAGCAGTATTGAAATAGTTGCAAGAAACCTTGAGAAATTAGATGAGTAATCAGTAAAATGGCAGATGTCATTTAATATGCATATATACCAGTGTACGCAGCCCGTCAAAAATGATGACTAAATATGTACAGTAGATAGATAAGGACACACACGCACCCCCTTTCCCCAGGGTATGACTTCTCCCTCTCACCGCTATTCGTGGGACGCGGGAGAGGTGGGTGTGACCAGAATATATATATATATATATATATATATATATATATATATATATATATATATATATATGTTCTTTATTATATAGGAGAGATGTGTGTGTGTATGTGTGTGTGTGATTTGACCTTAATCATTTCAGTACCTACCTTCCCATATACCTGTTGAAGTGCAAATAGTATCACTCTGGGTCAGTTCAGGAATAAGATAAATAATGCGATTGACTCCCTTTTGATTATTCTTTAAGGTGTGACCTCAAAAGGACTAGTAAGCCTTTAAAGCACCTCTACTTGTAAATCACTTCTACTTGTAACTCTCTCTCTCTCTCTCTCTCTCTCTCTCTCTCTCTCTCTCTCTCTCTCTCTCTCTCACACACACACACACACAGAAACTTTTACTTTTCTATCACTGTCTCCTTTAACCCATTCATTGACAATTCACTTGCAGATACAATATCACCCAGCTATTTACCATCCTTGTGCCTTTAGCAATTCATTCCATACAGTTCCCAAGATTTTAGATAAACAAAATTCATATGAGTCAAATGCAGTATCGCTTGGTTTCCTTCGTCTTTTGTTGGCAGCTTTACTGCATTATCCTGCATCCAAAACACTATAGTTTATCACTTATCGTTAACGTAAGGATTTGCAGTTAAGATGCTATTTTACTTATTTGAGGATTTTTTTAGACTATATGGGATCTATAAATGAAATTCTAGTTTTAGTTTTGTTAATGAGAAGATGAATCTTTCTTTTAAGATTTCACTAATCAAGTTAAAGCAATGGAATTGTGCCATGCAGGCGATCTTTCTTTTTAGTAGGGAGTGATCGGTAATACCCATTTTTCTCATATAAAAGGAAGGATTAATTTATCAAAGACCTACAACGAACTTGAATTTCCTCCAGCTCTGTCCTTTAGTCACTTCTCTCAGCCCGTGATATCGATATTGCTTGATATGCTTTCGAATAGTAACTGAATGCTGGTTACCACTTCTGTCATGCAAAATATGGAATTCCTCGAAACGCCTTTTTGTAACTGTTCAGTATAAGTTTTTGAGGCAGATGTAGTAATTCTTGAAAGAAGGCTCATATGTTTCTACAGTTTTTGTGGTGTGAAGCCCAACAACGGAATGCTCTTAGGGTGCCTATCAAGACACAGTGGAACGAGCGGTAGATCATTCTCCAGGAAGTGTTTAGCTTAAAAGTGAATTTATTGAATGGCAACACCTGGTTTCAGAATAATTTATTCAAGATTATGAATGAAAAAAAGCTTCTTTTTCATAAAGTAACGAGATTTGGTCTATTTATTGTCATTAGATAAAGCATAGTCAAACAGTCTCCAATGATACATTCTTATTTTTTACTTGAATGTATTTTTTCTTTGATAAAATAAAGCGTTTTAACCTATCAAAATTGATTACTAAACGATCAAGTATAAGAAGGATTTTGAATAGCAATTTCAAACATTGATATAATGCTTCAGGATTTGATATAGACTTTCTGAACGAAATTAATACTTGGAAGATTCCGTTCCAATTTTACTGTACGAGTCAATTATCTTGCCTAACTTCTTGTTGAGCCAACATCGCGCTGCTTGCAATCCATCACAGCCTTTTTAGATTCCTTTAATTTTCCGATATTTTGTAGTTTATGTAAATTTTGATTCTCCTGTTGTGGAGACGAGCTTAGAATGTTCAATTCTCGAAAAAGACAAGAATCTGATAACGCTCTCCAACTCTGTCTTGTATAACTGAATAGAAAGCAGAATCCATTTTTTATATTCCTCCTTTTTTTTCTCTGTAAATACTTTAATTTCAAATTTTGTAGGTCTCATTTCTTTCAAATATATGTTTTTCATAATTTTCTTTACATATTTCCAGGGTCTCTTCACAAACATCGTATGATATGGACTTGCATTTTCTTCACAGCCTTCATATCATTTTACGGAACATAAGACAAATGAACAACTCGGGGCATACTCGGTGACCAGTTTTAACCAGCAAAGACGTTGTGTTAATTCACAGATTTTATATTTAATAACGTTGATATTGAAGGATTTTTTTTTTTTTTTTTTTTTTTTTTTTTTTTTTTTTTTTTTTTTTTTTTTTTTTTTTTTTTTGCCTGAGAAATGTCCAGTCTCTAATTTGAATATGACTTCCAAATAAAAGTAGAGTAATTTGGAGATTGATTGTCACTTTCATTGTTAAAGCACTTACAAGATCAAAAATAAAACTTTCCTGTAGCATCAAATATTTCTTATGAAAATCTGATATAATATTATGATAAGTTTTTGTGTACTTCATTTCTCTTCCAAAGGAAAATGCCCAACTTGCGGATGAGGATGAGTCGCCGTGGTAAAGAGCTCTGGTGGAAAGAGTCTCCTCAATCAACTCTGGATGTGGAGGAACTTGTTACGGATAACATTGAAGCGTCTGTCGAGTCCCTTCTTCAGCGTCCTTATAATCTCGAAGAAGGACCCTTGTGGTTTGCACGATTTGTAACACTCCCAAAAAGTGGCAATAGCAAAGATGATAAAGATTTTACACACAAGTATGTTTGTATATTTGGTTTCCACCACAACGCTAGTGATGGCACATCTAATATGAAGTTTTGTAAAGTTTTTCTCAAGGTCCTAAATGATCTTGCAATGGGTAAAGAAATTGACATGAAAGAAGAAGGAACATTTGCTGTGCCGTTACAAGATGCACTTGGTGATCAAATACATACTTTGTGGTTTTTCATGAATGTGTTCTTTAAACGTTTGTTTACAGCGATATTAACTTTTGGTATTTCAGTGAGAAACTTTACAAGTCTGTTCAAAATGCCTGCTGCCATTCCAGCAGCCACTCATATACTCCAGCATGAGTTTGATGAAGTCACTACAAAGAAGCTAATCAGTCGATGTAAAATGGAAGGAGTGACTTTGAATTCAGCCTTCACTGCTGCAGCAAACCTCTCAATGTATGAGATGATGATTAGCCGCAATGAAGACTTAGACGAAACCTCTCTTTGTTCACAGCAAGCCATTAATATGAGGCGTTACTGGCCACAAGAGCTGCAACCAAATACCCTGGGATGCCATATTTCCTTGATAGATATCAGTTTCCCTACAAAAAGAAGTGATTTGCATTCCTTTTGGGAATATGCAAGGGATATAAACAAGAGACTTCAGGATATGTTAGTTGAAGAACAGAGACCTTTGAAATTACAGCCTATGAGTGAGCGCCTGATTATTCTCATAAGGCACAATTCATGGTTGGCATGGTTAGGATTGCCTTCTGCTAATGATAATCATTACACTGTGACAAATATGGGAAATTTGCACACAACCTTTCCTGGTGTGGGCGAGGCCGTTGAAGCAACTAAAGTACTGCGCTCAGTCTCCTGCCATTTTATGCCTACTCTGTGTCAGCATACACTTCAGACTTTCCGGGGTCGCTTCTGTTATTCCCTTGATTATTACACACAAAAGCTTTCAAAAGAAACTGCCACTACATATGCCCAAGGTATTATGGACTGGCTCAGGAAATCTATTCATTCTCCTAACTAATACTGGTGTATATTCATATCCCCTTGCATAGTAGGCTACTATGTAACACTTTCTTTGGGCATGCTTAAAATATATGGATCCCAAATGGTTTCCCACTACCGGCACTGCTGGTAACACAGAGTGCCCCTACCTCTTGCTCTATGAAGCAGATTATGTACAAATCTTTATTATGCATTATATGTATGTAACAGTATTATAGTATCACTTTGTAAACCTTAGTCTATATTGAATTCAGTTATTTATTAATTGAATTTATTGTCTTTACATATAAATTATGAAATAATTGCAACTTTTTACTAAGTTGCCACTTTTTTATTTTATATCTATAAGCCCTTACAGTATAAAATGTAAATAAAGTAGTATTTTGTAAACTTCAGTTTTCTTACAATCACATTAGTTGAAAACACTAAAGGTATTAAAATGGTTACTGCTTTTTATGACAGCCAAGAAAGATATAATTACGATATGTTAAAAAGCTCTCCAAAATGCAATAACGAGAGTTATCCGTATTATTTAAGTTATCCGTATTATTTGATTATTTTGTTATGATTTTCATGGTATATAAGATATGATAATCTTCTTAATAACCTACTTCAAACAGTCAAGATATTCCCTGGTAGAGTTCCCTTAAGTATTTTGTATTTATAAAAGCTCATACCACAAGAGTATGTTTATTTTAAATTTAATTTTCTCTGTACCTTTTTTGTAGCTTTATAGGAACTATGTTTTTTTTTTTTTCAACATCTTAATTTCTAGTCTCTAAGCAGTTTGCTGCTGATGATATATTTCCTGGCCCCCTTGTGGTAAACCCACAGCCCTCGAATGGACAATATTTAGAAAATACAATAAAACGTTGCAGTAGAAGAGATATTTAACCATGAAACATTTGCTGGCAGTATAGATTATATTTTCCTTTAGTAGCTAACTTATTTGTAGGTGTTCACACACTTTTTGAAGTGTAAAATGATGTTTTTTTTGCAGTGGGTCCTCTTGCCATTTAATTTGCATCAATAAAAGGATATATATTTCTTGTCATAGGACACGTAATAGAGAAGAAGTGATTCTTTTTTGATTGTGCAGGGATGGTTAACAAAATTGTTGGTTAGCTAGCACCTTTGGCATGTAGTGCTATGATAGTGTAAGGTGTGGCCTTTGCAAATGAGATTCTTATCAAAATATGGTCAGATGAAAGTTCACCACAGACATCAATTTCAGAGAAGACCAAACAAGAAATGACAGAATGCTCTGTTGTTGAGAACAACACAAGAAACGATGGTATTCTCTGCCTGTAAACCTATATGATAAAAGTAATGAGCATCTATATTTCAATAGTTGGTGGAAAGTATCGGCCAATTCTTAAATGAAAAAGAGTTAATTTCAGATAAGCAGTGTTAAATATGCATTGCTATTAGTAAATTATTCTTCCTTCGATGACTTCTTATTGAAATTTGTAGATGATTATATAGGTAGGTTAGATTTTTAAATGAGCTTATGTTACTACGAGTGAAGAAATATACTTTCAGGAGAGGTCATTTCAAATCTTATCTCAAATTTTCTATTAAATGTATCAAGTCTCCCATCTCTTACGTATTTTGCTTCGATTGATTCAATATCGGACTCCCCATATTGTGACTCAGCACTTTGTTGCACGGTCCTAGGAATAACTTCAGAGCATCTACAGTTCTACACTGTGGCTGGACCTTTATTAACTCTGCCTGATTTTTGTTTTTACCTCCTTGCTGGTATAAATCGTTTTATAGATGAAAACCTATGGCAACTCAAGATATGCATTTGTTAATTTGCCTCCTCACCCGTTAATTTAGAGTAGCCGACGTGGTCGATTGAGGTGGAAAATTGATCCCAAGCTCTGTTTCTAAAGCTGGATCAGATATGGACGGACTTACAAACCTTTAGGCAGTAATAGCCTTACATATATTTAGGAATAAGTTATGAGAAACCCTGCAAGAAAGATTTTCATCCGTTCTGCAATAATAATCCACGTTTAATTAATGTATGAAATACCTCAAACGATGATGACTAAGGGCAGAGACGGACATATGGTCAGTCGATAAAGCCACTTCATACAGTGCAAGAAAGCTAAATGAGTTTACTAAAAAATGGAAAATCTAGACAAGACCTAGCCTTAATTAATTTCGTTTCCATTTTTGGCAATATAACTTTAATAAGATATGCGATATTAGAAACAATTAAGTAGATAGCAGCACTTAAACTTGAAGACAATATATTTATTGTACATGTATCCAACAAAAGAAATATCTTTTAGACTTTGAAAAAGACCAATGGTTATTTGAAAATGCTACCACCACAAAAAAAAAATAAAGTTAAGATAACAGATCACTTCACAATGAATAGTGTGCAGGATACTGTTACATTATCCAACAATGAAGATAAGCTGATAGAGAAAAAGGTCAAGTTAAAATCTCTATGAAAAGAGATTTAATAAAGCAGAACATCCTCAGAAGGGGAATTAATAGATATTGAGATGGCTAAGATTATATAAGTCAGTGGAGATATTCTTCCCCTGAAAATAAATATTCAAGAGAGTTGATACCTTATGCACCTAAACCTTGTCAGTACAGAAATAGTATAGATAGGTGCACACGCAATTTTGTATCAACTGTGATCAAGATAACCAAACCTGAGTAAAATGTGTGTTCCTCATTTACAACATAGAATAATAAAATATTACATCATAGTACCGGTATGTTCATAAGAAGCAAAATCTAAACTGAAAGTAATGTTTCAAAGGCTAGAACAGCTTTAATTAAAAGTATATGTCCCAAAGGGACTAATGATTGCTACCAAAATTTGATAATACCCCTTTACCTGATCAAATTTTGAGAATATTCTTTCCCCCTTCTAGTTGGTTAATTATGGCTGCAATGTTAGGTACAGGTTACCAGTCTGGTACTGTTTGAACGTTAAGTCGCAAGTAATCCCCGTATGGTTGCCTTGTGCCATCTCCTTTATACACCATGTAGAAGGGAGATGCTCACAGATTGGAGGTTTTCTAGCAGATTTCTGCCTGTTCCATATCCTGGAATAACTGATTTGCAGGGCCTAGTTTGTCTGGAGCCGGCTGTCTGAAACTGGTGGCCCCTCTGTGCTGATAGGCACATGAGATCATGCTGAAGGTTATTCTTTAATACTTTGGAAAATTCCTGAAAAAGGCGACAGATTCCTGGTCTCGGTGCAGACCTTGTGGCAGCCCTTGGAGTGATGGGGGCTCAGAGTAATGCTAAGGTGATTCCTGTAGTACTGAATGACCAACTATATGGTTTGCCGGTGAACGCTACTTCCATGTTTCTGGTTCCATATATCTTTAGCAAGTAGCCATTTATGGTACACATAGAGAGTGTTGGGAGCTGGATTCAATCGTTCATTTGGGGTGGCTGAAAGAATGACAGCAAAAGACAGACTCGTTTTGCTGTATGAGGCAATCATTCTGGCCGTCGTTGATTGTTAATAGATTGGGCCACTTCTGCAGCCCTGCTGCATTTTTTGTGACAGCATGCACCTTTGCTCACACTTTAGAGCCTCACTCCTGAATCTCCAGTGAAATAAAATAAGGCCTTTTGTCATGTCAGGCTGTTTTCTCTTGACAAAACACTTGTTCCTTGAGTGGTGTACGGGAGTGGCAGGAGAATCTGGCTTGCCTTTTGTCCCTTCATCACTTGAAGGTTGTGTGTGGGTAGTTGAGTGGGTTCGGCAGACAGGTGAACCTCATCTTTAATTTGCAGAAAATCATTGAGGAGCATCGCAAATGCATTGGAAATTACCTATAATGTTTTCATGGTAACTTTGTCAGGAGGGCTTCGAGCATTAAGTACAACATCATCTCTTGTTGGGTGTCAGTGGCAGGTATTGTTACTAGTCATCAGATTTGCTTGTATATGTGTGAGGACCATTGATCTCCTATTGCCATTCTTACGTTGTCCAGAAATTTTCTGGCTCTGAAGACTAAGGGTATGACCTTAGCTGGGCCTTCAGAGTTTTGTATGTGACGGTAGTGTCTGGGTCAGCTAACCACTTCGCTATTTGTTCAAAGACATCGTGAGGTAGGAATTCGAGTACGATGTCAGCTTTTTGTGAGGTAGGAATTCGAGTACGATGTCAGCTTTTTGTGACGACAATCTGATCTTTGACCTGAATATAGTTTTGTCTGTAAAGAACCAGGACTCTGGGTTGTATAATGTGAAAGGAGGCAGGCGGACAGATTTAGTAGCAGTGATTTCGTCGGGAGAGTTGGCCGTGTCAGGCATCTTCAGTCACTGCAGTTTCACCAATTAACTGGTCAGAGTTTGTACAGAAAGGCTGGCTGTTATGACTAGTTTATTTACAAAGAGATCTGATATAAAGTTACCCTTAAGACCAGAAAGGTAGAAGGAAATTATCTGAAAGGTTACATGTTTACAATCCGAGACGTCAAATCACCATTGATATATTTTACTGTGTAGCTCATGATGTCCAAGTGTATATTCGTAATTTCTTGGATAAATGTTTTAAATTGGGTACACTTTTACTTTTTTCAGTATTCCAGGAGGTGGCAGTTCCTGTAATAATAGGAAAAAAAATTAAAGTAATAATATTTAATTAATCATATAGCTCTAATAGTGAAAGGAGGAGAGGGAGTATCTATTTATTCTTTTTTAAAGCAACATTAATTTAGGTTTTCCTTTTAGATAGGCTAAGTGACTTTATTCAATTTAAATGCGAGTAAGAAATTAGCCTAATAATTTCAAAGACTGGCAATAGGGGATAAAAGTTAAAAGTCACCGTTTAACTGTAGAAGTAAGGGACAGTCCATTACGTTGCTACCCAATGCCCTTAAAGCTGAACTTTTGCTTAGCCATAAGGTAGTAGGTTGGCCAGGGTACCACCCACCCATTGAGATACTACTGCTAGAGTGTTATTGGTCCTTTTGGCGGGCCATACAGTAGTAAATTGGATCCATCTCTCTGGTTATGGCTCAATTTTCCTTTGCTTACTCATACACAGAATAGTCTAGCAGTGTTTCTCAACCTTTTTTTACCAATGGCACACTTAGGATCTTATAATAATATCACGGCACACTTGGAAAATTTAAGAGAAAAAATTAAGAGAATATATACTTGTAAATATTAGATGGAACTACAGACTTAAGAAATAAAACACTTTTAAATATGAACTTACTTTATTTCAGTGTTTTTCTTAGAGTAAATTGTGAAGATGATTAGTGTGAAAACTTGTGCCTGGTGTTTTTTGGCGACTTCCTCAATATTTGGTCGAATGTGTGATAAGCAGACCCTCATTTCTTCTTCAGTTGAGCGTAGTCTCTCTCGCTTCTTAGTTTTGATGTTATTTAGAGTTGAAAAGCCAAGTTCACATAAATAAGATGTAGAAAATTGCAACAAAAGTGATAAACCTTTTTTAGATAATGTGGGATATTCCTCTTGAACAGATATCCAAAATGAGTCAATAGGTACAGTAGAATGTTTTATTTTTAGATCTCTGTCACTAGAAATGGTGGCCAGTTCCTCTTCTTCACACAACTGTAATCCAATATTAGAGGGAATATTCATGAAAGGATTTCGAATCCAATCATACTTCTCTGTGCTCAGTGATGGAAAATAGTGGTCGATGTTTTCATCAAGCGCTGTCAGATGAGAAACAACAATAGGGATCATTTCTTTAATGCAAGTGGTACGCATTGAAGGAAACACATCAAAATTACCTGAGCTTGCTCTATTTTTCCAAATAATAATTTTCTTTTTTAGAGCAACTAACTTATCTGTTGAGATCAGAATATTTTCATTTCTCCCTTGCATGCTACTGTTTGTGTTGTTTAATTGACTGAATATTTCTGTTAGGTATTCCAGTTTAGACATCCAAAGTTCACAACGAAGATGCTCACAGAATTTTCCCTGCTTTTCTTGGTCGAAAAATACGATTAATTCCTTGTGTAATTCATGAACACGAGTTAATACCTTACCTTTCGATAGCCATCGAACTTCGGTATGCATTAGTAATCTAACATGCTGGGAGTCCATTCCTTTGCATAGTTGTTCAAAGGCCTACTTTTAATATAATTTACTATTTCAACTAGCTGGTGTAACACCAGTTTTAAATCTTCTTGTGATATTTTTGAAATAAGAACTTCTCTGTGTAAAAAGCAATGAGTACGAATAAGATCTGGGTTTTCTTTTTCTGCAAGAGATACAAATCCTTTAATACAGCCTGTCATACATGGGGCTCCATCAGTGCAAATGCCTACGCAAGATTTCCATGTTAAATTCATTTCTCTAAGGTAGTCAGTTATCACATCAAAAATATCTTGACCTCTAGTAGTAGTTGACATTCCTTTGCAACACAAAAACTGATTGATTATTTCACTGCCATCAATAAAACGTACAAATGCAGGCAAGTGACTAGTGTTGCTTATATCCGTGGACTCATCAACAGTTAATGCAAAAGTAGAATCCTGAAGTTTTTTCTGAACCTTTTTTTCAATATTTTCAGATAAATCTAAAATTCTTCTGTGTATTGTATCATTTGATAAGGGGATTTTGCTAATTTCTTTTTCAGCTTTCTCACCAAACATGGATTTAACAATCTTTTTGCAAGCGGGCAGTATAACTGACTCAGCAAGTGTTTGAGATTTAGATTTTAATGCTATTATTTCTGCGACTTCAATTGAAGCAAGCTGAGCCCTTTCTGATGCGGTCATTGTTTTCTCAAATACATTGCGCTGCTTCGACTGCTGATCTAAAAGCCTTTGAAAATATACAATATTTTTATCCTGCAGAGATGAATGTTTAGAAGTGAGATGTCTCTTTAACTTACTTGGTACCATGGATTCATTTGACATTTTATCGCCGCAAACTACACATAATGGATTTGGTTAAGCAGCATCTCCAGACCAAAAAAATCCGAACTTCAAGTACCTCTCATTATACTGTCTATTTAAATAATGGCAAATTTTTGCCTTTTTTACATTGGAGTTTGTTGGGTTCAATGATTGTTCACTATCAGACTCACGGCTGCCACTAGCCTCCTTTCTTATAAGAAATTTATCCATTGTGAAGGAATGCACTAAAATCAATAAACATGGTACTCTTGTCCTGCAAATACACTGGTCAATGGGAATTATCATAAAACCCCAACAGACTGAATGAAACAAAAAGGCTAGTAATGTGATTGGTGAAGTGCACTACCATGACCACTCAAGTACTGTCTCAACCGACACTGACAACAAGACACCGAGAGTATGCAATGAGAGCGAGACTCAGACACGTATGATACGCGTAGGCAAGGTGACCAGAGCTCTGCTTTTGAGCGGAACAAATCAGTTAACTGATTGTACATATGCCTTACTTTTTTAATCTTACTAATACGTTCTGCTTTCTTATAAGTGTGCCCCAATATTTACTGAATTGTATGTGTGCGTGTCTGAGAGAGAGAGAGAGAGAGAGAGAGAGAGAGAGAGAGAGAGAGAGAGATGTTATGTAATGGTTGATAGACCATCCATCCTCACATGTACATTCATCCAACGTTATTTATATGTGAAGCTTTTAATAGTACAGGAGTCTCAAATGATGTGCATTTCTTTTACAGAAATATACCTACCGAAGACTGAACAAAAGGCATGCACATGATTTTAAGTAAAATTTAAATAACTATTGGCAAAGATATGTAAATTGTATTCATAATTATATCAAAAGATATGTGTGCATGTGTGTGTGTGTGTTCATAATTCCATATATATATATATATATATATATATATATATATATATATATATATATATATATATATATATATATATATATATTGTGTATGTATGTATGTATGTATTTATGTATGTGCTTTATGCATACACACACACATGTACGGTATATACAAGAGGGAAGTGTCCTTCTTTTAGCTCACAAATCTGGTTACATTACGATGATTACGTATATGATACATATATCAATTATCAAACTTGGAAGTGATTAAACTCCTAACATCGATTGCAGATGATAGCAACAACGGGCAGCCTGAAGATCAAAATTCAATAACAACATAGCAATATACTCATTACAAGTAGACACAGTGCTACATTAAAATGCAACTATTTTGGTTGAAACAAAAGGAACTATACTAAAAACGGTTTGAAAGCATGAGGCAATACCACGTCATACATCCCAGACAGAACGACGCCCATCACAATACCGAATGCCATCTCCACTTATAATATTAAACTTTTATTAATTGTAGAATTATTATAAATATTATGACGAACTCAAATGGCTGAAAGTTACTTATGTAAACTGCAAAGTAGGCTATATTTTAAATAATTGTCAGTATCAATAAGCGTTACTTTTCATTCATGTGAAACCAAAATCTATACCCATTTTTCGTATTTTCTGGTGTGCCATGACTATATTTCGTGGCACACTTCAAATAATCTCGTGGCACACCAGTGTGCCGTGGCACACTGGTTGAGAATCGTCTCTAGCCTATTCTTTCCACACTTTCCTTTGTCCTCATACACCTGACAATACTGAGATTACCAAACAGACTAAAGTCTAAACTATTCAAGAGAAATTACAAAGAATAACATAAAAGTCTTCCATCTTGCCATTCAACCTTTTTTAAACTTTTACTTCATATTACAACAGCAGGATTTTCCCCAGTGGTACATCAGTGCTTGAATTAATGAAAGCCCTATGAATCTTAGCTGACCTCGAATTTATTAGCTTTATTATTCAGTACCTTTACAATAAACAAGTTTTCACCACATGAGATTCTTTTCTATATTTCAATGGATTCTGAATATTGGCCTTGCTTTGTAATTACTGTAAATTACCCATTTGCTAAGTGGGTTAAATGTTTGATGATTTCTTGACATTAAGCTGAGGGGATACAATAGAGAATCTGTCTTCAGATATTTAAGAATCTATATTTTCAGTATTTCCTTTATATTCATGGGCAAATGATCGAGAACCTCACTTCACTATAGAAATATATTGAATAATGTTTTTCCTACCGATTCCCTAGGCTTAATGGCTTTTGATTTCCGCTCCTAACCAGACTATGAGCAAATGATTAAAGGTATTAACAGAAGTCTGGCGATTGCTTGGACGTAGTATTTAAGAGTTGGTCTTCCAATTGCGATGTCTGCTCATGCCTTAATGTTGTTACTAATTAACACGGAGTAGGTTGTCTTTGACGTGCCATACTTTTGTAAAATGCATGTAATCTCGAGATGATTCAAATAGCATTTTAAGTGATGTATCCAGTCAGACTAATTTCAGTTAATGATGAGCCTGTTGTTCCATAAAAAAAAAAAAATGTCAGTACAATTATCAGGTGTATTTATTCTAGGTTGATGAACTACTGTATCAAAGACAAAGTATGGATCAATGGTGATGGTAGATATACTCATTTCAAAATGAAATGATCAGATTTGCCTTGGTGTAGCTATATTCTGCAAAAAAAAACTATCACTCGGAGAGTTTACGTACCAGATGCAAATACACTTAACCCTCAATTTAATATATTAATAGAGAGGAGTGTCTGTTCAGATATTGCAAAAGTTCTGGATTTGCAACAGTCTAAGGATATTAACCAATCCCTGGACATTTACCCTAGTCCGTCCAGCAAATGAATTGCATGATAATAAAGTTTTCTATCAACAGAACGCAGTCGACTTATCTTAAATAAACTTCATAATAAACAATATACTTTACATTTTCCTCAAAAAGGGGCAACAAAATGTATGAAATAAAGTTGATACTATATATTGTATTAATTTTAGTTAGTAAGTGCAATACAAAGATCAAGTTTTCTCTCATCACAATTTTGTATTTGTAATTAAAATAAACTTTATAATAAACACAAAAGGCAATGGCATGTCTGTAATCATTCTACCCGGCACAAACACTGACTACAGATATTTACTTCAGCTCTTACCTCCACATTACCTTCGATAATGTGGCGATTGAAGTATAAATGCAGGACTTCATAACTTTATCTTAGTTATGTTGACCTAACTCGTTAAATCTACAGTCTAACTAGTACCCTGTTCCGTATCCAAGCCCTCTCACCCACAAATCACAAATTCTAGCTACAATTTCCCTACTCTGAACGTGTTCCTGTACTCCAAGATTCTCCCGCTCCTACACCCAAATCTCCAAATATCCTCACAGGTCAAGAAGGCCATTAATTTCCTACCCTGTCTCTTTTTGTATGAACATCGCTCCCCTTCTTTCGCTCTTTACACCGGCTCTCACTTGGCTCATACCACGAATCAGGCTTGAAAAACTACGGCATTCTCTTCAGCTGACCTTATGCTTTAGTAGAGATATATCGTATACAATAAAATTTACCTTTTTCATTAGAATATAGCAATAAAATGTATTAAATAAAGTTTATAATGTACATTATATCAATAATAAAGTTTTCTCTCATCACAATTTAGCTTTTTTTCAATTAAAATAAACTTTAGAATAAATTGGCATGTATGAACACCTGGTTTCAGAAGCAGGAAAAATACCTGATAACCTATGAAAGTGGAGGAGTAGAAAGCAAAATAGGTTATATCCTGATTAGAGAAGCTGACAAAATATGTGATGAACTGCAAGTGATTTTGGGGGAAGCATATGTCAAACAACATAGATTGATAGTGATGGATTTTGAAATGAGAGGTAGAAAACCCAAGAAGAAAACGAGGATATCTATAATTAAGGTTTGATATCTTAAAGGAGAAAAGGGTGAGCAATTTAGGAAGGTTGAGAGAGTGACGACTCGGAAAGATTGAACTTAGAGATTGGACAGGGTAACAGAACGGAAAATATCTTGGTGGGTATGAAAGAAATATGTGTAGGGAAAGCAAAGGAATTACTAGAAAGAACCAGCGGATGTGATGTGTCAAAAGGAGAAAATTGGTGGTGGGACAGAGAGGTGTAAGAATCAGTTAAAAGAAAACCAAATGCATTTAAAGACTGGAAAGTAAGACATACACAGGGAGCAGAGGAGTGGTACAAAACAGAGGAAAAAGATTCTGAGAGGAAAGTAGGTATAGCTATAGGAAGAGTGGTAGGGCAGTTGAATGAAAGGCTAGGAACAAAGGAAGGAGAAAGGGATATCTATAAGTTTTCAAACTAGAAGAAAAGACAAAGACAGGATTTAGGGCAACTGGTAGTCATTAGGGATAGAGATGGAAATATTTTGCATGGTGATGATGACATTGAAAGGAGATGGAGAGAATATTTTGAGCACCTATTGAATACTGAAAATGAGAGAGAGGAGCTTGGAGAATCACAAAGGGGGCGAAGGGTCGGTGATAGATATACGGAATACAGAAGTGAAGCGGGCATTAAGTAAAATAAAAGGGGCATAGCACAGGGTCCACCAGAGTTTCAAATTGAAATGGTCAAGATGCTAGATACACAGGGGGAGGAATGGATGCTGGATTTATAAAGAGCAATATGAGAAGAGGAAATTATGCCTAAGACTTGGTGGAGAGTCTAATGGTCATAGAATATAGTAACTAGAGAGGAATTAAACTAAGAGAGCATGGTTTGAAAGTTTATGAGTGGGCACTAGATGAGAGATTGGGAAACAGTACTATCAGCTGATCTGACGCTGGAGGAGGAGCTGGAAATGTCACCAAAAGTATCACTGGCCAAATCTTCACTGGTCGACTCCTGTGACAAGTCGAAATTACAGGTATGGCTGGTCAGATGTTTTCTTTGGCCAGGCATCTTCTTATGGGAATGGGCCCTGTCTTGGCAGCAACTGCCTCAGCCATAGCTGATGGAAACTTTTTTGGTCTCCCAGACACTGTCATGTCAACCACTGCTTCCCTAGTCCACATGCAGATATCTCTGGTGGACTAAACGAGTTGGTTGACGGAACAGGTGGGGAGCCAAGAGGCCCACTGAAAGCAGGAGACTCCCAGAAACCTGGTACAGGTGGGAGTTTTATTGTGAATCATAGGAGGTTGGTTAGAGACCTCCAATCACTGGTCCCTCTCCAGTTACTAAAATTGCCACACCGTTGACTTTTGGCCAAGCCGGAGACATAGAACGGGCACTGGTGGTCACCGTGGTTGTAACCCAAGTGGCAATGTGATTTGCTAGCGATGACTCAACGTTCTCTCACACCCCCACCTGGAACATCAGGAACCTTACCCAAGTCACGAGGTCACTCGAGGTGAGGCTCTCCAGGTCCCGACTAAGGTTCTTGGTCTTTTGATCCTTATCTGGCAACCTTGCCATATCTAAAGGTTCTGTGTTTCCCTGTTCTGGACACCAAAAATTATGTATTTGTTCGCGGACTACAGTTGGTTTTAGCATGCAGACTACCTATTGTCAGATTGCCGACCACACTCTAACACCACTCTATAAAAAATGCTGTGGAGTGGCCCAGAGATCTGGGCAAAATAGAAATTGAAAACGGAATTGGCATTGGGCACCACAACTTCCCTATGATTTTATCGGTCAATATGCCGACTCCAATCCAACTGTACTCTGGGTATCTTCTTTTTATGAGATTCTTTCTTTAGAAATTAAGATATAGCTGGAATTGCAGGAAGAGCAGATTAATTTACTAATAAAAAAGAACTATGATGGGCTAAGGAGTCAGTCATCTTATGTAACAAGTGATGAAAATAAATATAATAACTTAGAAGAAAATTTATTAAAGACAAAATTAAGAGAAAAATAATGTCCCATAAATTAGAAAAAAAAAATAAAGGTTACCTTCACATTTGGTATTTTAAAGTTCAGTATCCTACATCCACTGTACACTGCTGGGAAAGATGGACATGACCTGTTTTCATACTACCAACAGATGGATTCAAAGCCTCAATATAATCTGAGAGAAAAAGAATAGAAAAAACACCAACAATTTAGTTTACATATCATATACCTTTTATGCTCCAATATCATGTATACAATTAAAAGCTGTGGCTGGATCTAATATGACAGACCTTTGCTGAAGTAGTGTTAATCGCACCCATATATATCTATAAAACAAAACATTGTATTACCATAGAGGCTACAAATGTTGATACCATTATTTCTTTTCTTGAGGAATCATTTCTCAATGGAGTCACAAAAATTGTTCTTCATAATATCCATCAAAATACTACAACAAAACTCTAAACAACCATCAATTTCTATTGCCACAAATCTCCCCTGGTAATTTCAGGTATCACCCTTCCATTTAATAGGCAATAGGAAGTGACCTTTTCTGGGGTTTCTCTCAAGTCTATGGCTTTCAATGATCAGCAATTCTATTCTTCTTGCAATAACCACACTAGAACTCTTAGGAGTGTCCAAAATAAATTCCTTTTACACAGGAATTACTTGTTTTTTTTAGAAATCCACAATAACCACTACAGTGAAATGTCTACAGTCCTTTATTACTCCGCCAACGAAGTTGGAAGGAGGTTAGGTTTTCGCCAGCTTGTCTGTTTGTTTATTTGTGAATAGCTTCGTGGCCACAATTTTACTCATAAATTCGTGAAACTTTCAGGGATTCATTGTTATGTTGAGATGTGAAAGTGATTCAATTTTGAAAGTCCTAAGTCAAAGGTCAAGGTCAAGCATAAGGTTGGTTGAACTAACCCTAACCTTAACCCCAAGTTCGCAGAAGGCTGTCATACACACTACAAATATGACTATAGTCTAGACTGATTCCAGGAAAGGCAAACTGGTTTATAGAAATAAGCTGCCATGGCAAATGTCTGCACTCTGAGAGTTTTACCTGTTTCCAATTCGTAACACTTTCCATTCCAGGTGCAGGGTGATGTTTACTCTGTAAAACAAAGAATTATGTTATGAGACAATTATGGATAACTAAGTGCATTAAAAACAGTAAATACTTTATTAAAAGATTTAAGGTATTTTTCCTAATGTTCATAATGGTTCTGATTTTTTCCACGATCACCACATGGCCAAGCCACTCAGACTGGGTTTCCACAGACACGATCATCTTGAATCTCGCTCACCACGAGCAAGGAGATCAAAAGCTTTTCCCTCTTCCTCCATTAAGAATAAGAAATATTGTGCATCTGTATCTTTTTCACCATGAAATAAGAAGCAGCGAACTACTTGGTCTCGCTCCCCACGACACAGAAAGGCTCACAATTCCAAGCCCCAATCTGAGTGGTGATCGTAACCACCCCAATCAAATTACGAGTCCCTTAAACGGCTCTCCCACGAATGCATTTGTCAAAAACCGTGGGTGTGACTGCACTTACCAGTAACATATTGTCCAACCAAGTAACAAGAACACCCATGACTATTACCCCACTTATGCCTGGTAATGACGGTACATACAAAGAACACATTTTCTTGGGAGAACAACTGCAATACATTCTCGCCTTGTATGCATGGCAAGAAGTTACTTATCGGCAATGTAGCCTTGTGATGCACATACTGTATTCTTTTATGACTCTTGGTTCACATAACCATGGTTTTCTTATGATTAGCAATCACGATCATGTCTATGAAATGTTTCAGCTTTATGGGAAAGTTCCAATTGTGCTCTTTCCCGGCACAGTTATTCAGCATGATCATCGTTTCTCTCAGAATCAGTTACCTACCCGTATCGCTGACGTCCGCGAACAGTAACCATATGATCTGCAACTGCAATTACCAGCTGTGATTTGAAAGCATGTGATTGCCAGCTGTGATACAGAAAATGTGATAGCCAGCTGTGATAGGGAAAATGTGATTGCTGGTTGCCATAGACAAGATGCAATTGCTGGCCGGGATAGAGAAGCATACGATCGCTGGCCGTGATAGAGAAGCATGCAATCGCTATCAACAACTGAGAAGTATGCAAATGCTAACCATGATTGAGAAGCATACAATTGCAGTCCACTGTTGAGAACCATGCGATCGCCATCCGCGATTTAAAAGCATGTACAGTAATTGCTATCCACAATCGAGAAATGTGCAATTGGGGGCAGGGATCGTGAATCATTCAAGCAGGAATTCACTCTTCCTCAGGTGATGGCTATCTTCAAGTCCCAAGTTAACTAGCTCACCTATTCCTGTTACATGTTTCTTCCCAATGCTTCACATATTGTCCTGAAAAGGAGGAAGAGGATGTCACTAAAGTACAGGGCGACCAATCTGACAGTCTTTTGTGAGTCTGCATGGTTTTCTGGGAGGAGCAGTGCTGAACTGAAGCCAACCGCAAGGGGGGGGGGGTTCAGTAACAGATAAAGGGGCATGAGCTCCTGCCCAAGTGATCAGCTCTAAGCTTATTGCCCCTGTGCCAGTTAGCTATGGGTTTGATGGGATTGGGCCTGTTCTGGCCTATTCTTTCCACATTCTCCTCTGTCCTCATCCATCTGACAACGCTGAGATTACCAAACAATTCTTCTTCGCTCAAGGGGTTAACTACTACACTGCAATTGTTTAGTGGATACTTTCCTCATGGGAAGGGTAGAAGAAACTTCTTAGCTATGGTATGCAGCTCTCCTACAAGGACACTCCAAAATCAACCCATTATTCTCTAGTCTTGGACTTATAGCATGCTGCTTTTCCAAATAGGGTTATAGCTACTGTAAGTTTATTGCCCCCGTGCCAGTTAGCCATGGGTTTGACTGGATTGGGCCTGTTCTGGCCTATTCTTTCCACATTCTCCTCTGTCCTCATCCACCTGACAACACTGAGATTACCAAACAATTCTTCTTCACTCAAGGGGTTAACTACTGCACTGCAATTGTTCAGTGGATACTTTCCTAATGGGAAGGATAGAAGGAACTCTTTAGCTATGGTATGCAGCTCTTCTAGAAGGACACTCCAAAATCAAACCATTGTTCTCTAGTCTTGGACTTATACTATGCTGCTTTTCCAAATAAGGTTGTAGCTTCGCTAGTAATGATAATATAATAGTAATGATAATGATAATCCAATAGTAATTCTGTATACTTTATCCAAAGCAGCTTGCTAACTTTTAACATGTGGTATGTACTGTAACCAGTACTTGTTTTCTCAGAGAACAACTGTAGTATGTTCTCACTTTGTATGCGAGGTGGGAGGTTACGTATCGGCAAAGTTCCCTTCTCTGAGAATTCATTTCGGTACGTGGCTCACGAATGGTTTCTGTATGATCAACAATCATGATCGTGGGCTATTAGATGTTTCCTCTTAACGAGAAGGTTCTGATTGTGTCCTCTCCTAGCAAGAAAATACTCCCTTAGTTATTATTCCAGATCATTATTTCCAATGGGAATGGCCACATGCCTTGATTGTTGACAGCTCCGATCGGGAAACTTATGAATGGTAACCGTGATTATGAAGCATATTGGGTTCTATCACTAATTTCAATGAAATGTTATTATACGAAAGTGATACAATTGGTGTTATAGTTAGAAATGATACCTAATGGTGTGAGTGCTGTATGTGGTTGTTTAATTTGTATTAAATGGCTGGTGTTATAGGTAGAAATGATATCTAATGGTATGAGTGTATCGATAAGGTTAACTAATTTATATCATATGGCACTGAATGGCCTTTGATGCCCCAGTGCTTGGCATAAGTCCTAAATTTTATACAGTATGTTCCTCTATGAAGAATAACCATTTGCTTTTTACCATGTTATATACCCTAGATGTTATCACAAGCTGGCAAATAGCTATAAACCTTTTAACAAGGTGTGAACAACCATACCAGTTGTTACCAGTGGTAGTGGTGAATGACCCCCCACTCACTCAAACCTCCTTCAGATATTTTCCACATTCACTGGCTATGACGAATAAAACTTTACTGCCTTAGAGTTAGACTTCTGGAGTGTAAGGATCAGAAAGCCTCTAGAGTGTGAAGAGTTTTTGTTCCCTCTTCTTCTTTCTTTTGTATTTTGGTCTCGCTCCCAATATTGTATTTACCCCTTAAACTTTCACTATCATACTTACATTACGTTTTCTTTACCAAAAACGTTGGGAGAACTGCTCTAAATTAACTGAGCTCGCTGACAATAGTGTACGCCATGTTCATGAAGTAGCAGTGTAGAAACGCAAAACAAAAGCCTTACGCCAGTGTACGATGATTCTTTCCTTAAACTGTATGTGTCATGACACTGGTTTTGAATATAATTTAAATACTGCTGACTTGAATGCAGCTTTTATCTCTCAGTACCAATTCAGGTCTGACAATTTTAAGATGTATGCCCATTGCACCAACCCATTGCTAATTGCTCATTTAAGTTAGTCATCTTTTCTAAGTCAGAATAGGTAGGATTATTAGGTGTGTATATTCCACTAGAGCTGCAAGATTTCTCTAAGTATTTTGTACAAGATCCTGCCTCCTCACTGCTTACAACAATATATTGCCCTGCCCTAAAGTCCCGATATGGCACCTTAACTGCATTATTCTACGCCCCACAACCATCACCTGTTTTGAAAGGTGAAGACAGGCGAACCCACGCAACCTAAGGGTCGGGCCATTTGCGTACGAGCCGTAGTCGTAACCACCTGATCGACCTGGTCAGTCAATCAGTGCACCTCTGGCTCATCCCCTAATTTGATTCCCACCAAACAGGAAAGGAGTGCTTAGGACCTGTTGGCTGGAGATAAGGAAGATGAGCCTGGGAAACCCTATCTACCAAAAGCAAGGATTCCAGAGGTGGGCCAGTCAAGGTGCAACTATCCACTCAACAGCAATTTATAAGCAAACAAGTTGTAATAGCCATGCAAGGACAAGGGCTGTCTTTCCAGTAAGGGGTGCAGGTACCACGTGGCCATAGTTTTCCCCCATTTTTAGATTAGGTTAGATTTTCATTTTAACTTTATTTAGTTTAACTGGCTTTTACATATTTCAGACTGAGTGTGTGGGATTTTGTGCAAAAATTTCGTTTATAATTTTTGCTTTAGAGATTAGTACAGTCTCGGGGTCACAAGACCACGTGTCCGACCTCATTTTAATCATTTGCTATTACAGAAGACCACGAGTCTAAGCAACTATATTTTTTTTTTTCATTATTTTGCATTCTTTAATTGATTTAATTATTTGCCTTTTTGCAGCTGTTAATATGTCCGATCCATCCATGTAAATTTGTATAATAAAGTAACTGGTAGGTTAATTACCCTTTCGTATTACTACTCACTTTTTTATTAAATATATCTAACATAAATATTTAATCTTGGGACAGTATACCCGATATTTTGAAAGGAGTAAGCCTAAATAACTTGAGAGTTATAAGTATGTTAACGAGTGACTTGGTATTTAATCTCTATGCTTCGAAAGTAAAGATCCTTGTCTTTAACTTTACTACAATACATCACTGTTCCCATCCATTGCCATTGTCTCGTTAATTACTTAACGCAAAATTCCTGTCCAGCATCTCACTGGGGTCACTGGGACGGAGCTGAAACAGAACCTAAGAGTGTAGATGACCTTAGACCTGACAAAGCTAAAGTAGGCCATCAAATTAGTTTTATTTCACGTGTAAAGTTTTCAGGCCTCTAGACAGAGTACAATTTTTTTGCATTTAAAGTGAAGGTATGTGAACTACGTCATCAAAGTTATTAACAGGGCATTTGTGGTTTGAGTAATAGTACTCCTTTTCCTCCCTTGCTGATCTTTGCCTACATATCGCAAGGAAACTTTCCCAGAACAACAAGTTCCCACTCAACAGTTAAATAACAAAAACATATTTCTCCACACGAGTGATCCTTTGAACCGGATCTTTTACCTTCGACCTATGAAGCATTAACTTAATTAATCAGCTTGATTAAGCATACAGTACCTCACTATATCACTTAAATTCGCACGCACCAGCCAATTTTTTGAATGTGTAAAGCCCAGACTTTAATTAGGAAGAGAGATTTGTAGTCATTATGATCTGTTTTTATTGACCACGAGTTTAAGGAAAGAACTACGTAACCAAGTTAATTTGTTGCTTGAATGTTCTCTACAATTTGTCGTAAGAACTTCGTTTTTTTTTCTCTAATCTGTTCACCCACTTGTTGTAGCGGGTTCTTTTCATAACCAGAGAGTTCTAAGCTGCCTGAACTAAGGTTTTTGTGTTTTACAGACGTACGTATTTACTGCTCAACGAGAGCACTCGCGTACTTGTTCTGTCAACTAATTTTGCCATTTCGACTTTTAATTTTTAACATTTTTGTACCTTGGTCTACCTTCCTCTGTGTCGTTTACATTCCCTAACTTTTCTAATTAACGTTCCCCGTATGCCTAGCACGTGTCCTTGTCCTGCAGAGCGAATTGGTCCACCGTAATTTTAAGTTTTCTTACAAGTAGCACAGTAACTTAATTTAATCAAGTCCGTTTCATTCCATGTGTTTGTTCCGAGATGGCGAATCTTGTTTACAACCAAAACCAAAGGGTTCTTATTTTTGTTTACTGTATGTAAGTTACTGCTTGTTGTTTCATTAATTAACTACATAGTTTTATTTGTAACTTCATCATTTAGCACTTACAAGTGCAACATGGATTTAAGCTTTACCCTCTGCGTGGGGAAAGTTTGTGTTCATCCTCTGTGTGAGGAAAATTGTGTTGTCCTTTTCGTAAGGAGATTTGTTTATCCTCTGTGTGAGGAGATTTTAGGTTTTTCCTCCGTGCGAGGAGATTTTGGGTTTGTCCTCTTTGCAAGGAGATTTAACTTTGTCCCCTACGTGGGGGAAAATTAGTGTCCTCTGCGTAAGGAAACTTTGTCTAGCCTCTACTAGAGGTAACGTTTGTCCTCCATGTGAGGAGATTTTTGTGTTACCTCAGTATGAGGGAATATACCAATCTTTGTCTGTTTGTAAGTGTAGATTCATTTGTTCTTTTCATAAGATTTTTGTTTTGTTTCATCCTTTTAGCGAGGATATTTTGTTTTATCTCCACGTAAGGGAAAGTTTATATTTGTTTAGCCTTTACAAAAGTGCACTTTTACATTCAAGTTGTTGCATGTGAAACCGTCAGAACAACAGCGTCAGCCTCAACACGTAATTTTTACTCTTAACTTAAATCTTTTGTCTCATAAGCCCATGTGCTTTCAACAAGGTTCTATGCTCTTCGTAAGTAGTTTTGTTTAGAATTTATTGCCCAGTGCATAAATAATTCATTTTAGTGAAGGTTTTGTCACGTGACTGAGTATTGTCTGCTTTGCTGGACTCTGTCCATTTGAATTTTCAAGTAATTTTGTTGTTTATATTTTGTTTTGTCATTTACCTATTTCTCTCTCACCATGAGTAACTTTTAAATATCCAATTATCTCGCTTGTAAATTTGTAAAGTTTTATGTTCACATTCCTCAATTTTGTCATGGAACTTTGAAAATTCAGTTTTACCCTTTGTTTTGTTTGACTGTATCCATTCATCGCATGTGGTCAATCCAAGATGACGGACTTCATTCTCACCATAAACAACCCTCCACTGCCTAAGGCCGAAACGCTCAGCCCAGAGAAGATTAATGCTCAGCTTAAGAAACAGGAGTTAAAATTCAAATTTGTTTGTGAGGACGCAGACGCACTTCATGCTCTCGCTTCAGCTGATTTCCCGAACATGGGTCCTGATGCCGTGGAACATTTCAAAACCCTCATTGGTAACGTAACAGATGACCTTTGGAGCTATAAAACTTTTTGGAGACGTCATTACAACCATCCTATTGTTCAGGTAAACTATCCCGTGCTTGCTGCCTACTCAAGGAAAATTGAAATTGCTTTTAATAGTCTAATGGACCATTCTAATTTAATCATTAAACCTAATCAGTTTTGTTCTTTTACGGCGACACCTTCTATGATGCGCCCCTTCGTAAATCCCATTAACGGTCCCTTAGTGGACACTCCTAATGTCTTGGCAGTCAAGCACAGAGTTCATAATTTTGCATCAGTTGCCCTACCTGTTCAATTGTCACATTTCAATACTATGCTGCCAGCATGGCACAACATTAGTAACTTTATGTCGGTCCCTCCTGCTCCATCCTCATTTTCAAACCTCAAGTCAGCATTTGATCGACCTCAAACCACTTTTGTCACAAGTAAAATAAGAAAAAAAATACTTAAGTAATGGGATGGCGTTTGTTGAACTCTGCCACTGTTTTACTTTGTCTATCAGACGCAAACTCAGGAGGCCTGGCGCCTAACAAAGGATGACTAAACCTTTTGTCGTTTTCAAATTCTTCATTACAGGCAAGGAAGGTGGAGAGGGCAGCAAAGATAGGACGTTGACATAGATCTAAGGGTCATGCCCATACCTAGGACGCCCCAGGAAAGATGGGATCAACCCCCTAAGGCGCCCATAGACGACACCGCCCAAGATAATAACGCCTTGGTGCAGGTTTGAAGATAGCTACGACTAACGGCTAACGTCCATTCTCGTTTGTGCCCTTTTTTAAAGATAAGAACTATTATCTTTTTAACATATAACGTAAAATTCATGTCTCCCTTTGCTGTAAATCTCCCCCGTCTGAGTTTAAGTTTGTATTATGTAAACTGGGGAGAGGGGACACAGAGTGAGAACCAGTATGGTGCAGTTACGTCACCTGCTACTGCTACCCATATGCGATACAAGCCCCAGACCTCCCAGCAATAGGGGAAATAAGAACGCACAGACTGTGCGACTAAAGGCAGTCAAGTTAGAGTCCTACTCATGAGTGGGCAACCTTCACTAGGCCCACCGGCCATTGTAAGCCTACCACAGCCATGGCAGATGCCTATACGCTATACGACGTCCAATACTTTCTTTTATTTATTATTTAAATGTTTCTCCATCCGCTCTCCCCGCGTGTGTATATTATTGTACCAGTTAGAAGTAAATTCCATTGTATTTGACTGATGAAATCATTTAAGAGCCAGCAGGAAACTTATTAATCTTCTGTTATGCACCCTCAAGATTTAAAGTTCTAATTCACTCGCTTTGAAGAAGATTCTGCTCATTTTAATTGTGAAAATTAATTTAGACAATAAATCCTTCTTACGAGATCACCCTCGTCTAATTCACCGCCTCCTATCCTGTATGATTTGGTAATTACCCCACGCCCTTATGACACTTTGGCTGGACCGCCTTTGATAGTGCACTCAGGAGAAATTACTGTTCAGTCTCAACATAGAAGCTCCTAGTGGCGGCGATGATGCTGCCCAACCTAACCATGTGCGTAAAGGTCAGCAAAGGCCTATACCGGTAGACTCATCCATCAAACCCGTACCATCCCACGGACCAGTATTCTCTTTGCCCGATTGTCCTATCCTTAAGTCCATAACTTCAGCCATAACCCGCATTGACGCTAAAACCTCCAAGTCAGAATTCTACGCCCCATGACCCTCACCTGTTTTGAAAGGTGAAGACAGGTGAGCCCACGCGATCTAAGGTCGAGCCATTCTAGCATGATCCATAGTCATAACTAGCTGATCGACCTGGTCAGTCAATCGGTGCACCTCTTGCTCACCCCCTAACTTGACTACCACCAAACAGAAAAGGAGTGCTTAGGACCTGTCGGCTGGAGATAGAGAAGACGAGCCTGGGAAACTATCTACCGAAAGCGAGGATTCCGGAGGTGTGCCAGTCAAGGGTGCAACTATCCACTTGCGCTAAATTTTAATTTACAAACACCGGGAATTAAATGAGGATAATTAAAATGTAAGAAAAAATGGAGTAATTTATTGTATTTGCTAAATCTCCTAATTCATCCAGGTGCTGATGCGGCAGCTAATACACAAAGTTGACCATCGTGAGGCAAGGGGGAACCGCAGTAATTCAGCTTCTTCCAAATAGGCCTACCTTAAATATTACCAAATGCATAATTACATACTACACATCAATCGTCTAAATACATATTCAAATCCAATTATTATGTGAAGCACGTATAACACTTGGCATGTTGCATACATTGGAAAACTTAAGTAAATAAATATATACCCATAGTCCAAACTGGAGTCCACGTAGTACAATTTATGATATCCCTGAAAAGGGTACGAACTCAGTTACAAAATTGAAAGGTATGAAAAAATAAAACTTAAAGAAAGTAAGCAATGATAATTGAAAGTCAAATTTATATGGGATGGCATTAACCCTCTAAATGATTTCGGATTGACATAAAAAAAAAACTCCCCCTGAATTTTACAGACCCACCGATATCATCCTGGGACGAAGGCGAAGTACGTGTAGAGATGGGTGCGATGAAAGAAAGCATCTTCCTGGTTGGGGTTAAACAGAGTTTACATGGCGATAGTACTCTTAGTTACTTCAAAGGACATGTAGAAAGTGTTCTTTGTCACGTTAAATTTGTAGCAGTGCAATGTCCATTCTTATATCAAGAATAGGAGCTCGAGTTACTATACCCTCAGCGATGGAATGTTCCTTCGTAACCGACTTAAGTTTCCGTCAACCTCAGGATGAAAGCAAAGCATTAGTGGCTGGTTATGATAAAACCACAAAACAGCCGCCGGAAGGCAGTGAGCTGTTAACAACCAAGGGGGTAGTTAAATACTTGAAACTAAGCTAACTGTCTTCCAGTGACCATGCTACTTAAAACAAAATATAATATAATATAAAACTAAATACAAATTCCATTTGGAATTTCAGTACACCACTCAACAGCAATTTATTAGCAAACAAGTTGTCACAGCCATGTAAGGACAAGGGCTGTCTTTCAAGTAAGGAGTGCAGGTACCACGTGGCCACAGTTTTTCCCCATTTTTAGGTTAGGTTAGTGTTACGACCTCGGGTGAGGCCGTGGTGCAAGATCTTTAAAGCACTTGGTAAGAGAGGTCAGAGTTTTTAAATGTTCAATGAAAAAGGGTCAATGGAAACGAAAACAAGAGAAAAAATTAACAATGTTCAATATGCACTTAAAACTAAAAATGAAAATTAATTAAACAAACAAAAATAGGTCAGCCTTGTGACAACAAGACCAAAAATCAAGTCCTTAGAATAAACATCCGAAAGGATGACCTAACCTCTAAAATATAAATCCCTAAGATAGATGAATAAATATATAATAAGCAATAAATCAGGGGCCCAAATTTAGAACACTTACCTATTACTAAAGCAGGTTAGGAAGGAAGGAGGAGAGCACAGTGAGGAAAGACTTAAACTCCTACCTATAGTATAAAGCTAAACCTTATAATTAATAACAATCACAAATCCAACATAAAAAACCCATTCTCCATACGAAAAGAAACTAATAAAGTATAAATATATATAAATGATACAAAACAAATAAACTCTCCAATTATAGAAAGAACAAAGTATTTACAACACGGCGGGCATCTCCCGGTGCTAGGCTAATATTTAAAGCCTCGGGGAACTCTGGCATAGATTCCCAGCAAAATAAACAGTCACACATCAAAGCACTGCCTTCAGAGGGAGTATTGGAGAACAGGTAAACACGAGGCATAGGCACAGCAACGTCCTCTCAAAAATAAAATGGCAAGAAACTTATTACCTGGACTCAAGTCTCCCAACATGCCTCCTCATGAGCTATCAAGCTCCCCACACAGCTGCACTGACGAAAAGACGTGCTGCAGAGGTGCCCCTCCTGCGTCCGCTCGACCGGGAACAAATCCAGGACAACGGCCTGAGCACACGAAGTCCACACCCAACACTAGCCAAGTCAAGGATGAAAAGCTCAGATACACCGTGGGTGGCAGTTCCTGAGCAAATTACCCTTAAGGTAATTCAGAGGATCCAAGATGAGGTAATCCAAATAACAGCTGCAGTAAAAAGGTGTGGGAGGCATTCAAGTCTAGCCCGAACTGTGTTTGTTCCTTCTCTCCTGGCGAGGAAGAAAACATTCTCCCCTATGACAACAGCATAAACACACTGACGAAGAAACTGCTAGTCAAACTCCATAATCCTTAGCAGCTTTGATAAAGAATACAACAGGTGGGGTTAGTAATACATATTATAATTCATACTAAAATACCGGAGAGGAGGCCAACAAATGTCTCTGGCAACACTGCCTTGTCAAAACTTAAACTTTAAGATTATTACGGTAATATCTAATAGTTAGATTTCCATTTTAACTTTATTTAGTTTAACTGGCTTTTTCATATTTTGGGCTGAGTGCGTGGGGTTTTGTGTACAAATTTAGCATATAATTTTTGCTGTAGAGACTAGTACAGTCTCATGGTCACAAGACTGCGTGTCTGACCCCCTTCCAATCATTTGCTATTGCAGAAGACCACAAGTCTAAGCAACTATATTTTTTTTCATTATTTTGCCTTCTTTGATTGGTTCAATTATTTGCCTTTTTGCAGCTGTTAATATGTCTGATTCTTCCATGTAAATTTGTATAATAAAGTAATTAAATTAGTAGGTTAATTACCCTTTCGTATTATTACTCTCTTTTTCTATTAAATATATCTAACATGAATATTTAATCTTGGGACAGCATACCCGATATTTTGAAAGGAGTAAGATTAAAGAACTGAAAAGTAATAAGTGTGTTAAGGAGGGACTTAGTATTTAATATCTATGCTTCGAAAGTAAAGATCCTTGTCTTTAGCTTTACTACAATACATCACTGCTCCCATCCATTGCCATTGTCTCAATAATTACTTAGCGCAGAATTCCTGTCCAACATCTCACTGGGGTCCCTGGGATGGAGCCAAAACAGAGCCTAAAAGTGTAGATGGCCTTGGACCTAACAAAGCTAAAGTGGGCCATCAAATTACTTTTATTTCACGTGAGGAGTTTTCAGGCCTCTGGACAGAGTACAATTTTTGTGCATTTAGAGTAAAGGTATGTGAACTACATCATCAAAGTTATTAACAGCTGTGTTTGTGCCTTGAGTGATAATACTCCTTTTCCTCCCCTGCTGACCTTTGCCTACATGTCATAAGGAGACTTTCCCGGAACAACAAGTTCCCACTCAACAGTTAAATAACAAAAACAAATTTCTCCACATAGAGGAAGACTTTTTGGTCTGCGTTGACTAATCCGTCAGTGAACACACACAAGCAACTGAGTCCCCAGGGCTTGGAGTCCATCCTTGTTTATTGGAAGGAGTTGCGATCACCTCAATTGGTCATGGATTAGGACCAGAAATCCTCTAGAGAGGAATTCTACCTTGTCTGTGTTTCTCGATCCATAAACACCCGTACAACTTGCGTCCCCAGGGTTTGGAGTCCATATTTACTTACTGAATGCAGTTGCTTTGCGAGTAATCGCCTGACATGGTCAGTGATTAGGATCAAGAATACTCTAGAGAGGACGTCTGTTCTGTCTGTGTTTGCCGATCCGTCAGTAGACACACGCGAGCAAATTGTATCTCTGGGGTTTTGAGTCTAATCCTCGATTATTGGAAATAGTTGCTTTGCAACTGATCACCAGACTTGGTCAGTGATCTATCGAATGTTCACTTTTTTAGCTAAATCTTGGTGCCCGAGGGTACTCAAGTGGAAGTTAGTCTTTCACTTCAGAGATATGATTTCCTTTTTCTCCCTCCGAGCCCACCAACCCTTCAAGGTTATCGGCAGACACAGTTGCTAGCTTTATCTGCTGTCCTAGACTGGTATTTTATAAATCCAGGCAGATCAGAAGGTGTCAAACATTTAAACGCAAAAGTGCCGTACCTCTTCGGAGTTACTGGGAGAATCCGGTGGCTGTCTGAGTGGCCAAGGGCATCAAAGGTGAAAACTCTCCTTTCATCTTGAGAGTTTGCTCAGTGCAAGTGACCTCTCCCCTCCTTGCGACTTGATTCAGACTCTAGTGAGCATGGATTGCAGTGCTAGAGATGAATGCTACTTTTCACAGGAGAAGTTTATTTGAAACAAGTGATCTCTGAATTCCTCGTGATATGATTACGGCTCTAGGGAGTCCTGATCGCAGCGCCAAAGGTGAAAGCTGGCCTTTCACTCGAGAGTTTTGCTTGAAACAAGCGATCTTTCAACACCTTGTGGCCCAGCTGACATGAGATCCAAGCTGTCAGTGACCCTGAGTTTTATTTTCTCCTTAGAGTTTTGCTTTAGCTAGTAATTTTTCAACCCCCTACCAACGCAATTCAGGTACTAGCGAGCTTGGATGGCATTGCCAAAGGTGAAAGTTAACCCTTCACCTGAGAGATGGATTAGTACAAGCGATCTCTCAATTCCTCACGATGCTATTGCTCTGCCAAGTTTGAAAGCTATCCTTTCGCCCGAGAGTTTGCTTGAAGCAAGCAATCTCTGTCCACATTGCAATCTTAGCTCACAATGCAATTCAGTCTCTCAGCAAGCCTGGATTGTAGTGCCACGGGTGAAAGCTAGCCTTTCACCTGGGATTTACTTTACATAAGTGATCTCTCAAGACCTTGCTACCTGGGCTCACAGTGAGTCCAGATCGCAGCAGCAAGGGTGAAAGGTATTATTTTACTGGAGAGTTTGGCTCGAAACAAGCAATCTTTCATGGCGTGTGATTCAGTCTCGTGACGCAACTCAGAATCGCAGCTCAATCCAGCTTCACAGCGATCTTGGACTACACAGATCACTTTCTCATTGAGTGTGACAAGGCCTATGATATTCATGAAGTAATTAGGAGATAGAATAAAGGGTTTTACCGCTTGGACATGGACATCAATCAAGCATTAGAGCTGAAGGTTTCTTTCTTACAAGAAACCTGTGTTCCTGCATTAGCTAATTGCATGCTTGCATATTCTATCCAGCATTCACATCTTAAAGTGTTTATGGAAACAAATTCCTTTAAGAGCCTGAGTCTTTGCTGCAAGGCATGAAATAAAGTTTTCAGAGGATTAGACTTTTTCCTACTAATTTCTTGCTCTCTCGTAAGATTGCAATGAAGAAAATACTAATTGCTTTGTAACTTCACTTTTCGTGAATATACAATTATGATTATGCATTCGACTATCTTAGGGCAAGCAAATAGAATTCATATGTGCTTGTGTAAGACACAAGCCTTCCCAGAGTTTTGAAACAACAGAATGCACCAATGCAATGATAATGCAGTCGCCTAGCATTATGCATGGCATGAGATTGACTCCGCTCAGGAACGTGTTCTTTTTTAGGTTTTTCCACTCTCATTCCATTTTCTTGAAACCTTTATGCATGCAGATTTTTTTAACCAACTGTTGTTTGCACACTAAGTTATCGGCCTCAGGGAAGTAGCTATCAGTTGATGGTGATCGAACAAAAGAGGGTTCGGTGAATACTCCTACCATTTTCTTTTCCATTATAAAATATAGGATTAACCAGCCCTCCAATGATTATTCTAGGTGAGAAAATGTTGGATTAACAACCCCAAGGCAAGTAGCTCCGGAATGTTTACACACAATAAATGTTACAAACATCTTTGGAACCTTTTCCATCAGTACTTGTTTTCACGAATCTTGCTATTCTAATAACCCCTTCTGTTGTTCATTCTGTAAGTAGAGTTACACTAGGTGGAATGCTTGGGGCTCTCACGTTTTTAAGAGAGTGGCATGGCATAGCAAATATTCACAAGTCATATTACCTCCCATGTCTGCCCATAGGAGTGATACATCTAACACCTCTAAATGGGTTAGTTAGTAGGTAAAAAGTAAATGGATCCTTAAAAATACAGACCTGAGTAGGTGTTCAGGTTAGCACTGCATTATTATAGGCAATGCATTTACCTCCTTAGAGCTCTATCAGGCAATGCACTAAAATAGTAGCAAAGAGAGCCAGCTTACACCTTTGCCACCAGCAGATCCTTTTCCATTTAAGGATCTGCAAGATATTGCTCAGAAGAATGCTTCCAAGCACGCCCTCCCCTCAGAACGAGTGTGTTCGTTGAATTCGGTCATTGAGCATGGATAGCCACCTTTATCCTCACCCCTCTGAGCTCGTTGACCTTTTGTGGATCCCTGGCAGACACTCGCTCATACTCAAAACCCAACTATCTGTGTCACTTTCATACTCTCTGTCCTACGACATAGAGAGCGTAACACAATTTAGGACACCTGTGGCAAGTCCTATTCATAATCACAGAATAGTGGTGAGTTGCGATCACAAACCAATGCCAGTGATAATTTTGATCAGAGGCAAGTCTCATCCACGAACGCTCATGTGTGGCAAGTGTCGTTCACGAGCATGAGCCAGTGGCGAATCTCTTTTCAAGGGTGCATGCCAGTGATTTGTCTTGTTTCACAAGCGCTGGCCGGGGCCAAGAATCATTTTATAAGTGCTCGCTGGTGCCAAGAACTTTTCAGGGGAGTCTCTCGTTTGATGTGCGCTCACCGGGCCGATTTGTTTCGCGAGCGCTTGACTGGGGTCGAGTTTCTTTTCACAAGTTCTTGCCAGGGCATGGATGTGTGCCAGTAGCAAGTATTATTCAATGAGCGCACACCAGTTGTGATTCTTGATCAAGATTTAGAACCAATGGCAAGTCACGATCTTGATCTATGTTCCAGTGCGACTAGTTGACAAAGAAAACTATGCTTTATGGAACTCTAAGTTATCCACATGATCCTCCTGCTGCAACACCAGGTAAGCTCGCTGTCCCTCTTCAAGGAAGTACCAAAGTCTTTTCCTGCATGAAAACATATTCTTAGCTCCAATTTTAGCATGCTTCTCGAGTTTTGCAGAGAGCCAAGGTAGGGGGGGGGGTTGTAGTAGACTTGAAAAATCTTTGAAACCCAAGCAGGACTTTATAGATCTTGAAAGGCAGACATACACGAGGCTAAGTTTTTCCAAAGCAGGTAGAATCACAAGATTCAAAGAAGTAGCTCATCAGTTACTGATGAGAAGCTTGCTACAAGCCCATCCGTGGCAATACCTGCTGAATCACTTGGTCTCATCAGAGTGTCTAGTAACCAACAGTACCCTTTGCATGTGGTCACTTTGGTGGCAGCTGAATACATTTGGGTACCTTATTGTATATCTTTGGGTCTCAGACAGATATTCTCCTGGAATGCTCATTCCAGGGAGGTTTGGAGCCAGGAGAAATTTTAACTGTTGGATTTTGAGCCTTTTCATAAGAGTAAATCTTCTTTCCCCTTCTCCTGAGTGGATGCTCTTCGTGGGTGCATCAAAAGAAGGGGTATAAGGGCCCTCCTGTTGCAGCACAAGGCCTCCGAGCTGTGCCGAGTCAGATTGGCAATGCCACAAACCTCCTGGAGTTGAAAGCAACTGACCTGGCTTTTTAACAACTCTGTTTAGGTTACATCCAAATGAGCAAGGAGGTTTTATTTCACGGCAACTTTCCAGCTAGTCATTGAAGTGCTACGAGGGATAGATCCTAACAGAAAAACTGAGCAGGAAATCTCAGGTAGCTGGCTCAGAGAGGTCTTTGGACCCCAGGATAGCAGACAAAGTTTTGACTTTTTGGTTTTCATTAACAGACCTATTCTTGACGTCCTCAGCTGGGAGTTTCCAGTGTACTGCTCGCCAGTACTGGACCCATAGGTAGCGGTTTAGGTCGCTTTTCAACTTCCATGTGACAACTGGGACACCTACACATTCCCACTATGCTTCCCATTAAAGAATTCTTCATCAGGGTAAGATCTGATCTACAACCAGCCTTTCCATGGCATTGATAGTCCTGCTATAGCTACATGCAGAATGATACCCTGACCTTCCAGATTTGTTATATACATCCATCCTTCATGTCAGGGGAACAGAAGGACGGAGATAATAAAAATTGATGCATAGCTTTTCAGTTTGTACACCTCACAAAATTGTCTCCAAGTATAGTGATGCTTGGCACTATCTTAACCATTCAATATACATTATATTCTATGAATGTACAGATTAGAAAACATAGCTACTTAAGTTTTGGCAGAAAACTTACCTCACATTTTATGAGATTTTGAGTTTGTTCCTACGCAAATACAACCCTTGTCATTTATATGGTTACACTCTACAGTATTGCAGTTTTGTTACAATAAGAATTAAGGAAATCCTACGTCTTACAGCATTGTATAGATGCCCTCTGTTTCGACTTGCGCTGGGTAGGCATGTAGGAGCTTGCAGCTCCATCCCCACTTCACTCTTGGATGCTGTGACAAACAGATATCTGTTCTACTGCTATCCACACAATGCTTTTATGCATTTCCTTTTCAGTTCTTTGATAAAGAGTGCTTTTTAAGTATGTATGAGAACCTGCCCTGGCCTTGAAGGTTGTTCTTGTGCCATCTTCATGAGTCTGGTGGAGGGAGATCCCCATCCTTTTTGGGCCAGAGCCATGTCGTCCTGATGGAAGGTTCCTTTAGGCAGCTTTCTAGGGGATATTTGGCTACAGTGATATTCCCAGAGAATTGACCATAGGTCTCCAGAATTCTAACTCCTGGGGCAAATATCCTTAAAATTTCTCTTAAGGATATCTCATAATATCAGGGGACGTATATCTTGATACGACACATGGCAACCTTCACCCCGAATAGCGTTTTCGTTTCGAGGGGGAAGAGTAGCAAAACTGAAAGGGAGCCGTTATCAAGGTTACCCTTCCTCCCGTACTATTACAAGGCTCCAAGATGGTGCCCATTCCTTCTTTTGTAGCGATTTCGCACAGTGGTTTTCCCTGTTATCTAACGTTCTTGAGAAGCTTTATAATGCATTCTCCAGCTTCTTCTGCCTCTGGAAAGTTGAGTATCTAATCTTTACAGTGTACAATTTTTAGTTCCTACTTCACAGTGAAATTAGTTTGATTTAATGTGTTTTATGGAGCTTAGCCAGTCACCGGAGGCGCCACGTTGGGCACTGTTGTTCGTCATGCATGCGTTATTGGTCAGCAGAACGACATTCCCGGTTTTAATAGCGTTAATGAATTATAAAAGCTATTTAGGCACAATTAAACTAGTGAAGATATGATTATGCATACAAATTTCCTCTTCCTCATATGTCGATCGTATACGTTGGAGTTACGGCGATTTAGGTAACCGAGATCTCGCCCTGCACTAGGCTACCTAGCCTAGGTGCTTTAGTATACTTTCATACATTATCCCCGTTTACCTTCGTGTATCGTTTTATCAATTCAACAAGAGATAGTATATCTCCTAGAATTTTTCATATAACTTGATACTAGTCTCCTGTGGAGATTTAAGGGTAATCCCTCCTTCCCTCTGAGTGCTGCCATAGGTGACAACCCTATCTTGGTCTCGCCATAGAGTAGTCACCCCGGCTTGACTAGGCAAGTGTTTTCTGTCTCCCACCCTTGCGACGAGTATCCCAGCTTGGGTTTTCAACAGAACCTCAGAGTATTCAGTCTTTATGCTGGCGGCTGAGCTGCAGGGCGAGTAGTCACTCCCCTGCCGGCTTAGAGCTGCCGGCATAGGAGGCTTAGCCTCCCTAGGCCGCACTTGAAGTGGTAGTATAATGCCGCCACCTTCTCCCCTGCGGTCTAGAAGACAAGTCCTGTTTTGGCAAACCCTAGGCTGAAGAATAGATATTCTTCTGCCACCTTGGATGGTGCCGATACTGAAACAAAGTTTCAGCCTTGTTTGGAAGTGGCGGCAATCCTGTCGCCTTCTCCTAACACTATATACAGGACCCTTTCCCTGCCCCTCTCTGTCCTTTAGCGATGGCCTAGCTATCGCAATCCTGTGGCCGTTGTCCTACAATCTTCTTGCTTACCGGGTAGATCGTAGCGCCGGCCGGGCTCCTACATAGGCAGCTTAATAACCGCTCCGACTTTCCCCTAAGGACGCAAGGCTCCGGGAAAGGTTGTGCCAGCTATGACGGCTGCCAGTGGGAGACCCCTTTGCCGTTGAGTGTTCTTCAGTCCTCCCTTGGACTGCCATCTACATCCCTGAATCCGGCAGCGACCGGCAATGGATCTTGTGGCTGGATGGAAGCTTGAATGATGCATTCCCCCCTTCCATCTGAACCCTCATTCTGGAGGAAGGCAGAAAGGTTATATACCTACACCCTTATTTATTGTACATACATTTAATAAGGCAGCCCTTCACTCCATGCTTTTTCTTTCTATGTCGGCTAGTGCTGCCAGGTACATGGACCGGTGCCGTCAGGTACTAACCCAGCTGGACCAGTGCTGTCAGGTGCCAGCCGCTTGCCTAGCCGGAAACATGCCGGCTGAACTACAGTATATGATTATACAGTAGCCAGTATATTTGCAGTATAGTATATACTGCAGACAGAAAACTATAGTATATATTATACAGTAGTTTAAATCCAACATACCCTGTGTATCCTTTCACAGTCTATTGTTGAGACCAATTCTATATTGAAAGGAAGTATTCCTTCAATACACTGATAAGTAATCAGTTGATAACTTACCCCACAATATTAAATCTTTTATGAAGGGTCAGTGTTAGTATACACTAATTCTATCCCTAGAGGTTAGAACCCTTCTCTTGTGAGTTTGCCTTGATAAAGAAACTCTAACAATATTGAGGGGAGGTCACAGCAATTGACTGGACAGGAGGCACAAGTATGTGTCTTTCCTATTTCCTTTCTAGCTTACTATCCTAAGCTATAATGGTTCAAATATTAATATTTTGCATAACCTGTTTATCATGTGTGATAAACAACCACATACTCATTTAATTTTCCTTTTTTTACAGGAGGAACCCCAAATGAAGTGCGAGGTGATCTTCTGTAACCAAAGGAGTAGGAACTTCTGTGGTCACAAAGTGTGCAGGTCTCATGCCGCCTGCATCATTACTACCAAAACCCTGCGGTACTGGGACCCCCAGAACTGCAAAATCTTCTTGGCCATGGTGGCCGAAGGTTTCGACGACCCCAATTCAACGGAGTCGAGGGATGCAGCACGAGAAAAGCTGCGCAAATGGGTACGAGGGTTCCAAAAGAGCTCTCCGGGACCGTACCTACCTAATGACAGGATGCGTAGCTTGCTGTTCCTGAAGGCGAGTAGTGAGGCTGCCGTGCCCCAAACATGACCCAGAGCTCCCTGCATCCAGATTGACATCGAGACGGATGTCAGTGAGGCGTTGCAAGGCATGGACATCCACCATGAGGAAAGGATGTCTGAAGTGTCCACGGACACTGAGAAGGACCTCCTAAAGGATGATCCCAAGGAGGAGTCTACTCTACCTCCTGAAAAAGAAGAAGTCGAGTTGGAGTCCCTTCCATCTGTGCCGGCACTGGAGCCGACACCCTCTACATCCGTTTCTACCCCTCCATTGGACAACATGAGCCAGGCAGTTTTGGCTCATATTACGGCGCTAATGGAGAACATTCGCAAGCAAGACGAAGCAAGGGAAGCGAGGCTCGAAAAAGAACTCTGTGAAGCTCAAATCACCGCCTGCCGAGGGTCATTCAAGCGACCCAGAGTCCAAGACCTCCCACCCTGCTCCGAAACAAATCCCTGGAGGTACGCAGAGTTTATGCCGATTACCAACGGCAAGCTCTACATCTCTGAGAAGATGGGAGCCGTCTCCTTAGACGAGATCCAGTTCTGGCCGAGCCTTAATTCTTACCCAGACTGCTTCATTCGACTGAAGCAGGAGCCAGCGTCAAAAGAGGAGATGGAACCGAAGGTGGTCATGGTTTTCGACCACGACAAGGCACAGGCTCTCTTGTCGAGCAGCCTGAAGAAGGCGGTCTACACGAACTCAAAAGTGTCCGCCTTGAGCAAGAAACACCCTACCTTTCTTGCTCCTGCTTCAATAGCCTTCCTCTTTACGTCGAAGGCTTTTAAAGCTGTTGCCAAGGCAGTGGAGGCAGGCAAACCATGCCCTGCACTAGAGGAGTGTAGGCCTCTGTCGTTAGCCCTGCCCATGGAAGAGAAGGAATGGAAGGAAGTCCACCTAACCTTCTCAGTAGGGAAGATGGATGCAGATATCGCGGGACGACAGTTCAGCGAAAATCTCTCGAAACTGTCAGACTTTCTCTTGCGCAGGGAGCAAGAGATGAAGGAGAGACTTGCGGCATCCCTATCCCTGCAGAACTGCATAGAGATGTGTGCAGGCCTAAAAAGCACCCCAGATATGCTCATGGTCCGGGCCAAAATGCATATGGCCACCCTAGTGAAGGACCTGTACGCTTTTATGAAGGCTAGGAGAGCCTGTAGAGTTCGTGTTTGCTGAAGCAACAGTAAAACACGAACCCAGGAAGCTGATATCTTCCAACATCTGGGGTAAAGACCTCTTCCCAAATGAAGTGGTCAAGAAGGTAGTTGAGAAAGCCACCAGGGAGAATAGGAACCTTCTCCAGAAGTGGGGCATTTCATCCAAAAGGAAGTCTTCCCCGGATGCGGGTCCCCAACCTAAAAGGAAGACTAAGAAGCCTAGACTACCCTCTCGGCTTGCCCAGCAACATCCTACAGTCACCAAGTGGTTCCTCAACCGCAAACCACATTCAAAGTGGTGCCTCAGCAGCTGGTTGCCCAATCACCAGTATTCAACCCTGGGTTTGAGAGGCAAACCCCTACCTTTCGTCTGAAAGGTAGAGGCTCCCGACGGGGCTCCTGAAGACACCCCTCACGAGGTAGGGGAGGACGTGGTCAGGGAGGTAAATCCTCCAGACAATCGAAGCAATAAGATGCTTCAGGTAGGAGGGAGGCTCCAACAATTTCAGGATCATTGGACCTTCGATCCTTGGGCCCACAGCCTAATCAAGGATGGACTAGGATGGAACAAGTTTCCACCATCATTTCCTCAATTCTTCCAACACTCCACCCCCTTATTGGAAGAATATACCTTAGAACTCTTGAGCAAACAGGTTATAAGGAGAGCAAAGTCCATCAAATTCCAGGAAGGCTGTTTTGTGTTCCCAAGAAGGACTCAGACCAATTCAGAGTCATTCTGGACTTGTCGCCACTCAACGAGTTCATCGAGAACAGCAAGTTCAGGATGTTAACCCTTCAGCACATAAGGACCCTGTTACCAAAAGGGGCATACACAGTCTCAATAGACCTGGCAGATGCTTACTGGCATCTCCCAGTCAGCCGCCCCCTCTCTTCCTACCTAGGATTCAAGCTACAGAAGAAAAAGAGTCTTCAGAGCCATGCCCTTCGGACTAAACATAGCCCCAAGGATCTTCACGAAACTTGCAGACGCAGTCGTTCAACAACTACGTCTAGAAGGCGTTCAGGTAGCAGCGTACCTGGACGACTGGCTGGTGTGGGCAGCATCCAGGATGGCTTGTCTGCAAACATCCAAGAAAGTGATCCAGTTCCTGGAACCTCTTGGATTCAAGATCAACTTCAAGAAGTCTCTACTCTCTCCAGCTCAGGAGATTCAATGGCTGGGAATCCATTGGAACTTGAAGTCACACCGTCTCTCCATTCCCCCAGGGAAGAGGAGAGAGATCGCGGGGTCTGTCAAGAGACTACTGAAATCCGACAGGATCTCAAGACGCCAACAGGAAAGAGTACTGGGCTCTCTCCAGTTCGCCCAGTAACAGACCCAGTGCTAAGAGCACAGCTGAAAGATGCGTCAGGAGTCTGGAGAAGATACGCATCAAACGCTCAAAGAGATCTAGAAAGACCGATACCGACCTTACTGCAATCACTTCTCAAGCCGTGGTCGAAGGTCAAGAGCCTAACGAGGACCGTGCCCTTGCAACCACCTCCACCATCAGTGACCATCTACACGGATGCTTCGACGGAAGGATGGGGAGGTCACTCCCATCAAAGGAAAGCTCAAGGGACTTGGTCATCCCTGTTCAAGACCTTTCACATCAATATTCTGGAGGCCATGGCAGTCCTCTTGTCATTGAAAAATTTTCCTCGCAGATCAGCTCACATCAGGCTGGTCTTAGACAGCGAAGTGATAGTGAGATGTCTGAACCAACAAGGCTCGAGATCGCCCCACATCAAACATGTGATGTTAGCCATCTTTCGTTTATCGAAAAAGAAGAGATGGCACTTATCAGCAGTCCACCTACAAGGGTTCCGCAATGTGATGGCGGACGCTCTATCCAGGCTAAAGCTGATAGAGTCAGAATGATCCCTAGACACAGACTCATTCTCCTTCATCTTGGAACAAGTCCCGGAACTGCAGATCGACCTCTTCGCAACAAGATACTACCTCGATATGTAGCCCCATACGAGGACCCACTGGCGGAGGCGACGGACACAATGTCCCTCGACTGGAACGAATGGACCAGGATTACCTGTTCCCTCCAACCAATCTCCTACTGAAGGTCCTCAGCAAGCTGAAATCCTTCAAGGGAACATCAGCTCTAGTAGCCCCAAGTGGCCCAAGAGCAACTGGTTCCCTCTGGTGATGGAACTGAAGCTGTGGCTGGTCCCTCTACTGAACCCAGCTCTATCTCAACTGGTTCAGAAGTCGACTGTCTTCGCTTCATCACAGAGAACCCAAAACCTTCATCTCATGATTTTCTCACCTTAGCGTTAAGAAAAGATTTGGGATTTCAAAGGCCAGTATAGACTTCCTAGAAGAATACAAGTCAAAGTCAACTAGAAGACAATACGAATCTTCTTTGAAAAAGTGGGTGGCTTTTGTCAAAGCAAAAAAGCCGAAAGAAGTCTCAATAGACTTCTGTCTGTCCTCCTTCTTCCACCATCATGAACAAGGCCTAGCTGCCAACACTATAACTACGTGCAAGTCAGCCTTGACTAGACCTCTTCTATACGCCTTCCAAGTGGACCTGACGAACGAAATCTTTAATATCCCGAAAGCATGCGCTAGACTTAGACCTGCAGCACCTCCGAAGCCCATATTATGGTTCTTGGACAAGGTCCTACACTATGCCTCAACCTTGAAAAATAAAAATTGTTCTCTTGAGGATCTTACCCAAAATGTTATTTTCCTGTTCGCTATAGCCTCAGGGGCTAGAGTTAGTAAAATAGTAGCCCTATCAAGAGGTGAGGGCCATATTCAGTTCACAGAAGTAGGAGAACTGAATCTCTCTCCCGATCCTACCTTTCTTGCCAAGAAGGAGCTACCCACTAAGAGATGGGGTCCCTGGAGAATCTGCCCTCTGAAGGAAGATGTCTCTCTGTGCCCAGTAGAATGTCTAAAGGTCTACCTTCGAAGAACTTCAGACTTCAGGGGAGGACAGCTCTTCAAAGGAGAAACCTCGGGATCGAACTTATCCCTAAAACAACAGAGGGCGAAGCTCACCTACTTCATTCGTAGAGCGGATCCTGACAGTACACCCGCAGGTCCTGATCCAAGAAAAATTGCTTCCTCACTGAACTTTTTTCAGTATATGGACTTCGAGCATCTGTGCTCATATACTGGATGGAAGTCATCCAGAGTCTTTTACAAACATTATGCGAAGCAAGTGCACGAAGTTAAGCATTATGTGGTGGCGGCAGGTAGTGTAGTAAAACCTGTCGTCTAATGCTGCGATGAACAGTGAATTGATTGGCACTACCAATTTGGGTGAAAAGGTGTTGACACTTCCAATGCAATATCTTTTATATGGGTGTCACCATGGTGACACTGGGACTGTTCAAATTTTCAGGTGTAGAATTATACAGATGACACTTGTGCCGTGTGTACATTGTACACAGTGTTGATAGTATCCAACATTTACAGAAAATTATATTGATAAATTTTTCAAATTTTCAATTTTATAGTGCCATTAATCTTTTCTTCCCTTTCAGGTAGAAAAACTTTATCTGTACTTGTTGTACGTATAATTCCATTCAACATTTCACACTTGTTATCCAATTTACTCATTTAGCCTACATAAATGATTAAAAAGAGTGTAATTGCATCTTATTTCACCCTGCAAATAGCACAATAAATGTAGCCAGAGTTCTTTACTTAATTTCATAAGTAAACCTTATATTATTGGAGCAATAGAAACAAATAGTTCTGGTTGATACTTATATTTGTTCCTACAATATATACAAACCTTGAGACACTTTTTTTTACTGTCTAGCACGACACTTCCCTGCAGGGGGCAGGAAGCCCTAACATTGTTCCATGATTAGTGGTAATGACATATAACGGTACCGTCATATTTCTCAGTAGTCTGGATGACTATATAAAAATTGTCCCAAGGTTAAGGCACTTATACAAATCCACAGATACAGTACTTTCAAGAAATTCTCTGGTAAACTTCCATCAGGACGACATGGCTTGAGCCCAAAAAAACGGATTTTGAAGCGAAGCAAAAAATCTATTTTTGGGTGAGATGGCCATTTCGTCCAGATGGACCCGGCCCCCTTTTCCATAGAAAAGGCTTAGGCAAGATTCCTCCCGAAACTACTATATCTGTAGCACCATGCTCAATGCTACAAGGAATGAGCGCCATCTTGGAGCCTTGTAATAGTACGGGAGGAAGGGTAACCTTGATAATGGCTCCCCTTCAGTTTCGTCACTCTTCCCCCTCAAAACGAAAACGCTATTCGGAGTGAAGATTGCCATGTTTTGTATCAAGATATACATCACCTGATATTATGCGATATCCTTAAGAGAAATTTTAAGGATATTCGCCCCAGGAGTTAGAATTCTGGAGACCTATGGTCAATTCTCTGGGAATATCACTGTAGCCAAATATCCCTTACAAAGCTGCCTAAAGGAACCTTCCATCAGGACGACATGGCCATCTCACCCAAAAATAGATTTTTCGCTTCGCTTCAAAATCTGTTTTATATCCTGCATGTTGAGGTAAGAGGTGTTCCATGTCTTCCCCTTGTTAGATATGTAAGGAATGGTTGTCTTCTTAATTAAGAAATTAAGCAGCTGCTGTAAAAGAAATAAAAAATTAACTGTTCCTCCTCTGCTTCTTGTTTCAAAGATGGTAGGAAGCAGAAATACTTTTTTTTTTTTTCTTTTTTTTGCCTGCCCTGAATTTTTACTGGACGACCCTTTGTTATCAGAGTTCCCAGAGATGCTGATAACAAATGGTGACAGCCCCTTGATCAAATAGGAATTTGTAGAGGAGTTATCTCTGATTATAGTTAGTGTTACAGAGAATACTCAGTGATCTTGACAGTCTGGCTTCAGCAATTAACCAACCACAGCAGGATTCATTACAGAAACTGCTGATTTCTCCAAAGTTTGTAAATTTTAACAGATCACCATGTATACCAACAGGTGTGGTAAGCTTGGGAGAACAGCTTTTTATTTCAGATGTAGCAAAACAAAGGTTTTTCATCTATGATGTAGATTTCTCTTTTAATGTAGATAAATTATCTACTAGTAACATACCAACATGGTCCTATCACCGTTTGGCAAATGGGCAACAGATATCTCCAACTCCTTTTTCACACTTAAAGAGTTATATCATTCCCCAATGAGACCCCATAGCGAGTTTTGCCTACCAGTAATGCCCGAGGCCAAAATTGGAAGTTTTTCCCTAGAAAGGAAGTTATTAATGTTTCCTCCTGAAAAGCATCAACACTTTCAGACTCCTCACGACAGGGTAAATTGCAAGTCATCGGATGTTAAAGTGCAAATCATGAGGGGTTAAAGTGCAAAAATATAAAAAATATGGGTTGTATAGGTCTAGTGTGAGTGCATATCTTTCCCTCTGTCTGCAGATGCACAAACGACCTGTGTCTTTCCTTCCCAGCCAATTACAGCCTATTATGGCACAATACAAGAATGCACAAGTGAAGTCATGTGCTCTGCCTGAATGTGCCACTACAATCATGCGTCCTACAGTCAACGCGTTTGGGGCCCCCGCAGGCAGAATATGAAACCACCATCTCAAGAATGCTAACAACATTCCCAAGCATGTATGAGATGGGCTTACCACTGACTATCTTGATATACTGTATTTTTTTTTCAAGTATCAAGGAAGAAAGCAATAGATCCCCGTCTAGGTCTAACCTTGAAATTGTGAGATAATCTTCTAATTTGCAGGTTAAACAAGTGATACCACATGGAAGAAAAAGGGTTATAGAACCATATCTAGCATTTCCTTATATATCCTTCCCTCTTCTGCTTATTGGAAACAACAACCCTCTTAAAAGACAAAGATCTAATTCCCCCATATTACTCTGCTTACGGTACAGTATAGTTAATTTCTGTGCTATACGCATGAGCAGTATTCATTGCCAGAGAGATAATTAAAGAATTTCCTATCATCTCCACCATATTATGAGCATGAGCAACTGGCTCATGAGAGAACTTATAGCCATTCCTCCTCTTTAGCATCTGCACGTGTATCCTTCTGGTCGCAAAGTCGAGGACGTCGAGGTACCAGTTAGGGACGGGAGATCCTCTAACTTACCATTCTTCAAGTCATATCTCTGGGCTGTGAAAGTTCTTTACTCAGGGTATTGTGTCCCATTCACAAGCTGTCACCCTCCATGAACTCAGACTCCAACAATACAATCATTGTATTTGAAGGGATTCCGAAAAGATCTACTCTTGGAGAAAGAAATATCATTGATGCTGGAAACTGAAGCAATAGAAGAAGTCTTCAACAGGTCCCTGGTTTGCTTCCTGTCATAGACCTTTCCCACATGAACCAGTTTATCCTTCAAACTCTGTCTGTTCCACATGGAGACCCGTCAGCACAGTGACGCAGGCTATCAGAAAAAATTACTTCCTGCTGACCATACACCTGCTGGATATATACTCCCAAATCCCAGTTTATCCGAGATCAAGAAAGTACCTGCTGTGACGTGCCAAGAGTACGTTGCGAGTCAAAGGCGAGATGAATGCAACTGAGTAACTTTATTACGACACATCGAGTATGTATATACACTAGGTCCCGGTAAGAAGGTCTCAAAATACAGACATGCTATTTCTTGTCTAACAGGTTAAAACAAGTTGCTGTCAGTGCGAGGGAAGAGCGAAGATACAAAGGATAATATATACAAAAAAGAGAAATGTCATTACTATGTACGCTCGTGCGACACACGGGTGTTACATGGCTCCCCCCCTAAAAATGACATACTGTACATGTTAAATAGGGCGCCTTGATCTAGAGAGGCAAACTGTAGGTGGGTCATCTGGCAGGAGATAAGCACGTTTTAGATGATCAATGGACACCCAGTCTTCTTTGCCACGAATGTTTAGTAGGAATGCTTTCGGATTGCGTCGGATCACAAGGAAAGAGCCCGTGTAAGGGGGCATTAGCGGTGTCTTGCTAGTGTCGTTGCGTAGGAAGACGTGCGTTGCAGAGTGCAAGTCTGTCGGTATGTGATGCTTCGCTGGGGGCTTGTAAGTCTGGCGGCATGGAGTAAATTTTCCCATGATGTGATGTATGCATTGGAGATCATCGGAGGAGGTTACAGAAGGAAAAAATTCGGCAGGGACGACCAACGGGTCGCCATACACCATTTCAACTGCCAGACGTCCAGGGCATCTTTAGGTGTGGTCCTTAGTCCCACAAGGACCCAGGGAAGCTGAGTAAACCAGTTGGAGTTCTTGCAGCGGGATATCAAAGCTGCTTTGAAGGTGCGATGAAAACGTTCAACCACTCCATTGGCAGCAGTGGTGTAGGCAGTTGTCTGATGTAGGGTGATGCCCAGGAGATTCGCTAATGACGTCCACAATTGAGAGGTGAAAGTGGTACCCCTGTCAAAAATAATATGCTCAGGGATACGAAATCTTGCTATCCATCCTGAGAGTAAGACAGATGTACATGAAGCGGACGATGTAATTTCCATGGGTATGGCTTCAGGCTAACGAGTTGAGCTGTCGATGACAGTA
>NC_090726.1:111515659-111523159 GCF_036898095.1 Palaemon carinicauda | reverse complement strand
TGGCGCCATCTGTATTCCTTGTAGCGTACACGAGGTGCTACAGATACTGTATGTAGGGAGGGGTCCTACGGGCCTTTCTTAGAAAGGCAAGGGCGGGTCCATCAGGACGACATGGCCATCTCACCCAAAAATACATATTTCGCTTCGCTCAAAATCCGTTTTTTAGGCTCAAGCCATGTCGTCCTGATGGAAGTATACCAGAGCATTACTGTATCTGTGGATTCTCAGAACGTGCCGTACTCCCCGGATGTAATTTTTCCCGGTCGACTAGACCTAGAGACCTAATATGTTACCGTTATACATCTTTTCAACTAACTATAGACCATGTTAGAGCTTCCTGCCCCCTACAGGGAAGAGTCCTACTAGACTCTGGAAAAGTCTCGAAGAGTACATATACCTATGTATGAATACCAGGCAAGCTAATATAGTGGTCTCGCCCTATATTAAGTAAAGCATAGTTTGTAAAGAATCACTGCGTCAATATGAAATATCGACCAGTTCTCCGCACAATACTTGTATTGGACAAAGGTTTTATATCCGCATAGGAGGAAAACCAATGCAACATAGCTTGCATAAAGGAACAATTCTATTAGAATTATCCCAGATAAGGTACATAGAATGAATGCTCAATTATACCAATAAATTGACACAGGTGAAGGAGACGCAAGGTTCTCAAGAACCAGTTTATTGACAGGCAATAAATAGACAGGTTAACCACAATTATATATATATATATATACATAAGAAGAGGATAACCCAAAACTTTAAGCATAAGTATGATAGTAAACAGAACTTGTTTGTCTGAAAGAAAAAACATTAAATGCCACTTTTAAGATACCGAGGTATCAAAGTCATAAAAGTCTGTATTACAAATCAATGACATTAGCGTTAGAAACGCTCGGCACACATGTCTGCACTTATGCTAGGTTCAGCTTCGGAAATGGAACAGTCTACATGGGCAACACAGTGCCCTCACTTAGTTTGTAGTACAGTATGTAACTACACACTCACCCTGGAATTAATCGTCCCAATTAAGACCACTGTTCCTCGCAGAGTTAAACAGTAGGGTTAACACCGCGACCCACTGCTACCACAGATCTCTTTAGTTCCTCTACTTGCTTCGCATAGTGGCGAAAGAACACTCTGGAAGACTTCCAGCCAGTGTATGAACAAAGATGTTCAAAATCCATACAATTAAAGAAATTCAAGGATGAGGCAACTTTCCTCGGATCGTGACCTGCGGGTGTACTGTCAGGATCCGCTCTGCGAATAAAATTTGTGATTTTCGCTCTGAGTTGATTCAGAGATAAATTTGAGCCTGATGTTTCTCCCCTGAATAGTTGACCACCCTTGAAGTCTGAAGTTCTATGAAGATAGACCTTTAGGCATTCTACTGGACATAGAGATGCATCTTCTTTCAGAGGGCAGATTCTCCAGATCCCCACCTGTTGGTGGGTAACTCATTCTTGGCGAGAAACGTCGGATCCGGAAACAGGTTCAGTTCTCCCCCATCCAGGAACTGAACACGACCTGCCTCTCTCGAGAGGGCTACAATCTCACTAACCCTGGCCCCGGACGCGAGTGCAAAATAGGAAAATAACTTTTTGTGTCAAATCCTTTAACGCAAACTCTTCATTGCTCAACAGAGAAGCGAAATGAAGAACTTGTCTAAAGACCATGAAATGGGCTTTGGAGGTGCTGAAGGTCTGAGCCTAGCGCAGGCTTTCGGGACTTTATTAAAGATCTCGTTACCTAGGTCGACCTGGAAGGCATATAGAATGGGTCTTGTCCAAGCAAACTTACACGCTGAAATCGTGTTAGCTGCCAATCCTTGACCATGGAGGTGGAGAAGAAAGATAAGCAGAAGTCTGTCAAGATCTCCTGCGGATTCTTCGCCTTGACAAAAGGCCACCCATTTTCTCCAAGATGACTCATATTGCCTTCTAGTAGATTTGCACTTATATTCCTCTAGGAAGTCTATGCTGGCTTTCGAAATCCCGAAACGCTTTCTCACCGCTAGGGAGAGAAAATCATGAGCTGCAGGGTCCGGGTTTTCTGTAATGAAGCGCAGACAGTTGACTTCTGGACTCGCTGGGTCAGAACTGGATCTGGTAGCGGTACAAACTTCAGCTACAGTTCCAATGCCAGGGGGAACCACACGCTGTTCGGCCACTTGTGGGCCACTATTGCCGCTACCCCTTGAAGGATCTCAGTTTGTTGAGGACCCTCAACAGAAGGTTGTGAGGAGGGAACAGATAAATCTTGGACCATCTGTTCCAGTCGAGGGACATCGCGTCCACTGCTTCCGCTAAGGGGTCCTCGTACGGGGCACGTACAGGGGCAACTTCTTGTTGTCTTTCGTCGCAAAGAGGTCTATCTGCAGTTCTGGGACTTGATTCAGAATGAAGGAGAATGATCCTGCGTCTAAGGACCATTCCGGCTCTATCGGTGTGAACCTGGATAGAGCGTCCGCCGTCACATTGCGGACTCCTTGAAGGTGAACTGCCGACAGGTACCACTTCTTCTTTTCCGCCAATCGGAAGATGGCCAACATCACCTGGTTGAGAGGTGGTGACCTCGATCCTTGTCGATTCAAGTATCTCACAACTACCTCGCTGTCCATCACCAACCTTATGTGGATCGAGTGACGCGGGGAGACTTTCTTTAAGGTAAGGAGCACTGCCATAGCTTCTAGAAAGTTTTATGTGAAAGGTCTTGAATAGCTTGGACCAAGTCCCCTGGACTTTTTTCCGATGAGAGTGACCTCCCCATCCCTCCTTCGAGGCGTCTGAGTGAATCGTCACCGACGGGGGAGGTGACTGAAGAAGAACCGACTTCTTTAGATGTCTGGCTTGGGACCAAGGCCTGAGAAGAGTACTTAGCCGCAGCAGCTGGTCTTCTCAGATCTCTTCGCGCGTTTGATGCATAACTTCTCCAAACTCCGATTGCATCCTTTAGCTGTGCTCTTAGCACTAGGTCTGTCACTGAAGCAAACTGGAGAGAGCTCAGTACCCTCTCCTGCTCGCGTCTTGATATCCTTTCGGAATCTAGAAGTCTCTTGACAGAACCCGCTATCTCCTTCCTTTTCTTCGCCGGGATGGAGAAACGGTGTGACAAAAGGTCCCAGTGGATTCCCAGCCACTGGAACTTTTGAGATGGAGAAAGTCGAGACTTTTTTCTGTTGATCTTGAAGCCTAGGTACTCTAGGAACTGGATCACTTGACTGGAAGCTTGCAAGCATTCTGTCTCGGATGCTGCCCACACCAACCAGTCGTCCAGGTAGGCTACTACCTGAATTCCCATTAGGCGTAATTGTTTGAGAGCTGCGCTCGCAAGCTTCGTAAAAATCCTTGGGGCTATGTTTAGCCCGAATGGCATGGCTCCGAAGGCGTATAGTCTTCGTTGTAGCCTGAACCCTAGGTAGGGGGAGAGTCGATGGCTGATTGGAATGTGCCAATATGCGTCTGACAAGTCTATAGAGACGGAATATGCCCTCTTGGGCAGTAAGGTCCTTATGTGTTGCAGTGTTAGCATTTTGAATTTGCAATTCACTATGAACTTGTTGAGTGGCGACAAGTCCAGAATGACTCTGAGCTTTTCCGAGTCTTTCTTGGGAACACAAAACAGCCTCCCTTAGAAATTGATGGGCTTCACCCTTCGGATCACCTTTTTTCTCCAACAGTTCTTGAACGTACTCCTCCATAACGGGGGTGGAGTGTTGGAAAAACCGAAGGCACGGGGTTGGAGTGCTGTACCAGCTCCAGCCCAGTCCATTCTTGAGTAGGCTGTGGGCCCAGGGATCGAAGGTCCACCGATCCCGAAATTTCAGAAGTCTCCCTCCTACCGGTATCACCTCACTTGGACTGCCGTCCTGAGGTCTTGCCTTCCTGACCACGACCACCCTTGAATCCCCTTCCCCTTGAGGGGCGTCTAGACGAGCCTCTGGCTGCTCCTCTAGGCTTTGCTCGAAAGGAAGTAGACTGCCCTTCGAACGCTGGGGTGAATGCTGTGGACTGTGTCGACACGGCCTGGGGTACCCACTGAAAAGTGGTCGGGGTTTGTGAGACGATCTGGGGCACTGGGGGCAATGGCAATTGCAGTTGCTGTTGCTGTCTAACAGGCTTGGCTGGCCGAGACGGTAGCCTAGTCCTCATAGTCTTCCTCTTTGGTTGAGGACCCTCATCCGGGGAAGACTTTTTTTTGATAGCCAGGCCCCACTTCTGGAGAAGGTTTCTATTCTCCAAGGCGGCCTTATCAACAACTTCTTTGACCAAGTCGGTAGGGAAAAGGTCTTTTCCCCAAATGTTGGAGGAGATTAGTTTCCTTGGCTCGTGCCTCACCGTAGCCGAGGTGAACACGAACTCCCTACAAGCTCTCCTTGCCTTGACGAAGCCATAAAGGTCCTTCGTCACTGTGGCCAGATGAGTCTTGGCCACCACCATGAACATTTCATGGACCTTGGGGTCACTTGCCATCGTCTCGAGAGTAGTCTGAAGAGACATTGAGGCAGCCAGTCTTTCTTTTGTCTTGAACTCTCTTCGCAAAAGAAAGTCAGACAGCTTAGGGAGGTCCTCGCCGAACTGACGTCCGGCAATATCAGCCTCCAACTTTCCAACTGAGAACGTAAGATGGACGTCCTTCCAGTCTTTGTGGTCCATAGGCAGGGCCAGCGACAAGGGTTTACACTCCTCTGGGGAGGGGCAAGGCTTGCCGGCCTCGACTGCTTTTAGTACAGCCGCAAACCCTTTCTGTAAAAAGGGGAAGGCTCTAGTAGGCGAGGACACAAAAGAAGGGAGCTTCCTGTTCAATGCGGCTACCTTTGAGTTAGAGAAGCCCCTCTCTTTCATCGAGGATGAAAGTAGAGCTTGAGCCTTAGCATGGTCCATCACTATGACCTCCTTCGGCTCTGTCTCCTCCTTTGAAGCTGGTTCCTTCATCAGCCGGACATAACAGTCCGGATATGATGCCTTGCTGGGCCAGAATTCCACCTCCTCCAGGGGAACTGAGCCCAGCTTATCCGAGATGACGATCTTTCCAGTCGTCATCGGCATGTGCTCAGCATACCTCCATGGGTTAGCATCTGAGCACAAGGGAAGGTCTTTCACATTGAGCTTTTTCTGGGGCCCATGTGATTCTGCAAGGCACTGCATTCGCAGTTCCATTGCAGCCGCCTTCTCCTGATTCTCCTTCTGCATTTGTTGGATCATTCCAACAATAGAAGAGAGGGCCTGTCCCAGCTCTACTGGGAGACCGGCCGATGTTGAGGGAATAGGCTCCGGAATCTGAACCGGAGTAGCCGACACCTCGTCGACCTCTACCTCTACAACGTCTAGGGCTTGAACTTCATCCTGGGCTTCTGCCAGGAGGTCTTCCTCCAGACACTCGTCCACATCAGACATCCTGTCATCTAACTGGATGTCTTGCATCGCGACCGCGACTTCAGCATCCACCTGGATCTGAACTTGGGGGATCTCCTCTTGAGGCTGGGGAATCACTGCATCAGCTGATGCCTTAGGGAAAAGATACGCCCTCATCTTCTCACTTGGAAGATAAGGGCCAGAAGTGTTCTTTTGGAAGCCCCTTACCCAGGTACGAAGCTTCTTCCTAGCTATATCCCTTGATTCCGCCGTCCTAGGGGAATCAAAGGCCTCAGTAATCAGGTTAGTGCACACAGTACATACCTGAGGGTCCCAATACCGGAGATCATCCTTGGAGACAGAGCATGCTGCGTGTCTCCTACAAAACTCATGTCCGCAAAGGTTCTTGCTGCGGACGTTGCAGAAAGCACTTCCGCACTTCGGAGGGTCCTTCTGTAAAGAGAAGAAATTTCCATGAGTATCAAGTGAACTATGTATCACTGGATATGCATAGTATAGCATAACAATTCAGAAAGGAAAGACACACACTTGTGTTTCCCTCACAACCCATTGTTGCAGCCTTCCAGATAATAAAATCAAATGGTTAATCTCTTCTAGAGTAACCAATGCAAAGTTTCCAGAGGAAACAGGTGGAGCTCACACCTAAGCAATGATTTTAAAATCCTGGATAATAGACAGGAAAGAACTCACTTTCCTATCTGTAGGGCAACAGCAAAGGACTGTGCAAGAAAACACAAAGTGTTAGAACACACAGTGCTGTACCAAAACCCATACTATAGTTTTCCTCTTACTGTATATGTTATACTGAAGAATACTAGTACAGTATAGGAGGATACGTGCCGGCCGGCACCTGCCGGCTGGCACACACCATAACTAGCTTTAAAGTATACTACTTAACAGCTATAACGCGGCAGAACTCTGGTTCAAATGCATGTGCCGGTCGGCAGCAATTGCCGGCCGGCAACAGCCAATGTCGGCCGGCAATGGCTGCCGGACGGCAACTACACAAGGTAGTACCCAGCTGCTGGCCACACTCTTGGTGACCGGCAGACAAGGGCTGACATTAGCCGGCCGGCAAAGGTACAGGACCGATGCCAGCCGGCAGCAAAAGAACCAGAGGACTACACCTGCCCGGCTGCCGGCCTCATAGGCCGGCAGCCGGGTCGGGTACAGCACTAGAAGAAAAATAGGATGGATGCCGGGATAAGAGTGTACACTACCTCCAAGCCCGGCAATCCGAAAGAGTGCATATAAGGAAGGGGAGAATCTAATTCAGGCTTCCTGGCCAATGCCGTCTGGCTCTACAGGCAGGCATGGATGAGGGACCAAGGGAGGTCCGGGCAGCACTCAAAATATAAGACCCTTGCCGGCCGGCAGCTCTGCCGGCCGGCAGGGGGCTGAGTCAATTCCACATCCTAACCTATACTAGGTCCAGATGTAGAACGACGTACAGTACTGTAATGGCTAGGCCATTACGGAGATAGAGGGGGAAGGTACAAAAGAGGGTCCTACCAACCTTGCTTTAGTGACGGATCACCCGCAGCCAAGAAACTTATCTTAGCCTAAGGGAGATCTAAGGGGGGAGGCCAGCAATACTTGCCAGCTCCCAGAGCACCAAAGCAAGGAAGGTGTTGCCACTCGCAGGGAAAGAAACTTATCCTCCCCCGAGAACAGCAACAAGGACTAGTCTGGTAGATCACAAAAGAAGGAATCATATCCACAGAAACCTTCGGTAGTGACCTAAGGAGGCTAAGCCACCTTTGTCTGTGTCAGGCCAGCGAGGGAGACTCTACCCCAAGCCAGACAAGCACAGACTCAGACTAAAAACTCTGTTGTTCTGTCCCTCTTTGAACCAGACTTACTGGAACAGGAAGGTACAGTAACACCCCAGTATAGTTTTATCGAAAATTAATTCGGAAAAAACCACTTAGGGATAAGCCCAAGGCTTAAACAGAGGGAAAGGGATTGCAGACCTTCTCCGAAGAAAAGAAAGCAACCGGGGAGAAAGTATACTAAGGCTCCATAAGCAACTTAGCCTAGGCACCAAGAGAAACGATTACCTAAATCACCGAAACTCACTCGTATACTATCTTGGAAATATTCCACACAATCTTAAATGTAT
>NC_090726.1:111495659-111510659 GCF_036898095.1 Palaemon carinicauda | reverse complement strand
AGCTGATTCTCCTCTCTCCTTTTGACCTACATTATATATATATATATATATATATATATATATATATATATATATGTGTGTGTGTGTGTGTGTGTGTGTGGTGTGTGTGTGTGTGTGTGTGTGTTTTTTTTTTTTTTTTTTTTTATCTTCATACATTATCACCATAGTTTAACATCAAAGACAAATAACAATTTTTAATTAAAACATTAGATAATTGTCTTCTGTAAGCTAGAAGTTAGACGAAATCAAACATAAAAATAAAGTTAAAATTTCATAGATAAAATTAGAACTGAAAAACAAAAGATAGGTATAATGAATCGTCAGTAAAAACATAGTAGGCATATAAAACTGATAGCCCTAACTATATCGATATTGGGAATGGGTTTATAGCAAACAATCTACATCTTTAATATGTTTTTGGTAAATTCATCAAGTAGGACTACCGATATTTTATGATAGTTACTGTGTACAAATTGTAATTGGTCACATAAAAAAATATTCCAAAAAATAGGATTTTGATGTACTATAATCTAGTCGTATGCCAGGAAATTGCGTATAAGGGTGTTACCTTGTCAAAAGTTTTCCGAGGGAATCCCCCTAAACACCCCGCCATCAGTGCCTTTCCAATCATTAGCTCCCCCACCCCCCCAAAAAAAAAAAAACGCTCCTACGTCCCTGATTCACGCAACTATCCACCCTAGTCTCCTCATGAGCATCCGCCATAGAAATAAAGCTTTTTGGTACCTAGATGACTGGCTCTTACTGGCAGAGTCAATATCTCAGCTTAATTGCCACACACAGCTGCTTCTCAAATTTTGCCGCAATCTGGGTGCCCGGCTGAATCACGATAAGTCGAGACTTGGTCCAATACGTTATCTATGATACTTCAGAATAGACATAGTTACGGTCTAGGCCATAGTATTTCCATTTTCAGACAGAGTCCAATTATGAGACAGATCACATCCCCTTTTCTCGAGGAGTTCCTTCCAGCTCATTTCTAGCAGAAGCTATTGGATCACCTTGCCTCCTTAGAGAAATTGGCACCATTTGCTCAGTTCCATTGGCATTAAAGAGCCAATGCCTGCAGATTTCAGACTTCCCATTGGCTCTTGTGAGTCTCCCTGGAGACATGAGAACAGATCTTTCATGGTGGTTAAATTGGGGGGAATCTGTTAGGCAGATCCCCTCTACAGTTTCCAACTCTTAACTTTCTAATCTTCCCAGATGCTTCTCGCCGGGGATGGGGAACCCATCGGAGGAACGAACAAACCTCAGGACTATGGTTGCAGAAGGACAAGTCGTTCCACATAAATTATCTGGAACTAAAGGCAGTATATCTGGCATTACTCTACTTGACAGAGACGATCAAATGTCCCTTGGTAGTGTTGATAAGCACACCACGGTAGGGCTTGGTATCCCATAGTAGTTTGCAGCAGGTATGCAACATTGGGCACAGGTAAAAGCTGTTCATCTCTAAGCCCAAATTATCATGGGGAAAAGGAACGTGATAGCAGACAATCAGAGCCGACTAGGGATGATTGTTGGTTCAGAATGGTCATTGGATCCTCGAGTGGTGAAGAGTCTACTGACTTTGTGGGGTTCCCCGTGCATATGCATGTTCGCCACATAACTGAACAAGAAGCTACCAGTATATTGTTCTCCAGTCCCATACCCATCAGCAGTAATGGAATACGCTTTCCAACACTCCTGGGACAGGATGGACGTCTATGTATTTCCTCCATTCTACCTGATCCATCAGATCTTGAACAAGATCAGGCTGTCACAAAACCTAGGAGTAATGCTTGTCACACCAAGGTGGCAGCAAGTGGAATGGTACCTGGATCTTCTACATCTTCTCATAGAAGTTCCAAGAAAACTTCCAGATTGGCATTGGCTAAACCTTCTACATCAGCCTCATGTGAAAGTTACACGAAGCAGCTCACTGCCTGTCTTTTCACGGCTGGAAGTTATTCAGCACCTCTTCCAAAAGATAGACTTTTCAAGGTATCTCCATAAGTCCTCCATAGCGTACTGTCAAGCAAAGCGTTCACTTTTCTATGATTGGTGACGTAGTAGGAGCATTGCTCCACTTAAGGTCACTATATTATTGATTGCAGACTTTTGATTTTACCTACAGAAGGAGAAACTTCTTTCAGTAACAGCATTAAAAGGCTATTGCTCAATATTAAGCCAGGTCTTCAGACGAAAGGGAATTGATCTCTCCTCCTCGTGGGTACTCCCTTCTTTAATCAGAAGCTTTAAGCAGTTTTGCCCACCTCAGAAACTCAAACCCCTGTCCTAGAGTGTGTTAAAGATTCTAAGGTCCCTAAAGTTAGCACCTTATGAACCTATTTGCAAGGCATCAAACAGGAACCTTACATTAAAAACAGTGTTCCTCATAGCTCTAGCATCATCAAAGAGAGTGAGCAAACTACATGCTCTCTCACTTAGTGTCACACTCCACTGGGTGGAAAGATCTGCCTTTTTCTTTTGTGCCAGAATTCATAGCTGACCCAAAAACCATCAATGACTGATAACTGATTTGATTCCTTTATGATTTTAGCAGTCAAGAAGATAACTGATGATCCAGACAGTCTGTTACTTTTTATAGTAAGGGCAGTCTGTCTTTATCTAAAGAGGACTTCACCCTTTCACCATCTCGTCCCCACTTGTTTGTAAGAACAGATTGAAACAAAGAAGGAGTAACCAAGAACAACATCTCTTTCTGGTTATGAGAGACTATTATGAGATCATACAAATCTTCGGGAAAAGCGTCGTTTAAGGCCCCTCCCAGTGATCATGACATTAGTTGTATTGCCTGAACCTTAGCATTCCGCAAGAACCATTCAGTGAAACAGGTGTTTAGTGCTGGGGTCTGGCAAAGACAGACCACCTTCACAACTCATTACGTGGTGGCCGATTTGGTAACGTCCCTGACTGGTGAACGCCAGACTGGGGTTCAAATCCCGTTTAAAGTTATTAGTTTCTTTGGCCGCTGCAACCTCGCCCTCCTTATGAACTATGGATGGGAGTTTGGGGAGCCTATAGGTCTATCTGCTGAGTCCTGAGCAGCCACTGCCTGGCCCTCCTTGGTGTTAGCTTGGGTGGAGAGGGGCTTGGGCGCTGATCATATTATATATGGTCAATCTCTAGGGCATTGTCCTGCTTGATAAAGCAATGTCACTGTCCCTTACCTCTGCCATTCATGAGCGGCCTTTAAACGTTTAAACCATAGGTCTTTGGACACATTCACCTTAGGGCCGGTGGTAGCTACCTAACAGAAAATTTATGCCTACCAGGACAATTAACATAATATCCCGTGATTGGTTATTTTAAGCTTAATTGTGGTAGAAGAGTAGAATGAAAGTGTCTTCCTTCCTCTCTTCAGACCCTTCCATTTTCGGGAGTATCTTTGTTGGTGACCATCTAGGAAGTCAAGAATCCCACTGTGACATTACATATATGCGATATATTTCAAAAAAAGAAATTGTTCTTACAGAAATCTCAAACCTGTTGAGTTGTGGCTCTGATAATTATCACCTTTTTGGGGGGCTGACATCATGACCTTAACTATTTTATGAGCCGGTCATTATCCTAGGTCAAGGGTTAGACAGACATCCTAACACTGTCACATAAGAACTTCTTCCCACTTCACTTGCTTTCCCAACTAGAGTTGTAGCTTGGCTAATCATAATAATAATAATAATAAAAAGATGAAAGCCCTATTGTAATTTATGTCAGGGAAGTGTAGAAAGATCAAAACAGATAGATACCTAAAGAACAGAAAGATATTCAAAAACCTTCTGGATCTAAAGAAAACAAACAACATCTAATTGAAGAACAGAATAAAACTAGTCTATAACCACCTGCATCATTAGAAAAGGTGGTATGGCCATCTAAATGTATCATAAATACTGACATAAACACGTCATTATACAATACCAACATAGAAGAAGACAGTCCATTACCTAAAACTGTCAATCATCTTGAAGAAAATAAGAAGAGAGAAATAACACCAGAAGGGAGACTACCAATAGAATCAGCATCAAAATCTTTTCCCATAAGGGATGTCCCTAAGATGAAACGATTAGATAGAGATAAATCATAGTTTTTACTTATGGATAGCAAGCTCTCTATTCTTCAATGGAATTGCCAAGGCCTCGGAGCTAAATATGAATCTTTGAAAATACTAATTAAGTAAAATTTTTCAAATGATATTATCCTTGCCAGAAACAATGATAGGCCAAAATGAATTATGTCCCAGAGAATATTTGTCTTGTTATAATGAATTCCATAACGACAAAGATAGACCTGGTGGGAGTGCATTACTGGTGCGACGAGATATCCATAACAAGATTCGTTTACAAACAAATTTTCAAGCAGTAGTAGTACAAATGCATCTAGAACGAGCATACACCATATGTTCCATATATTTGTCACCGAATCGAGTTGACAAAAACCTGAAGCAAGAACTTGATAACTTGATAGATCAGCTTCCCAAACCATTTTTAACTATAAGGAGACTTTAACGGGAGACATCCTATGTGGGGGATATTATTTCAAACTCCCGAGGCAATCAAATTTTTTCTTTCATTGAAGAGAATAAGCTTGCTGTTTTGGATACTGGAGCACCAACACATTTTCATGTACTAAATAGAACTCTTACATCTATAGATATCTCATTATGCACTCCTGAATATTTTCGAGATTTTTCATGGGAAATAATGGATAAAGGCATTAGAAATGACCATTTTCCAATCCTAAATTAAATTAGTTGATGAAATAGCTCCACCAAGATCTCTACGATAGGTAATTGATGAAGCTAATTGGGCATTGTTTATAGTGCTTACATTATGGTGCTGATAATTTTCTCACTGTGAAGGAAGCCCTTGAGTTTTTGAATGAAATTATTATTGATGCCAGTAATAAGTCAATTCGTCGAACTACAGGTCAGTTTACACAAAGACCGGTCCCTTGGTGGAATATTCAATGTTGAATAACTCTTAAAGCTATGAAAGCTGCATTTACTCGATATCGGCATCATCCTAGTAACTACTACTAAGTTTGTTTTAAGAAAGCAAAAGACAAGTTTAGATACCAAATCAAACAGGTTAAGCGCCAGTCTTGGGTAAACTTTACATGCAAAACTAATTGGAAGACTAACTTACCGGAAGTCTGGACAAATATACGAAAGATTAGTGGAAACATATATCTTTACCATCAAATGTTACAAAATCCAGAGAATGTAAGTGAAGCATTCGCAAATCATTTTCCAAAAATCTCTTCAAAAAATCTTACATCTATGTATTACCAACAATATATACAAGAAGAAAATCGCCCTCTCGACTTTGGAGCTATAAGAATAGAATCATATAATTTGCCTTTTAGCATGAAAGACCTTTTGTCAGCCTTTTCTACATGTAGCCTAATGATTCACCTCCTGAAATTGATGATATCACTTATTCATTGATCAAACATTTATCCATAGAAACTAAATCTTTTTTACTAAGTGTCATTAATAGAATTTAGAAAGAGTTTATTCCCAAATATTTGGAGTATTTGTATAATTTCATCCTTTTTGAAACCTGGAAAAGATGGCAAAATCATGACCAACTGTCGGCCAATTGCATTAACATCTTGCATATATAAAGTAATGGAAAAGATAGTGAATGTACGATCGGTATGGGTTTTAGATTAGAGGCATCAATTTGTGAAGCTTTCGCCACCAAAATGCATCACATATCAATTTTCTTTGACTCGGAGAAGTCATACAATACTACCTGGAGACATGGTATTCTTTAAAGCATTCACGAAATTTGCCTAAGAATGGGAACTGCAAAAATTTGTTAGATTGTTCCTGAATAACTGCCAATTTAAAGTAAGAGTAGGAAACATATTCTCATTAATTCATAAATCAAGAAGAATGCGTTCCACAACGCTGTGATCTTGGTGTAACTTTATTTGTCTTATCTTTAAAATGTATTAGAATTCTAATCCCTCATGAAGTCATGCACACCTTATTTGACAATGATCTTTATATCTTTTGTCAAAAGAAAGATTCAGCTAACTATTGATAGGGTAGCAGAATAGGCTGCCAAACAACGATTTAAGATAACTTCGTAAACTGAGGCAATGCATTTTTGCCGTATAAGAGGTGTTCATTCGAACCTAGACTTATACATATATGGGTAAAGAATTTCTTGCAAAGATGAAACATTCTTAGGGTTATTATTTGACAGTGATTTAACACGAGTTCCTCATACTAAAAATTTGAAAGTGAAATGTATTGTCTCTTAATTTGATTAGAGTTTTATCTTATAATTCTTGGGGTGCTGATCGAAAGCACCTTCTGATTTTCTACGAAACATTAATTGCTTCTAAAGTTGCATATAGCTGTAAAATATACTCCTCAGTAACAAAAGCAACACTGGCACTATTAGACCCCGTACATAATGCTGAAATAAGACTAGCCAGTGGAGCTTTTAAGACATCTCCAGCATCTAGTCTCTTAGTAGATGGTTTTGGAGCTTCACCGCTAGTCATTGTTGGTTTGATACTGGTTTAGACTTCAGAGTCTACCACAGTCACTCACATGTGAAATTGTTTTTTATGTAAAATATACTACTTTTTATGATAATCACCCTAGATACCCTAAACCTCGAGGGTATAGAGCTTTCAGAACCATGGAGGACTTGAAAATCCCCAAGAGTAAAATTCTACCTGCATAGTACTCTGAAGTACCTCCATGGAATCTACCCTCAGTAGGTTTCTGTAAATGTATTTCAGATTCAAAACGAGAAACATACTAAAAGATTATGAATGTCACTTTCTTGGAGCACATAGAATGGCATAGGGACCCTGTTCTCGTTTTTGCGGATGGATCAAAGTCCAGCGCTGGCGTTGGATTTGGGATATATTTTCTAAATTTTAATCAAAGTATTAGATTACCTAACCAAGCATCCATTTTTACAGCTGAATGCCATGCTATTTTAATGGCAGTCAAAGAAATGTTTTGGCTACCTCATAAAGATTGTTATTTTTTGCGACAACTTAAGTGTATTGATGGCAATGAACCACTTCAATTCATTGCACCCAATATTAATAGAAATTCTTGAATGGCTGTATATACTTGGAAATAAAGGCAAGAATATTGAATTTTGTTGGGTTCCTGCTCATGTCGATATAAAGGGAAATGAGAAAGTGGACTCTGGCAAAGGAGACAGTTCATAGGTGTATAAGAAATAACTTACTGGTACCTGCAAAAGATATGTGCCCCATAATTTAATCCGTACTTAGAGAAACTTGGAACTTTCATTGGGAGTTGGAAAATTAGAAAATGAGAGAAATTGTTAAGTCATCTCATCAATGGCATATTTTGACATGCAAAGGTTAAGAGAAGTGGTGCTGTAACGAATTAGAATTGTTCACACCAGATTGACCAACGGCTGTTTGATGAGTGGAGTACATCAGCCATTCTGTGAAGATTACTTGGTGCCATTGACTGTGAAGCATATATTAACCCAGTGTCCAAGTTACTTGACCGAGAGATTGCACCATTTTCATAATTGCAAAGACAGCAGTGGCTTTTACATGCTATCTGAAATTTTGGGACCTGAATGCAATATGGATAACCTTTTTGAATTTCTTATGGCAAATAATTCATTTAATAATTGTTCACTAAATTTGTTGGCACCAATGACCATTGATGTTATGATGTCAGATGATATCTAATAAACAATCATTTATATTACGAGGACCACAGGATTTCCTTAATTTTGGTAATAGCAAAACTGCAGTAGAGTGTAATCATACAGTATAAATGACTCAGGTTCTTATAGCTAGCAAAAATAGAAGGAGAAGAGGAGGTACTTTCAAGAGGACTGATGAAGAGGCACTTGAAAGTAAAGTATACATCCAACGTGTCTATTAAATGCATAAAGTCTCCCTTGTAGACAGAAAAACAGCACAGACTGTACTATTTTCATCCTGAACCTTTTTTGATGAATGAACTATTCTAGAGGGAAAAGATCAATGATCAGCCCCCAACTTCGAAGTCAACTTCTTTATCAGGAAGAGCTGACCGTAGAAGCCCAGAGATTCGTCATAAACGACTTTGAGCTGGCTCTTTTCCAACTTCCCTTCCACCTCTGCCCGCAATGCCAGAGGTTTTGTGGATGCCAGATGACCCCTTAGGAAGCTCGAAAAAGCTGTGGAGGCAAAGGCTCTTTCAACTAACTGTCCAAGTATCAGACTGGGATCTCAGGGAGGGTGCAAGTCCCTTTCCTAATCCCCAGTCCCATGGACTTGGGTGGCCCCAAAGGTTAGTCTGCTATCCCTTTCAAAGGACCGGGCCCATAAAGGAGACTACGTGGAATATCAGGGACTCCAACAAAGCAATTTTCCACGACTCCACCAATGCCTAACACTAATGTCCAGCAGGAGGGACTCAGTGCCCCCCACCAACGAGTTCAGCAATGCCAAAGCCACCTGCGGTCAAATTGCCCTTTTGATGGGCAAGGAAGGTGACCACCTTCCTGCCCAAAAGAACAAGGCATTTGTATTCCACCAAAGTACTCAGGGTTAACAACCTCAACTACTTTGTGAAATACATGACTGCTCCTAAACCCAGAAAAGCAAGAATATCATGGCACAAAGGTGGAAAACCGGATCTTGGCTGGGCCGTGGCACAGGAGTGGAATACCTGATCTAGGTATTTAGAGGAGTAAGCTGCATAATCCTGTGTCTTCTGGCCTATGTTAGCGAGTTTCAGGATTGCTGTTTGGGGAAGCCTTTAGCTGTGAGGCAGTGTGCAGTTGAAGAGTTGACCTAGGTCCTACAGGTAGGCCCGCCATTACCTGAGGGAGGGAGTTAGTAACTGGGACCTCTTCTCCTTAGCTCTCCCTGTGTTAATTGTGCCTCAGTGGCCCCCACCAACGAGTTCAGCAATGCCAAAGCCACCTCCGGTCAAAGTGCCCCTTTGATAGGCAAAGAAGGTGACTACCATCCTGCCCAAAAGAACAAGGCACTTGTATTCCACCAAAGCACTAAGGGCTAACAACCTCAACTACTTTGTGAAGTACATGACTGCTCCTAAACCCAGAAAAGCAGGAACATCATTGCACAAAGGTGGAACACCGGATTTTGGCTGGGCCGTGGCACAGGAGTGGAATACCGGATCCCTGCTAAACCCATGAGGATCCGAGAATGAGAACGATAAGGAGGAGGAGGAAGAAAAGGGACATGCTTCTACCTCCTAGCTCTGCAGTCAGAGTGATCAAGGTCTGTGCAACCGTTGATGACAACTCTCCCCCACGCCCCCGTGGAGAGAACCAACAGGAGCCACAACATTCGGGCACACCATCACAAGGGGAGGGGAAGGCACTCGTAATGCCCCGCGACCTCCCAACTTGCAAGAAACTGACACTAAGGGAAGGTAACAGCCTTGGACCCACTGGCACAAGGGTCAGGGCAACTGCTAAAGGTGAATTTGTAGGGATCACTGGGACCAAGAAAGTAACTGGTGAGCCTAGGGGACGAGGGAACGACTCACTTTGCCAACCATGACCCTGGCCCCCATTGGGCCCCGACTCCTGTCACCATCATCTTAACTGCCGGGAGGCTCCAAAAACATTTTCCTTTTCTAGTACCAAGGGGGGAACAACCAGGCTCCTTGACACTGGAGAACCATCACTGACGTCACCATAATCACTTGAGGCACAATTATCACAGGGAGAGCTAAGGAGAAGAGGCCCCAGCTATCAACTCAACTCCCTCCCTCAGATAATGGCGGGCCTACCTGTAAGACCTAAGTCAACTCTTTAACAGCAGACTGCCTAAGAGCTAAGGGCTTCCCCACACAGCAATCCTGAAACTCACTGACATAGGTCAGAAGACTAGGGATTCTTGCAGCTTACTCCCCTAAGTACCTAGAACCAGAGGAGTATGCATAGGGGTGACAGCAGCTGACATGTCTCCAAATCTCCCAAAGAGACAGAACCAGTGAAAACCCCACCGAAGTTTTCTTGTACATTAGGCCTAGCAGTCAAACTCCCACAAACCCCTCACATACTTCCTCTCATCAGGACAAAGTCAGTTACTGTACTGTAGACCATGACTTACACTCAGCACATGTGGATGCCTGCAAATAGACAAGCCCCCGAACACAGAGGGAGTATATATTTACAGCTGGGTAAACCAACAAGCTGCCGATAACACTCCTCCCCTGCTACGCAATTAACAACCAATGTTCACTTCTAAATAAAAAACAAAGAAAATTAAGAAGGTTGAAAGGCACTGTCTGCACATCTGTCGAAGTAAAAAGTGAGTGTTCTCAAATTGGAGATGGGACAAGACTCGTTACACCCAACACACTCACCAGTTAAATAACCATTTGTTATCCATTTTTTAACGACTAATTCTAGCTTGCGCTGAAGTAATCTCCTAATTAAAGAAAGTGTGTTTTTATGTTGCATAGGACAAATTACATTCTAGCATCTCGCTCAGTCCCCTCTGTTGATGCTAAGATATTTAACACATCAGAATTTCAATTATCGGGAATTAAAGTCCATCTGAATAATAACTTCGATATTTGTAATATATACGATCAACCCTTTTGTAAATATAATTTGCAAAATTTAGCCAAAGAATTCCCAGATAAGCAAGATGATTTTCTATTAATTGGTTACTTCATTCCTCACAATCTCCTTTTGGATACTTATTATGTTAATATTGATACAAATGGTTTCAAGGTTGAATAAACAGTGAAATACCTTAATCTTTGTATATTAAATGAGGGAGACTCTAGTACATACTATTCTAAAACTCATGGAAGATATTCCTCAATCGACTTAACTTGTTCCAACAACATAGGTTAGAATGGAATGTGCTAGATAAATGTTATATCAGAGAATATTTCACTATATTAATAACCACTTGTCTTGTACGAATACAAACCTTTTGCTCTTTACTATGGATATATATTTTTAGCGTAGCTAGAATCTACCCAATCTTATTTGCAACATGTCAACAACCCTATGCTATTAAGTGGGGTGTAAATTTGGCCACCCAGCTCAAACACTCAACAGTGAGATTGGAGACATGATGTCTTGCTCTGCAGATAACCCTACCAATTCCTGGCCATGAAATTAAAATTTTATTTGCTTTCACTTTTCAGATGTGTGTGGTTTTCTAAGGACTTGCGATTACGCGTGTTTAACCTGGCATAGTGGGCCGCTCTTGTTGAACATTGATGTCGACTATGGAGACAGATCTTCACCGCCTTTGTTCTGTGTGCAGACAACACTCGTTCACGCATGCCTTATCATGCGACAAGTGTCGGAAATAGCCATCCTCCCAATGGGAGTGGTACAGTAGGCAAAGAAGATAGAAGTCTGAAAGGGATTATTCTCCTTCAAGGTCTTCCGAGATGGAAGAGGTCCCGACTTCTTACTCTAGTGCCTCGTACCCTTCCCACTGACTTTTTCCATTCGGTTTCCTCCGAGGGATGATTGATCAGGTAAGAGCAATGACCAATTGACCTCCAGACAACGTATGTATGAGCCTGAAGGACCCCATTGCTTCCCCTAGCAAAGCGGCGGTACTTGCCACCCGCTGGGAGTCTCTTTTGACACCTTGTGCATCATTTGTGACCTTCCTTAGGGCTCCTTGGCTCCCTCACGAAGGAACAGCTTTTGAAGATGTTGAAACTAGTTGCAAAGTGGGAGTACACATCTGCCTCCACAGGGGTTGGTCCTGGCCTTCCCCTTCAAGCCGCTGGAGGGGAGTCCCTTCTGGCCGGTCTCATGCCGGCTGCCAACACGTCCTCCGCAGCTCCTCGCCCACCTTAAAAGTTACAGGCTTGTATTTCTCAGATTGCCAGCCAAGTGCTCTCACCCCATAGTTCTTTTAGGTCATTCCCATCCCTAGTCTGTTTGTTGATGCAGGTGAGTGGCCTCTGAACATTTATAGCCAGTCTACTATGATTATATATTGGTATAGGTTGCAGGAGCTTCGAAATTAAATGTCCTTTCAAACTGCAAATTGAAAGAATTTCTTTTCATACCTTGAGGCTTACTTTACGTCCCCAAAGCCATATGGATTCAGTGAAGCATTTACTAAATAGCTTGAATCTTCCCAGGAGTAGGGTGCTACCTTTAAAGTTATGAGTAACTTTAACATCATCTTTACTGCAGAGCTGTATGGCATTCTGACTGCTATTAAAAAAATAGCAATAATGAAAGAGGATAATTCTACGATTTTTAGTGATGCAGAAAGTGTATTGCAGTCATTGACTGTTTTTAATCCAACCTGACCTTTAGTTTTAACATTTCAGATTGGCTATTCATTTGTAGCACTGCAGGCAAAGACATTCATTTTTTGCTGGGTTCGAGCTCAAGTGAGTGCACCAGGAAATTAAGAGGAAGACAAACTAGCAAAAGAGGCTGCAAACAAATTGCTTCATGGAAGATATCCACTTCCCTGGAATGACTTTTTGCCTTATAACAAAAGAACTTTTGGTAATATTTAGCGAGATTATTGGAATTCTGGGGATCAGGATAAGATGAAGGAGATCAATAGTGCTATACCAACATTGAGCATTAATTATATGCTCTCCATTACCTAAGAATTGGACACACTCGTTTAACACACGAGTTCTTGATGACTGGCAGGTACCAACCCTTCTGCGATGATTTCTTGGTTCCCCCTGACTATAGGGCATTTACTGATTAAATGTCTCACTCTGGGCTTTATCAGCTAACAATTCCTCTAGAACTCGTTGTGAGGATGGCAGGTACATCCTCCAAGATTCTTTGAGAAGTGTAAAAGGCTAGTGTTATTTTCAAGTTCATGTTGGAAACTGGTCTTCCTGCTCATTTTTTAAAATATAAACAATCTTGAATATTTTAGAATTATTTACTGTTTATTTATTTTTTTCAGGTTATCAATTCTTAGTTAATCATACTCCAATCGGCATAAATGACCATTGATGTTATGATGTCAGATAATTATCTATCATTGTTTAATTTATTCCGTTTATAGCTCGTGGTTAGATATCAGGTACATCCTCACCAAGTTTCTTTAAGAAGTGTATGATGCCAGTATTATTTCTAAGTTCATATTGGAAGCTGGTTTTCTTACTCATATTTGAAAGCATATAAAATCTTGATGCTTTATAATTAGTTAATTATTCCTTATTTGTTTTTCTCATGTCACTAATACTTGATTAATCGTACTCCAAGCATCATCAATAACTATTGGTGATATGATGCGTGATAACTATCAGTTCATTCATTTATTCTTAAATATGAATTTTGCTGACCCCCGTTTTCCTGGGTAGACACAAAACTTCTCGGTGTCAGGAAGGTTGTTTGCAGGGTAGTTACCTCATTGGGAGGGATGATGGAGAGTGTTTTTTATTTCATTATTGTTATACAGATCTTATTGGGCTGGTACTTGCGATTAATCACATCTATTTACAGGTTAATATAGAAGTGGTAGCTTTTAGTTACAAAAGCATGCTTATATCTTTTCTAATGCCTTTGTCTTATTTTCTTTTTCAGATGACTTTTAGAAGAGATTCTTTCACAGAATATTGAAGAAAAGATGTGAAAATATTGATTAGATATTAAATAGATACAAAGCCTTTGTTTATGGCCAGTCCACTCCAGATTTTCCTTGCGATAAAACAAATCCAGGATCTACAGTAAGTGGAAATGTTGAGAGGACCTTTGGCAAAAGTAAAGACCATGATGAATCCTTCTCAGAAGATGATGGCCTTGAAGTATCAGTAAATGGATAACGAAGTGTAGAGGAATGTGACGGTGATCAAAAGAATAAAAAAACTTCAAAGGTCAGCTAATAACAGGCATGAAATTCACAGAAAAAAGAACCCTTGAGGAGAGTGACTGTGATCAAAAGAATAAAAAACTGAAAAGGTGAGCTAGTAGTAGCCATGAAATTCAGGGAATAAAAAATGTAGAGGACTGTGGCTCTGATCAAAAGAATAGAAAATTGAAAAGGTTAGCTATTAGCAGCCATGAAATTCACAGAAAAAGAACCCTGGAGGAGTGACTGTCATCAAAAGAATAAAAAAACTGAAAAGACCAGATAATAGCAGCCATGAAATTCAAAGAAAAAGAACCCTAGAGGAGAGTGACTGTGATCAAAAGAATAAAAACTGAAAAGTTCAGCTAGTAGCAGTCGTGAAATTCAAGGAATAAGAATTGTAGAGGACTGTGGCTCTTATCAAAAGAATAAAAAATTGAAAAGGTTAGCTAACAGCAGCCGTGAAATTCACAGAAAGACCCCTGGAGAAGAGTGACAGTGATCAAAAGAATGAAAACTGAAAAGGTCAGCTAATAGCAGCCACGAAATGTACAGAAAAAGAACCCAGGGGATTGTGACTCTGAGCAAATGAACAAAACATTCAAATGAGTATATTCTTCTACATCTAATGGTAGAAATACTTTTAGACCAAGGAGCAAGAAAAATCTAAAAACAGAAACCTTTAAATGGTCAAACTACACCAGCTTTATTTTCGGCCAAGAAACAAGAGAGGGCAAGTGATAGAAAAGAAAAAAGGTAGAGGGAGGCTAAAAAAATATTCAATAAAACTGGTTGGCCTATCTAAGTCATCATATTGCATTTTGTACATTATGCCCCAGAAATAAAGGAAGTAAAGGCTCAGGAAAAACATGTGCATGGAGTAAAGAGAAACTCATTCACAAAAGGACCAGCATTCCTGTAATGGATGAAAGGACAACTACCCAGGTACTATATATATATATATATATATATATATATATATATATATATATATATATATATATATATATGTATATATATATATATATATATATATATATATATATATATATATATATATATATATATATATGTTTTTGGTTGCTTCATAAAACCTTATTTGATGGTAGCATTGTTTAGTTCCATATATTATTGAGAAAGATACAATGAAAAATTTTAGCTTGTACTTGAGATTGA
>NC_090726.1:111485659-111490659 GCF_036898095.1 Palaemon carinicauda | reverse complement strand
CCAGGGACCCCACTTGTTGGTGGGTAACTCATTCTTGGCGAGAAACGTAGGATCCGGAAACAGGTTCAGTTTTCCCCCATCCAGGAACTGAACACGACCTGCCTCTCTCGAGAGGGCTACAATCTCACTAACCCTGGCCCCGGACGCGAGTGCAAATAGGAAAATAACTTTTTGTGTCAAATCCTTTAACGCACACTCTTCATTGCTCAACAGAGAAGCGAAATGAAGAACTTTGTCTAAAGACCATGAAATGGCCTTTGGAGGTGCTGAAGGTCTGAGCCCAGCGCAGGCTTTCGGAACTTTATTAAAGATCTCGTTACCTAGGTCGATCTGGAAGGCATATAGAATGGGTCTTGTCAAAGCAGACTTACACGCTGAAATCGTGTTAGCTGCCAATCCTTGACCATGGAGGTGGATGAAGAAAGATAAGCAGAAGTCTGTCGAGATCTCCTGCGGATTCTTCGCCTTGACAAAGGCCACCCATTTTCTCCAAGATGACTCATATTGCCTTCTAGTAGATTTGCACTTATATTCCTCTAGGAAGTCTATGCTGGCTTTCGAAATCCCGAAACGCTTTCTCACCGCTAGGGAGAGAAAATCATGAGCTGCAGGGTCCGGGTTTTCTGTAATGAAGCGCAGACAGTCGACTTATGGACTCGCTGGGTCAGAACTGGATCTGGTAGCGGTACAAACTTCAGTTGTAGTTCCAATGCCAGGGGGAACCACACGCTGTTCGGCCACTTGTGGGCCACTATTGCCGCTACCCCCTTGAAGGATCTCAGTTTGTTGAGGACCCTCAACAGAAGGTTGTGAGGAGGGAACAGATAAATCCTGGACCATCTGTTCCAGTCGAGGGACATCGCGTCCACTGCTTCCGCTAAGGGGTCCTCGTACGGGGACACGTACAGGGGCAACTTCTTGTTGTCTTTCGTCGCAAAGAGGTCTATCTGCAGTTCTGGGACTTGATTCAGAATGAAGGAGAATGATCCTGGGTCTAAGGACCATTCCAACTCTATCGGTGTGAACCTGGATAGAGCGTCCGCTGTCACATTGCGGACTCCTTGAAGGTGAACTGCCGACAGGTACCACTTCTTCTTTTCCGCCAATCGGAAGATGGCCAACATCACCTGGTTGAGAGGTGGTGACCTCGATCCTTGTCAATTCAAGCATCTCACAACTACCTCGCTGTCCATCACCAACCTTATGTGGATCGAGTGACGCGGGGAAACTTTCTTTAAGGTAAGGAGCACTGCCATAGCTTCTAGAAAGTTTATGTGAAAGGTCTTGAATTGCTTGGACCAAGTCCCCTGGACTTTTTTCCGATGAGAGTGACCTCCCCATCCCTCCTTCGAGGCGTCTGAGTGAATCGTCACCGACGAGGGAGGTGGCTGAAGAAGAACCGACTTCTTTAGATGTCTGGCTTGGGACCAAGGCCTGAGAAGAGTACGTAGCCGAAGCGGAACTGGTCTTCTCAGATCTCTTCGCACGTTTGATGCATAACTTCTCCAAACTCCGGTTGCATCCTTTAGCTGTGCTCTTAGCACTGGGTCTGTCACCGAAGCAAATTGGAGAGAGCCCAGTACCCTCTCCTGTTCGCGTCTTGATATCCTTTCGGAATCTAGAAGTCTCTTGACAGAACCCGCTATCTCCTTCCTTTTCTTCGCCGGGATGGAGAAACGGTGTGACAAAAGGTCCCAGTGGATTCCCAGCCACTGGAACTTTTGAGATGGAGAAAGTCGAGACTTTTTTTCTGTTGATCTTGAAACCTAGGTACTCTAGGAACTGGATCACTTGACTGGAAGCTTGCAAGCATTCTGTCTCGGATGCTGCCCACACCAACCAGTCGTCCAGGTAGGCTACTACCTGAATTCCCTTTAGGCGTAATTGTTTGAGAGCTACGCTCGCAAGCTTCGTAAAAATCCTTGGGGCTATATTTAGCCCGAATGGCATGGCTCTGAAGACGTATAGTCTTCGTTGTAGCCTGAACCCTAGGTAGGGGGAGAGTCGACGGTTGATTGGAATGTGCCAATAGGCGTCTGACAAGTCTATAGAGACGGAATATGCCCTCTTGGGCAGTAAGGTCCTTATGTGTTGCAGTGTTAGCATCTTGAATTTGCAATTCACTATGAACTTGTTGAGTGGCGACAAGTCCAGAATGACTCTGAGCTTTTCCGAGTCTCTCTTGGGAACACAAAACAGCCTCCCTTGGAATTTGATGGACTTCACCTTTCGGATCACATTTTTCTCCAACAGTTCTTGAACGTATTCCTCCAGAACGGGGGTGGAGTGTTGGAAAAACCGAAGGCACAGGGGTGGAGTGCTGTACCAGCTCCAGCCCAGTCCATTCTTGAGTAGGCTGTGGGCCCAGGGATCGAAGGTCCACCGATCCCGAAATTTCAGAAGTCTCCCTCCTACCGGTATCATCCCACTTGGACTGCCGTCCCCACTGAAAAGTGGTCGGGGTTTGTGCCACGATCTGGGGCACTGGAGGCAATGGCAATTGCAGTTGCTGTTGCTGTCTAAAAGGCTTGGCTGGCCGAGACGGTAGCCTAGTCCTCATAGTCTTCCTCTTTGGTTGAAGACCCTCATCCGGGGAAGACTTTCTTTTGATAGCCAGGCCCCACTTCTGGAGAAGATTTCTATTCTCCAAGGCGGCCTTATCAACTACTTCTTTGACCAAATCGGTAGGGAAAAGGTCTTTGCCCCAAATGTTGGAGGAGATTAGTTTCCTTGGCTCGTGCCTCACCGTAGCCGAGGTGAACACGAACTCCCTACAAGTTCTCCTCGCCTTGACGAAGCCATAAAGGTCCTTCGTCACTGTGGCCAGATGAGTCTTGGCCACCACCATGAACATTTCATGGACCTTGGGGTCACTTGCCATCGTCTCAAGAGTAGTCTGAAGAGACATTGAGGCAGCCAGTCTTTCTTTTGTCTCGAACTCTCTCCGCAAGAAAAAGTCAGACAGCTTAGGGAGGTCCTTGCCGAACTGACGTCCGGCGATATCAGCCTCCAACTTCCCAACTGAGAACGTAAGATGGACGTCCTTCCAGTCTTTGTGGTCCATAGGCAGGGCCAGCGACAAGGGTTTACACTCCTCCAGGGAGGGGCAAGGCTTGCCGGCCTCGACTGCTTTTAGTACAGCCGCAAACCCTTTCTGTAAAAAGGGGAAGGCTCTAGCAGGAGAGGACACAAAGGAAGGGAGCTTTTTGCTCAATGCCGCTACCTTTGAGTTAGAGAAGCCCCTCTCTTTCAACGAGGATGAAAGCAGAGCTTGAGCCTTATTATGGTCCATCACTATGACCTCCTTCGGCTCTGTCTCCTCCTTTGAAGCTGGTTCCTTCCTCAGCCGGACATAACCGTCCGGATATGATGCCTTGCTGGGCCAGAATTCCACCTCCTCTAGGGGAACTAAGCCCAACTTATCCGAGATGACGATCTTTCCAGTCGTCATCGGCATGTGCTCAGCATACCTCCATGGTTTAGCATCTGAGCACAAGGGAAGGTCTTTCACATTGAGCCTTTTCTGGGGCCCATGTGATTCTGCAAGGCTCTGCATCCGCAGTTCCATTGCAGCCGCCTTCTCCTGATTCTCCTCCTGCATTTGTTGGATCATTCCAACAATGGAGGAGAGGGCCTGTCCCAGCTCTACTGGGAGACCAGCCGATGTTGAGGGAATAGGCTCCGGGATCTGAACCGGAGTAGCCGACACCTCGTCGACCTCTTCCTCTACAACGTCTGGGGCTTGAACTTCACCCAGGGCTTCTGCCAGGAGGTCTTCCTCCAGACGCTCGTCCACGTCAGACATCCTGTCATCTAACTGGATGTCTTGCATGGCGACCGCGACTTCAGCATCCACCTGGATCTGAACTTGGGGGATCTCCTCTTGAGGCTGGGGAATCACTGCATCAGCTGATGCCTTAGGGAAAAGATACGCCCTCATCTTCTCACTTGGAAGATAAGGTCCAGAGGTGTTCTTCTGGAAGCCCCTTACCCAGGTACGAAGCTTCTCCCTTGCTATATCCCTTGATTCTGCCACCCTAGGGGAATCAAAGGCCTCAGTAATTAGGTTAGTGCACACAGTACATACCTGAGGGTCCCAATACCGGAGATCACCCTTGGGGACAGCGCATGCTGCGTGTCTCCTACCAAACTCATGTCCGCAGAGGCTCTTGCTGCGGACGTTGCAGAAAACACTTCCGCGCTTCGGAGGGTCCTCCTGTAAGAGAAGAAATTTCCATGAGTATCAAGTGAACTATGTATCACTGGATATGCATAGTATAGCATAACAATTCAGAAAGGAAAGACACACCCTTGTGTTTCCCTCACAACCCATTGCTGCAGCCTTCCAGATAATAAAATCGAATGGTTAATCTCTTCTAGAATAACCAATGCAAAGTTTCCAGAGGAAACAGGTGGAGCTCACACCTAAGCAATGATTTTAAAATCCTGGATAATAGACAGGAAAGAACTCACTTTCCTATCTGTAGGGCAACAGCAAAGGGCTGTGCAAGAAAACACAAAAGTGTTAGAACACACAGTGCTATACCAAAACCCATACTATAGTTTTCTTCTTACAGTATCTGTTATACTGAAGAATACTGGTACAGTATAGGATGTTATGTGCCGGCCGGCAACACACCATAACTAGCTTTAAAGTATACTGCTTAACAGCTATAAGGCGGCAGAACGCTGGTTCAAATGCATGTGCCAGCTGGCAGTAACTGCCGGTCGGCAACAGCCAATGTCGGTCGGCAATGACTGCTGACCGACCACTACACAAGGTAGTACCCGGCTGCCGGCCACACTCTTGGCGACCGGCAGACAAGGGCTGACATTAGCCGGCCGGCAAAGGTACAGGACCTATGCCACCCGGCAGCAAAAGAACCAGAGGACTACAACCGCCCGGCTGCCGGCCTCATAGGCCGGCAGCCGGGTCGGGTACAGCACTAGAAGAAAAACAGAATGGATGCCGGGATAAGAGTGTACACTACCTCCAAGCC
>NC_090726.1:111471461-111476461 GCF_036898095.1 Palaemon carinicauda | reverse complement strand
CCGTCATACATCATTATCATCTAAGCATGAACTATGGTAGTGCTTCCTGCCCCCTACAGGGAAGAGTCGTACTAGACTCTGGAAAAAGTCTCGAGGAGTACATAAAAATTTATGGTTGACAAAATGACAAGCCTGTATAGTGGTCTCGCCCTATACAATATAAAGCAAAGTTTGTATAAGAGTCACCAATGTCAGAATGAATTTGTGACACCTTCCCCAATGCGACTACTCTTATAAACTATTGGATAATGGTTGTATCCGCATGGAAACAAATTTTGCCTCTTTGCCACCAACCCGTTAGAGTACCACGTCAACCCTTCCAAGGAAGGGTTAGAGTGAGTGGACCTTTGCTTGAATCAGGGAACAGTCTCGAAAGACATACCATGATAAAAATATCCATATTTTAATCTTAATGCTCAGTACATTTCTAATAAAATTAGTGTGGGCGAAAAAGACGCAGGGTTCACTATGAACTAGTTTATTAAAATTTAATAAACGAACATATCAGATCACATTTATAAAATTTAAAAAATGTGGATGATATGCGTAAAACCATAAAGAAAAACAGTCAACAGAAAATATTGTTTCATCTACTAGGAAACAGATTTGCCACTTCAATAGAATTATTAATAATAATGATATAGTCTGTATACTGTTTACATACACTAGCGTAAAAATCGCTTGGCACAAGTGTCCGTATTATGCTATAGATTACCGACGTCAATGGAACAGTTCGTAAGGACACTTTCGTGGCCTATCGCTCAGCGTGTAGTAACATACAGTGACTACACGCGCACCCTCTTAAATAATCGTCTCAAATTAATTACACTGTTCCTCGCAGACTTAAAACAGAAGGTTAAAGAATTCTACCTGCTGCTACCACAGATCTCATAAGATGCTCCACTTGCTTCGCATAGTGCATAAAGAACGCCTTGGATGACTACCAGTCCATATAATTAAAGAAATTTTATGGAAGAGGCAACTTTCCTCGGATCATGACTAACGGGTGTACTGTCTGGATCTGTTCTGCAAATAACACGGGTGAATTTCGCCCTTAGTTATAGATAACTTTGAACCCAGGGTTTCTTTTCTGAACAGCTGTCCTCCCATAAAGTCTGGAGTTCTATGAAGATAGACCTTTAGGCACTCCACTGGACATAGAGTTGCATCTTCCTCCAGAGGGCAGATTCTCTAGGGACCCCACCTGTTGGTGGGTAGCTTGTGCTCTTAGCACTGGATCTGTTATCGAAGCAAACTGTAGAGAGCCCAGCACTCTCTCCTGTTCACGTCTTGATATCCGTTTGGATTTCAATAGTCTCTTAACAGATCCTGCTATTTCTTTCCTCTTCTTACTAGGAATGGAAAGCCGATGTGACTCCAAATTCCAGTGGATTCCCAACCACCGAAATTTTTGAGCTGGAGAAAGAAGAGACTTTTTGATGTTGATCTTGAATCCCAGATGTTCCAGGAACTGAATCACTATCTTAGAAGCTTGCATGCATTCTGTCCTGGATGCTGCCCACACCAGCCAGTCGTCCAAGTAGGCCACTACTTGGATTCCCTTTAGGCGTAATTGATGGATGGCTGCGTTCGCGAGCTTCGTGAAAATCCTTGGGGCTATGTTTAGCCCGAAAGGCATGGTTCTGAAGGCGTAAAGTTATCAATGTAACTTGAAGCCTAGGTAGGGGGAGAGGTGACGATTAATTGGAACGTGCCAATAAGCGTCAAACAAGTCTATAGACACAGCATATGCCCTTTTGGGCAGAAGGGTCCTTATGTGTTGAAGTGTGAGCACTCTGAACTTGTAGTTCACTATGAACTTGTTGAGTGGCGACAAGTCTAGAATGACTCTGAGTTTTTCTGAGTCCTTCTTTGGAACACAAAACAGCCTTCCTTGGAATTTGATGGACTTAATCTTCCGGATTACTCTTTTGTCTAGGAGTTTTCGGACATATTCTTCCAGAGCTGGGGTTGAGTGTTGGAAGAATTGAGGAAATTGAGGTGGAGGACTGCTCCAGCTCCAACCTAGTCCATTCTTATTTAGGCTGTGGGCCCAGGGATCGAAGGTCCAGCGATCCCTAAAAAGCTGTAATCTCCCTCCTACTGGAAGTATCTACTTCTGCTGTTGTGGACCTGAGGCCTTGCCTCCTTAACCGCATCCTCCCCTGGATCCCCTTCCTCTTGAAAGGCGTCTAGAAGAACCTCTGGCTGTTCCTCTGGCTCTCGAACGAAAGGAAGAAGTCTGCCTTTCGGAGGCTGGGTTAAGAACTGGCGACTGTGTCGCCGTTTGTTGAGGTACCAGCTGGTACGTGGTTGGAGGTTGTGCCACTATCTGAGGCACCGCGGTCACAGGAAGTTGTTGTTGATGTTGCTGTCGGTAGGGTTTAGATGGCCGAGAGGATGGCCTAGGCCTTTTTGTCTTCCTCTTGGGTTGGGGACCCTCATCCGGAGAAGACTTTCTCTTAAGATCTAGGCCCCACTTTTTGAGAAGGTTCTCTGTGGTGGCCTTGTCTACTACCTCTTTAACCACTTCATTGGGAAAGAGGTCTTTACTCCAAATACGAGAGGAGATCAGTTTCCTTGGTTTGTGCCTCACCGCAACCGAGGCCTCTACAGGCTCTGTTAGCTTTAAAAAAGCTATAGAAATCCTTCGTAACTGTGGCCAGATGGGTTTTTGCCACAACCAAGAACATGTCCTGGTTCTTGGGGTCACTTGCCATCGTTTCTAGTGTCGTTTGCAACGACATCGATGCCGCAAGTCTTTCATTTGTCTCTTGCTCTCTATGCAAGAGAACCTCCGACAGTTTTGGAAGCGCCTCACCGAACTGGCATTCAGCAATATCAGCTTCCAGTTTCCCGACTGAGAAGGTAAGGTGTACGTCCTTCCAGTCTTCTTGGTCCAAGGGCAAGGTCAGAGATAATGGCTTGCACTCCTCCAAGGAGAGGCATGGTTTCCCTGCCTCCACCGCTTTTAAGGCAGCCTTATATCCCTTTTCCAAGAAGGGAAAGGCTCTGGTGGGAGAGGCCACAAAGGAGGGAAGCTTCTTACTCAAGGCGGGCACCTTTGAGTTAGTGAAGCCCCTCTCTTTCATCGAGCTCGTTAGTAAAGTCTGAGCTTTACTATGGTCAAAAACTATGACCTCCGGCTCCGTCTCCTCCTTTAAGGCTGGCTCCTTCCTAAGACGGACATAGCAGTCTGGATAAGAATCTTTGTTGGGCCAAAATTCCACTTCTTCCAGGGGAATTGCTCCTAACTTTTCTGAGATCACAATCTCACCGGTTGTCATTGGCATGTGTTCAGCATACCTCCAAGGATTGGTACCCGAGCACAAAGGAAGATCCTTCACGCTGAGCCGCTTCTGGGGCCCATGTGATGCTGCAAGTCTACGTAACTCCAGTTTCATTTCAGCTTCCTTCTCATCATTCTTCCTTTGAATTTGTTGGATCATCTCAACAATGGAAGAAAGAGTCCTTCCCAGTTCATCTGGGATAGCAGACGATGTAGAAGGAACAGGTTCTGGGTCCGGAACCGACGTAACCGACACTTAGTCGATTTCTTGCTCTTCTACTTGAGGAGTCTGGAACAGCTCCTCCTCCTGACCTTCTCCTAGAAGGTCCTTCTTAGTAGAATCCGACACCTCCGACATCCTATCGTCCAATTGGATGTCTTGAAGGGCGGCTGAGACTTCAGAATCTACCGGATTCTGGGCAATTGGTATCTCCACCTGAGGCTGGGGGATGATTGCATCAGCCGATGCTTTAGGGAAAAGGTAGGCCCTCATCTTCTCATTTGGAAGGTAGGGACCTGAGGTGTTTTTCTGAATCCCCTCACCCAGGATCGTAAAGTTTCCCTGGCAGCATCCCTTGACTCCGTTGACTTAGGGTCGTCAAAAGCCTCGGTAATCAGGTTAGAACAAACTGTACAAACCTGAGGGTCCCAATAGCGGAGAACACCTCTGGAGGCTGCGCATGCTGCGTGTCTCCTGCAATGTTGATGTCCACAGAAGTTCTAACTGCGGACATTACAGAACACACTCCCGCACTTTGGATGGTCCTCCTATAAAGAGAAGAAAAATCCATGAGTATCAAGTGAAGACTTTCACTTATATTGAGACATTTAGCTTATATAGAAAAGCTATAAAAGTTAGAAGGAAAGACACATACTTGTATTTCCTGCCCAGTCAATTGCTGAAACTTCCCGAGATATTAAAACTAAGGTTAATTCTATTCTAGAATACCTTACGTAATTTCCTTAACGGAAATTTAAGGTGTAGTTCACACCTTGAGATAAAGTTTTAATATACGGGATAGAAAGAATATGGAAAGAACTTACTTTCTATATATTGTACGGTCTCAACAAAGGGCTGTACAAGATAACATAAAGTATGATGAAGAACTTTTAGTGTTATCACAAGCTCTGTACAGCATTTTCTGCTAATGCAGTGTGTACTACACTACGAATACAGCAACTACTGTACATCGCATGCTGTTGTGCCGGCTAGCACGCGCCGGTACGTGCCGGTGTGCGCCTGCACGTGCCGGCCGGCAACTAGCCCTGTATAGTTCAAAGATATACTCTCTTTAACTAATAGGTGGCAGCCCACTGATTCGCGACTGAGTGCCGGCTGGCAATCATTGCCAGCCGACGGCTGAAAACACTAAAACCCGGCTGCCGGCCGCTAATCGTAGTAGCCAGCAGATTTGGGCTGTGTTTCCCCTCCCAGCAGGCAAAGGTAATAAAACCCATGCCCGCCGACAGTAGCCAAGAACCAGAGAACCTCCACCTGCCCGGCTGTCGGCTGTTAAGCCGGCAGCCGGGTTAGGGGTGCAACACAATAGTCAGAGAAACAGTATGGATGTAAGGTTATAAGGCGGCATTGCCATACGACCTTCCATCCAGAAAGAGTGAACTTATGGAAGGGGAGAATGTAACATTCAGGCTTCCAAAGAATCCATAGTCTGCCGGGCTCTACCGACGGACATGGAAGGGAGACCAAGGG
>NC_090726.1:111463961-111466461 GCF_036898095.1 Palaemon carinicauda | reverse complement strand
CGGACGACCCCATATCCGCCATAGTTTCTCGCAAACCTCCTGATGAAGAGTCCATTCTGTGGAAATGACTTGTCCTCTTCTGCTAAGGCAGTCTGCCATCACGTTCCTTTCTCCCTAAATGAATCTTGTAAGAAGGCTGATGTTTCTTTCCTTTGACCAAACTAAGAGATCCCTTGCGGTTAAGTAAAGAGACTGCGAGTGGGTCCCGCCTTGCTTGGAGATGTATGCTAACGCTGTGGTGTTGTCTGCGTTTACCTGCATCACCTTGCTCCAAATCAGTCCTTCGAAACTCTGCAGGGCCAAAAGAACTGCAAGAAGCTCCTTTTGGTTGATGTGAAGCTTTACCTGGTCTTTGGACCAAAGGCCCGAGCACTCTAGTTTGCCTAGTGTTGCTCCCCACCCCAAGTCCGAAGCGTCTGAGCACAACACATGGTCTGGGCTTTTGTGTGCGAGAGAGAGGCCTTCCTGAAAGTCTGAGATTGACGTCCCACCATTTCAGGCAAGTCTTGACCGTTTCTGTGAGTGGAATGGACACTGCTTCCAAGCCCTTCTCCTTGTCTCAATGCTAGTTGAGGTGAAACTGGAGAGGGCGTAGATTGAGTCTTCCCAGGGAGACAAACTGCTCCAGCGATGAGAGAGTTTCCAACAGACTCATCCACAATCTTACAGAACAACTGCTCTTTTTCTGATAAAGACGAATCTTTAAGAGAGCTTGCTCTAGTCTTGTGGGCGATGGAAAAGCCCGAAAAACTAGACTCCGTATCTCCATCCCCAAAAAGAGAATAGTTTGAGATGGGGTCAGTTGCGACTTCTCCTTGTTTACTAGGAGACCCAACTCCTTGGCTAGGTCCAAAGTCCATCTGAGATCCTTCAGACAGCAATTGAAGGATGACGCCCTGAGTAACCAGTCGTCTAGGTATAGGGAGGCTCTGACACCTGTCGAATGCAGGAAGCTCGCTACATTACGCATGAGCTTTGTAAATATAAGAGGAGCAGTGCTGAGGCCAAAGCACAGAGCTCGAAACTGGTACACTTCCTTCCCATACACGAACCTTAGATAACGTTGGAAGGTCGGATGGATCGGGATATGGAAGTATGGGTCCTGGAGATCGAGAGAGACCATCCAGTCGCCTTCCCTTACTGCTATCAGAACAGACTTGGAAGTTTCCATAGTAAACTTTGTTTTCAGGATGAATACATTGAGCGCACTCAGGTCCAGCACTGGTCTCCAACCTCCTGTGTTCTTTGGAACCAGGAAGAGGCGGTTGTAAAAGCCTGGAGATTGATGGTTCAAAACCTTCACCATAGCACCCTTCTCTAACATAAGAGACACCTGAAGGTGTAAGGCTTATCTTCTTGCTTCCTCTCGGTATCTGGGAGAGAGATATATCGGATTTTGAACAAGAGGTGGTTTCTTTACAAAGGGAATTTTGTACCCCTCCTTCAACAAGAGGAAAGACCATTGGTCCGCTCCTCTTCTCTCCCACGCCTGCCAGGTCTTCAATCTGACCCCTACTGCTGTCTGAAGTTCTGGGCAGTCAGACTCTGCCACGACTAGATCTGGCTCCCCTCCTCTTACCTCGTCTTCCATCAGAACGAGAGTTGCCTCTGTTGGAGGCTCTGCCACGAAAGGGAGGAATAAACCTAGAAGCAGGTGTATCCAACTTCGGTTTGTTGCTAGAAAACGACGACGGTAAAACTTTGCGAGCCGTTTTAGCAACTAGATCATGGGTATCCTTTAAGGCAAGAGATGACGCTATATCCTTCACAAGATCTTGGGGAAAAAGTGAACGAGAGAGAGGTGCAAAAAGAAGTTCCGACTTCTGACAAGGAGTAACTCCCGTGGCTAAGAAAGAGCACAATGACTCTCTCTTCTTAAGCACACCTGCAGTAAAAATGGCAGCAAGCTCATTGGATCCATCCCTTACTGCTTTGTCCATACAGGACATAATCTGAACAACAAAATCATTATTAAAAGGTGACACCTTCTTCCTCAAGGCTCCCAACGACCACACCAGTAAGTTGAAGACTTCAAATGCACGGAAGACTCCCTTGAGTAGATGGTCAAGTTCCGAGGTAGTCCACAACACCTTTGAGCATCTCATGGCTAGACGACGAGGAGAGTCTACCAGGCTTGAGAAGTCCCCCTGGGCAGAGGCAGGTACTCCCAAGCCGAGAACTTCTCCTGTGTCATACCAGACGCTCGAACGAGAAGCAAGTTTAGATGGAGGGAAGGCAAAGGAAGACTTTCCAAGACTTCTTTTGATCTGCAACCGATCTCCCAGCAGACGCAAAGCCCTCTTAGACGACCGAGAGAGCACCAATTTGGTAAAAGAGGGGGCTGTAACAGCCAACCCTAAAGTGAATTCTGGAGGAGGTGAGCGTGGGGCAGCAGGAACAAAATGCAACGGAAAAACTTCTTTGAAAACAGTCATTACCTTCTTAAAATCCAGAGATTGTTGGGCAGCTCTAGGTTCCTCTTCTTCAGACAAGATACCCA
>NC_090726.1:111258961-111458961 GCF_036898095.1 Palaemon carinicauda | reverse complement strand
ACTTGAGAAGGTCTTGAAGATCTCTATTGTTAGACAAATCCATGTTTCTGTGTCTAAAAACTGCAGCTAACATGCTTCTGTAGCCTTTAATAGTTGTGGCAGAAAGGATACGGTTATTCCTAAGATGAAGCAGGAAGTCCACAATCTGTGCTACAGTGGTGTCGGATGAGGAAACAGAGGAAGACTTGCACCAATCTCTAAATACCTCCCATTTGGATTGGTAGATCCTGATGGTAGAGGATCTCCTTGCCCTCGTGATCACTCTAGCTGCCTCCTTCGAAAACCCTCGAGCTCTAGAGAGTCTTTCGATAGTCTTGAAGGCAGTTAGACGAAGCGTGGGGAGGCTTTGATGGAATTTTTTTATGTGAGGTTGACGAAGGAGATCCATCCGCAATGGTAAACTTTTTGGAACGTCCACCAGCCATTGATGTACCTCGGTGAACCATTCCCTTGAGGGCCAGAGGGGTGCAACCAATGTCAACCTGGTCCCTTCGTGAGAGGCGAACTTCTGAAGAACCTTGTGAAGGATCTTGAATGGAGGAAAGGCATAAATCTCCAGATGAGATCAGTCCAGTAAGAACGCGTCTATGTAGTGGACTGCCTCTGGATCTGGAACAGGGGAGCAATAAGTAGGAAGCCTCTTTGTCAATGATGTCGCGAACAGGTCTATGGTAGGTCGACCCCAAATCCTCCATAGTTTCTCGCACACATCCTGGTGAAGCGTCCACTCCGTGGAGATGACCTGTCCTCTTCTGCTGAGACAGTCCGCTATCACATTCTTTTCCCCTTGAACAAATCTCGTAAGAAGGGAGATGTTTCTTTCCCTTGACCAAACTAGGAGATCCCTTGCGGTGACGAAAAGGGAGTGAGAGTGGGTCCCTCCTTGCTTTGAGATGTAGGCTAACACCGTGGTATTGTCCGAGTTCACCTGCACCACCTTGTTCCGAATCAGACTTTCAAAACTTTTCAAGGCTAGATGGACCGCCAGAAGCTCCTTGTGGTCTATATGAAGCCTCTCCTGATCTTTGGACCAAAGACCTGAGCATTCTAGTCTGTCCAGAGTTGCTCCCCAACCCAAGTCCGAAGCGTCTGAGTACAACACATGGTCTGAGTTCTTGAGGGCAAGCGAGAGACCCTCTCGACGTGTGAGGTTGTTGTCCCACCACTTCAGACACGTCTTGATTGAGTTCGAGAGAGGAATGGAAATCGCCTCCAAGCCCTTCTCGTTGTTCCAATGTTGGTTGAGATGAAACTGGAGAGGGCAAGGGTTGAGCCTTCCCAGGGAGACAAACTGTTCCAGTGATGAAAGTGTTCCCAAGAGGCTCATCCATACTCTTACAGAACAACTGCTCTTCTCCTGAAATTGATGAATTTTTAACAGGGCTTGTTCTAGCCTTGTGGGCGATGGAAAAGCCCGAAAAACTCTACTATGTATCTCCATCCCCAAATAAAGAATAGTCTGGGACGGAGTCAGTAGTGACTTCTCTTTGTTCACAAGAAGACCTAATTCTTTGGCTAGGTCCAATGTCCATACGAGATCCTTCAGACAGCGGTTTAATGACGACGCCCTGATTAACCAGTCATCTAAATACAGGGAGGCTCTGATCCCCGACGAATGTAGGAAGCTCGCTACATTTCGCATGAGCCTTGTAAAAATTAGAGGAGCAGGGCTGAGGCCGAAGCACAGAGCTCGAAACTGGTACACTTCTTTCCCGTACATGAACATTAGATAACGTTGAAAGGTTGGGTGGATCGGGATATGGAACTACGCGTCCTGGAGGTCGAGAGAGACCATCCAGTCCCCTTCCTTTACTGCTGCAAGAACAGATTTTGATGTTTCCATTGTGAACTTTGTTTTTAAAATGGACACGTTGAGTGCACTCACATCTAGCACTGGTCTCCAACCTCCTGTGTTCTTCAGAACCAGGAAGCTACGGTTGTAATAGCCTGGGGATTGATGGTCCAAGACCTTCACCACCGCCCCCTTCTCTAACAAAAGAGACACCTGATGTTGTAAGGCCTGTCTCTTTGCTTCCTCTCGATACTTGGGAGAGAGGTCTATTGGAATTTGTACAAGAGGAGGTTTCTTTACAAAAGAGATTTTGTAACCCTCCTTCAATAAAAGGATAGACCATTGGTCCGCTCCCCTTCTCTGCCATGCTTGCCAGAAGTTCGTCAATCTGGCCCTTACTGCTGTCTGAAGCCGAGGACAGTCAGACTCTGCCACGGCTGGATCTCGACCCCCTTCTCTTACCTCGTCTTCCATCAGAACGAGAGGTGCCTCTGTTGGAGGCTCTGCCACGAAAGGGAGGAATGAATCTTGAAGCTGGCGTATCTAACTTGGTTTTGATACTGGAAAAAGATGAAGGCAAAACTTTGCGGGCTGTTTTGGCCACTAAATCATGGGTATCCTTCAACGCAAGAGATGACGCAATATCTCTGATAAGGTCTTGAAGAAAAAGAGCACGTGATAAAGGAGAAAACAGGAGCTCCGACTTCTGGCATGGAGTAACTCCCAAAGAAAGGAATGAGCACAAAGATTCCCTCTTCTTTAAAACTCCTGCAGTAAAAACAGCCGCAAGCTTGTTAGATCCGTCCCTTATAGCCTGTCCATACAGGACATAATCTGGATGGCAGCATCATTGTTAGGAGACACCTTCTCACTTAAGGCCCCCAACGACCAATCCAAAAAATTAAAAACTTCGAAAGCACGAAAGACTCCTTTCAGCAGATGATCAAGCTCTGAAGAAGTCCACAAAATCTTGGAGCGTCTCATGGCTAGGCGACGAGGAGAGTCTACCAGGCTTGAGATGTCTCCCTGGGTAGAGGCTGGCACTCCCAAGCCGAGAACTTCTCCCGTGTCATACCAGACGCTCGAACGAGAAGCTAGTTTAGAAGGAGGAAAAGCAAAGGAAGACTTTCCCAGACTTCTCTTGGTTTCCAACCAGTCTCCCAGCAAGCGCATGGCCCTCTTGGAAGATCGAGAGAGCACTAACTTCGTATAAGAAGGGGAAGAAGCAGTCATGCCTAAAGTAAATTCTGAAGGCGGAGAACGGGGAGCAGCAGTCACAAAATGAGCCGGAAAAACTTCTCTAAAAACATTCATAATTTTCTTAAAATCAAGGGATTGTTGGACAACTCTAGGTTCTTCCCCTTCTGACAGGATCCCCAAATGCGCAATAGTTGAAAGAGGATCATCAACTTCCTCTTCAGAGAAAGTTTCATCCGATAAATGAGAAGGTGAAGTCATAGCATGTCTCGAGGGTAAAGCTTGACATCCTACATCGACTTGTACGTCGTGACTGAGTGACTGAGAAGTTAAGGCAGGAGGGTCAACGTCACGTCGTGACTGCAGTGTCTGCAGCTCGAAGTCACGTCGTGACTGCGGTGACTGACGCTCAACGTCACGTCGTGACTGCAGTGACTGCAGCTCGAAATCACGGTTAGACTTAAAAGACTGACGCTCAACGTCACGTTGAGATTCACACTCTAATCTCGCTTAACAGCAGAGCTAACACTTGGGTTAACGTCAGCGTGACGTAAAGCTTCACGCTTAGATGGTTGAAGACCTGATTCACGCTTATCAGAACCGTGACGAATTGCAATTAAAGGTTCCTGTCAAACAGGAACAGGACCGTAAGCCTACATTAAGACGGACAGCTTAGACTGCATGTCCTGCAAAACACTAAAATTAGGATCGGTAACACTCGGAACAGACCGTGACGTCGGGAACGTCTGTTCATGAACGTCATCACAAACGGGAGTTTCAGCACTCCGGTCACGTCTGGAACGACCAGATAACACAACGGAACCGTGACTCTTAGAAGGGGCCTCTGGAGCAACAAAACTTGACTTTAAATAAGAACGTTTAATAGGCGAGCCTTCCTCTGAAGAAGGAATACGTTCCAGGCTGCTCCAGTGACTACAGCCAGGATGTTGACTTTGTTCTGAAGGAGCTAACTTTCTTTTCAGAGGTCTTGAAACCTGAAGCCAGGATTTCTTGCTAACATAAGCGTCATCGGATGACGAGGAGAACCTAGTCTCGCCTCTCTTATGGTAAGGACGTGCTTGAGGAGCAACGTCTGCAATGTTTGAGGGAACGTCTGTTCGTTGTTTTACACCTATCGCTCCCTTTGGTCTTGTGACATTCCTTCTCCCAGGGGTTGGGGAGCTTGAAAGAGGTCTCGGACTGGGTGAGCGGCAAGTACGTACAGATGAACCCTCCGCATTAACACTGAACACATTTTTACCACTTTTCACATTAACACTTTCACTTTTTAAAAATTTCACGTCGGACATAAGCTGGTTTTTGTCCGTAGCCAGCGATTCAACTTTTGCGCCCAAAGCATGAATAGTCTTCATCATATCTTCAAGTGAAGGTTCATTAATGCAAGTAGGGGGTTCTGAAACTACCACTACAGAGGGAGGAAAAGGTTCAAGGGCATGGGAAGAGGAAAATTCTTGAGAACGAGAAGAGCTTCTTCTAACCCTATCTCTCTCGAGTTTACGAGTATATTTGTCATACTCTAACCACTCAAATTCAGACAAAGTGACACACTCATCGCAACGATCCCCTAAAAGACAAGCTTTACCTCTACAATTAACAAATATGAGAAAACATAATACTAAAATAAGGATTTCTTCATGAATTGAATACATCATGCAAACATAAGACAAAACAAGTATGCAAACATAGAAAGCACAAACAATAAACACACATTCAATGTTCATGAAAATACAAATACAAACAAATACAGTTTACAAATACTGTAAAATGTTAGTCTTTATTTTGGAAATAGAAAAAAATAAGACGAGGAACACTAACAAAATTATATGTTGAGGCAGTATAGAGTCCTTTCATTATACGTCATCAAACTTCCGGTCCGCCATCTTGGAGGACATACAAAGACGCGTTCAGTGAATAGCTGTGGTTGAACTCTTGAATAGTTAGCCATCTCATCACATTCACATTCACACAATGCCCAGTTTTTGCGCTATTGTTGGTTGTGGGAATCGAGGACAAAGAGATGACAAGACTTTCTACCGCATACCGGCAGTTATTCAGAATCAGGGCAAAGATACAGAAGAATTATCCAAGCGCAGACGTGACTTGTGGTTGACCAGAATATCACGGGCTGATCTACGTGAATCCTCACTACCCTGGGCACGTATCTGTTCTGATCATTTCATATCAGGTCAGTCTCGGCTAGGCCCTAAAAGTATTATTATTCCTGTGTAAATATGCTATAACCGATCGCATGGGTGACTTCACAAGTATCATCGTCAGTTCAGTGTGTAGTGTGTGTGGGGGAAGGGGCATCTCATTTTTTAAACATCAAAAGGGGCATCTCAGATTTTCAAAACAAAAATTAAAAGCGCCCATTTTGGCTATATTAACAAAGGCTACTTACCTAGGTCTCTATTTCGTCAAGGTGCTCATGCCTATATATAATTAAGTGTATATTTATATTTATTTTAATTTGTGTATTAAATTGTGCAGACTTACAGGCCTATGTGATGAATAAACATTGATTATAAATAATAATAATAATAATGATAATAATAATAATAATAATAATAATAATAATAATGATAATATCTGAAAGCTGGTTTAACCCGAAGGGGTCTTCAGCTTATATATGAAACATCGAAAAAATAATTAAACTTGCGCATTTAATTGCAAGGAGGCAAAACGATCATCCAAGAGCATTACAATAGAGTTTGTCCATCATATGTTTATATGTATATAAGAAATTATAGCATTTGTAACCAAACACAAACACAATGGTTAGGCATGAACTGATAAAGATTTGACATTAAAATGCAAAACTTTTACATACATTTTGACAATCAAAAATTATAATACACAAGGTTAGGCTAAATGATCAATATTAGCTTTATAATTATAACCACTCTCTTCATTAGCCCAGTGTTTATCTAATTTTGGACTTAAAAGCATTAAAGGGAAAAACAAAAAATTCTGGAAGCAGATTATTCAATGGAAGTGTATGCCCACTCATGTTCTGCCTTTGTAAGTTTAAAAAGCATCTGAATTGCATGTGCCATAAGTTGAATGAATTCTGCATCTGGTATGGATCTAGGCCATTAATTAGATCGAGTTTCTGCTTGTAAAATTGCTTATCATCACCCGACAATTGTTTGACAAAGTCGCTCTCATTGTCCATATTCGCTGTAGCAGCCGCCATGTTTTCGCTTTGTATGTCCTCCAGCATGGCCGCCGGAGATTCCCAGTGACGTCATTGAAAGGACTCTATACTCCTGTAATGCTACTCAGGTGTGCAAACATGCTGAAATATTCATACACTTATAAGTTAAATCAAAGTTAAATATAATACATACCACTAAACATGTTCCTAACGCCAAATATATCAGCTTCTGAGAAATATATTATTTCAATAGCTTTATGACAAAATAAAAAAAAATGAGAAAAGTGTATTGGGGATGCCTAGCCTTAATCTTATATCCAATATCAGTTAGGCTTACTCATTAGTAGCGCATATTTCATGTATTATACTGTTACTACTCACCGTTCTTTGTCCTTAGGGAACCTGTGAAACACCTAATGAGGATCGGTTTCTTTTCGTTTATTGCAAAAAACACACTGTGAGACATTTACTGCTGGCGCCATGATTTCGTTTGTCAAATGTCAAATTCTGAATATAAACAAACAGACGACAAACGATGTATACCTACAACGCCATCTAAATTCTGAGCGGTCAAACTACTGTGTTAACTTTGGAGTTGCCAACTAGTGCGTTAATATTCATATTTTGAGCCTCCTATCTTCCTTCAGTATATAGTCTTTGGCCAGAAGCGTACCTGCGAAAGACAGCACCCAAAATACATCTAAGTGCGGCAGTTGCAGATCAAAAGGGTATAGCCTCTGTCAGGGACGTGCAGAGAACTTTTTCAGGGCAGGTGCTCAAGTGAAAAAAAGGGCAAAAATATAGAAATGAATGAGGCTAAATATATACCGGCTCAATATTCTTTCAAATGTATTTAAACTAGCCATTAATAATTTAAGAAAGAGATGAACATGTCTGATATCATAGGTACCAGTGGTCTAATGTTTTTTATGAACATGAAATCTACAGTACTGACTATCAGTACTGACTACCAGTAGAACTAGGAAATTTAACAAAATATAAATTATATATGTATATATATATATATATATATATATATATATATATATATATATATATATATATATATATATTACTTTTACATAAATGACTGCAAGAAAATCAATCAGTATGATCAATACACTTGGCTAATAACTGGACCTTATCATTTCATATTTATAAGAGAACCTTTCTGTGCGCCATTTCTTTGAATATGCTGATAACTTCACTGTTGTTGATTGTGATATCCTTTTCAACTGCTAGCAACAAAAGATCAGATAACCTCTCCTCACTGGACAGGCTGCGTAGCTTTGTCTTCACCAGCTTGAGTTTGGAGAAGGTCCTTTCCACTGTTGCAGTTATGATGGGTAGAGTGGCATTAATTGTTAAGAGTTCAAGCATAAGTGGCAATATCTCCTGAACACTGTTTTCCTTCATCAGGTTGAGCACTATAGCTGCAGTGTTCTGTGGCAGGCAAGGAAATGAGGGATAGAAGATCTTTAATACCAATTGTAGCTTGTCTACTTCTTCCAACTCATAAAACTGGTATAATTTTTGCAATGACTTGAATGCCTCTTCATTCACAGGTTCGTTCCAGTTATCTTGGACTGTCATACAATGAAAGGCATTTTGGATACCCCATGTTTTGTTATCTCCACCTTTAAATCTTCTTTGTAGCTCTTGTGATATTATATCTAAAAACATATGAAATACTCTTACACGGTAGTACTTATCCAAGGATTGATATTGTTGGTCCTCAGTAGCAGATGTAGCACTATACTTTTATCTTTCAGGCATTTTTCTTCTTCTGCCTTGTCCAAGAATCCCAGAGGGGAAGTCGATGCCCATGGATTCAGCTCTCTCTTTAAAATTTGTAAAAATCTCCTGAAACTTCTCACCATTTCTTAATTCTCTCAAACTTTGTAGCTCTCCATCCACAATTCTGTAGGAGGGCATTAGAGGTATGTGTAGTTTCTTGAAAACATAAACAGGATTCTCGAGTGCTAAATGGCGAAAACAAGGAAAAGAAAAAAAAACGAAAATAAGAAATGAACAGATTTTTTCACCATCCAGTTGGGAATGGTTGATTTAAAAATCGAAAACTAAATATCACGTGCAGCTCAAGAACTTAATTGCACACATTATGCAACAAAGGAAATGAAACGCAAGCTGTATGCGTTCCAGTCCACATTACTGTGGCCCCGTTCCTATTTTCCTCTCCAAATCTATTAATTTACTCGACTCACTTGGTCTACTGTCTCTCAACCTCTTTTTGTTATAACACTTTTTATAGCTTAGAAAGGAGTCAAAGCCTTAATGCAGAGGCATTACCACTTAAAATAACTAGGAAAGCTTACCTGGCCTGTTGTCAGTCTAGCTCAGCTGACCTTGCCTTGTTACCAGACAGTGAGACATATAATCAGCTTATCTTGGGTGACCCAGTGTTGCCACGATATAATACCCATTTCTACGAGCTCCTATATTATTATTATTATTATTATTATTATTATTATTATTATTATTATTATTATAATAAAAAAATAATAATAATAATAATAATAATTATTATTATTATTATTATTATTATTATTATTATCAATACATCCCTCTCAAAATGGCACTTTTAATACAGTAGCAAAATGGGCAGATGCTTGGGCACCCCTAGCAACCCACCCACCCCCCCCCCCCCCCTCTGCACGTCCCTGGCCTCTGTAGAAAGCCCGAACTGAACTGCCAAACACTCGCTCTGTCTCTTATCACCTCCCTCACCGAGGTCTCCAGTCACGTACCCAAAACGTAAACAAAAAAGCTAACGAGTGTTAAAAGGGTAATTCAAAAACTTTAACGAGTGGGGAGGAGGCGCAAAATCACCACACTTCAACTTGTAATATATACCATACAAATTTCCTTAAAGATAAATACTTATATATTAAATGCCTTGATATTAATTGTTAACAAAATCACAAGGTTGACTAAAAACTGAAAAATTACGTTAACATCCGATATATATATATATATATATATATATATATATATATATATATATATATATATATATATGTATATATATACTATATATATATATATATATATATATATATATATATATATATATATAAATATATATATATATATATATATATATATATATATATATATATATATGTTGGTGTGGTACTGTTATAAACACACATTATTCCAATCAAATGTCTCTTCAATGTGTTATATGTTTAGACTTTGTAGGTTACTTCTTCTGAATAAGTCTAAGTAAGTTAACTTTAAAACAGTTTATTAACATCTCCATCACAGGAGTATAAATGGTTTGGTCGGATGACCATTCTGTATGACAGCTTGATCAGAACTAACTAAAATATCCATATTGATGATAACGTATAGTTAGTTATCTCAGCATTTAATGACAAATTGTAAACACAACATTAATACCGGAAGGCACCTGGATCCGGTGAGAGACAACTCTTTCTCACGGCTTGTATTATGTTTACTCTTCAAGAAAAATGGTACATTGCAAATGGTATGCTTGGTCTTGACTTTCGCATCCTGCTTATGACTGATTTGGCGTTCTCACTGTAACAATATGTGAATCTTGTGGTCAGGATTTCGTATGTAATCAGTGTATGAATATTGTTTGGTACGCTGTCTAAGTTTGTAAATGATATCTGTTGTTTATGATTGGATAAGTCACGTGACCACAGAGTCTTCCGCATTCTCCCCCGCTCTCCACATGTTGGCTCGGCAATGCTGTATAACTTGCTGTATAACTTGTATAATAAACTAAGGTTAATTACCCTCAGCTTATCAATCAGAACCCATAACATGGTGTCAGGAGTGGTTCTTATCTACATATAAGCTGGATTAAAGAAGAAATGAGGGTAAGTGACAACTTACAAGTTACGGACCAGTTTGTTGATGTCCTAGGCTACGCCTTTTGCCGACGTGCATAATTTTTCCCTGTGGGATAAGTTTTTTTTTCTCATCATAATTAAGGTAGTTTTGTACCATAAAGATGAATGTACAGCTAACTCCACCGAGTCCTATGGACTTTAGTGCAAGTACTAATGTAGCCCTCAAATGGAAGAAATTTAAAGAAGCTTTTATTAACTATGAAATTGCCATAGGCTTAGACAATGAAGCTGACAGACGAAGGGTAGCAACATTCTTGCATGTTATAGGAGAATTAGGGGTTGAGAAATATAATACACTGTCTTGGGATGCAGATGGAGATAAATATAAGATAGATAAAGTATTAAGGAAATTTGATGCAGAATGCAGTCCCAGATCAAATATAATCATGGAAAGATACAAATTTCTGCGGAAACAAGAATCTAATGAAAGTTGTGACCAATTCATAACTCAGTTAAGAATTCTATGCAAAACTTGCAATTATGATAATGAAGAAGAAATACTCAGGGATCAATTCATCCTCAATTTACATGATGATAAGGCTAGGGAGAAATTACTGGATCATGTGCAGATGGATACGAAGCCAATGACCTTGGAAAGGGCTGTGAATTTTGTAAAAAATTATGAAATGCGAATTCAGCAAAAGCAGCAGATGACTAGTAGCAATACTGAAGAAGAAGAGGAAGTTAATGTTGTGTGGAAGAAGAAAAATAAGTACACAAATCCTCAAATTAAGCCTAAGTACAATTGTGCCAAGGAAATAAAAGATTGCAGGTATTGTGGCAGCATATGGTCAAGTGTGTGCTAAATGTAAGAAAAAGAATCATTATGCTAAACAGTGTAATACTAATTGGAACTCTGAAAAAGTGAAAACTTGTGAAGAGAATGAGGTCAGTGATAGTGACCTTCAGCAAATTAGCACAATAAATTAATCGATAGGAAACATTTCTATGTCTCATGAGAGAAAGCATTATGTAACCATAACTGTAAATCAGCAAGAAATAAATTTTCAGATTGATTCCGGTGCTACGTGCAATGTTTTGAGTGTTAGAGAATTGAAACGTTTGATTGGCAATGATAAGTTAGATATTGGTGATAGCATCAAACTGAAAGTGTTTGATAATAAAACAATCAAGACTATTGGAGTTAAAACTCTAATGTGTGAAAGGAAAGGAAAGCAGTATACAGTAAACTTAATTTCTATGTAGTGAAGGAAAATGTTTCTTCTGTAATAGGTTATGAGGATGGACAGAGACTGAAATTGATCAAAATTCTTGTGAATGATAACCCAAGTGCTAAGCAAGAAATGAATGAGGTTTCTCCGAAAGTGTTAGATAAAAACAAGATTATTTCTGATTTTCCTGATTTATTCGAAGGATTGAGGGAATTAGGACCTCCATGTAAGATAAATATTGATGATACAGTGTCACCAGTGATCCATGCTCCAAGAAAAGTTCCTTTTGCCCTTAAGAGAAAATTGAAGCAGCAGTTAAGTAGTATGGAAGGTACCATTATTGAAAAGGTCTCGGAACCTACAAATTGGGTTTCTAGCATGGTTTTAGTAACAAAACCTAATTCAGATTTAAGGATTTGTTTAGATCCTACAGATCTGAACATCGCTATCAGGAGACCCCATTATCCACTTCCAACAATTGAGGAAATTTTACCAAGATTGGGTAAAGCTAAAATATTTTCAGTACTTGATGCAAAGAACGGATTTTGGCAAGTGCAACTTGCCAGAGAGTCAAGTTATTTGACTACATTTAATACGCCTTTTGGTAGGTATAGATGGAAGAGAATGCCTTTTGGTATATCATCGGCACCAGAAGAGTACCAGAGACGAATGCATGATGCCTTACATAATTTAGATGGCATAGAAGTAATAGCAGACGATATCCTAGTTTATGGCAAAGGAAATACTGATCAGGAAGCTTTGGAAAACCATGATAAGAACCTATTAGCGTTACTACAAAGATGCCGAAAAGAAAACATCAAGCTAAATCAAGAGAAGATGAAATTACATGTGACTGAAGTTAAGTACATTGGACATTTGCTAACAAAGGATGGTGTTTGTCCAGATCCAAAGAAAATTGAAGCTATTAATTGTCTAAAAGTGCCAAGTGATGTTAAATCATTGAAAAGATTTCTAGGGATGGTTAATTATCTTTCAAAGTTTTTACCAAGGTTGTCAGAAGTAACTCAACCATTAAGAAATCTGGAAAAGACAAATGTTGAATGGCAGTGGAACTCTTCTCATGATGAAGCATTCTCCAAGATTAAGAAACTAATTGTTGAAGCTCCTTGCTTGAAATATTTTGACAGTAATTGTAATGTGTCTTTACAGTGTGATGCTTCAATGTCAGGATTAGGTGCTGTCCTAATGCAAAACGGTCACCCAGTGGCTTATGCTTCTAAATCGTTTACTGAAACAGAACAGCGATATGCTCAAATAGAAAAAGAGATGTTAGCCATTGTTTTTGCAGTGTTACGTTTTGATCAATATCTTTATGGCGAAGATGTTATTGTAGAAACTGATCACAAACCTTTGGAAAGTATTTTTAAGAAACCATTAATGAAATGTTCCAAGAGGTTACAAAGTATGTTATTGCAATTGCAGAAGTTTAATTTGAGTGTTAAGTATAAACCAGGCAGTAAAATGTATATAGCAGATACATTGAGTAGAGATTTCTTGTAGAATACATTTTCAGGTGCTGATAAATCTGATGTAATTGCATTATTTGAAGAGGTTGGTAATGTAAATATGACAGAACATGTTGCTGTGACAAACGAAAGACTTGAGGATATTAGACAAAAGACCATAAGTGATATTGCATTGCAAACATTAAAAGAAACAATTCTAAAAGGTTGGCCCACTCATTGTATAGAGGTTCCTGAAACCATAAGATCTTTTTTTAAATTTAGGGATGAACTTACTATTGATAATGATATAATATTTAGAGGTAATTGCATTGTAGTCCCATCATGTTTAAGGTCTTACATGCTGAAACAAATTCATTATGCTCACAATGGGATTGAAGCTATTGTTAGATATGGTAGAGATATATTGTTCTGGCCTAGCATGAGTGCAGATATAAAGAGTTATGTTTCTTCTTGTGTGGTGTGTAATAAGTATGGTAGTAAACAAACCAAGGAATCCTTAAGTTCACATGATTTTCCTTCTAGGCCTTGGTCTAAAATTGGAATGGATATTTTTAGTGTTGGCAATTGTAACTATTTGATTTTGGTAGATTATTATTCATCATATTTTTATATAAATTCATTGGAAAATATGTTAGCGTCAAATGTTGTAAGCAAGTTAAGGAGTCATTTTTTACGCTATGGTATACCAGACATTGTAGTAAGTGACTGTGGCTCACAATTTACATCAAGTGAATTTCAAACTTTTGTAAAGAAATGGTCATTTAAACATGTAAAACCATCCCCTTACCACCACCAGTCAAATGGCAAAGCTGAAAATGCAGTAAAAATAATGAAACACTTGTTCACAAAATCAAAGGAGGATGGCCATGATCCTTTGTTACCACTTCTTGAATGGAGAAACACTCCAACTGAAGGATTTAACTCTTCACCAGCTCAAAGATTTTTTGGTAGAAGAACTAAAAGTCAATTACCTATAACAGAAAATTTACTTAAACCTAAGATTGTTGATGGAGTACCAGAAGTTCAAAATAAGAAATTGATTAGGCAAGCTAGATATTATAACAGATCATGTAAGAATTTAGTCCCAATAAAACCAGGTGATGTCATCCGTGTACAACCAGTTCCAGGAAAAAAGGAATGGAAGAAAGGTAAGGTAATAAAAGAGGTTGCAAAAGGAAATACAAAATAGAAGTAGAAGGCAAAGTATACTTTAGAAATCGTAAATTTTTGAGAAAGACATCAGAGACAGTAACTGATAATTATATCGATTCTGATATTGAAATTGAAACTGATGTAAATACGAATGATGTTGCAAATAAATCTTTTATACTTCCTGAAGCTGATAACTTAGAATCACAAAGAACCAGAAGTGGTCGTGTTGTAAGGAAACCTCAATATCTTGAGGATTATTTGTGATAAATTTAAAGAGCCAATTAGGTATGTAGGATTAAATGTATGTTGCAGGGCCCATTTATGTAGAAGAAAAGTTCTTCCAAAATTTTGTTGATAAAATGTAAAAAAAGGGAGATGTAACAATATGTGAATGTTGTGGTCAGGATTTCGTATGTAATCAGTGTATGAATATTGTTTGGTACGCTGTCTAAGTTTGTAAATGATATCTGTTGTTTATGTTTGGTTAAGTCACGTGACCACAGAGTCTTCCGCATTCTCCCCCGCTCTCCACATGTTGGCTCGGCAATGCTGTATAACTTGCTGTATAACTTGTATAATAAACTAAGGTTGATTTCCCTCAGCTTATCAATCAGAACCCATAACACTCACACTCGCTCCTAACTTCTACATTGACCTCTTGGGTCATGGATTTAAACATGTAATTTTACACACATTACATTAGCTCGGTCAGCTACCTTCAATTAATTGAACTCTAATAACACGTTCAAAATATGTTTACTAGGAGTGTGACTGGATATATATATATATATATATATATATATATATATATATATATATATATGTATATATATATATATATATATATGTATATATATATATATATATATATATATATATATATATATATATATATATATATATATATATATATATATATATATATATATATATATATATATATATATATATATATTATTTTTTTTAAACTTTAGCCATAAACAAACGATTAAGGATGAATGTTCAAATAGGTACATTTAAAAAAAAATACATACCTAACAGATATTGTCAAAAACAAAGAAAAATGCATGGAAAATACAGATCATATATATGGTACATTTCTAGCAAATGATTATATGGTACCCCCAAAAAAATACTGATGTACATATGATTCGGTAACTTGTAAAGAATAGTTGTCACCTTAGTCAAAAATTCAGATTATTATAATACGGTAACTAATAAAGAATATTTGTTACCTTGGTAAAGATATAATTTTAGTGCACAAACACGAATTCCTGGTACGTACACGCACCACGGTTTCGTATATATATATATATATATATATATATATATATATATATATATATATATATATATATATATATATATATATATATATATATATATATATATATATATATATATATATATATATATATATATATATATATATATATATGTATATATATATATATATATATATATATATATATATATATATATATATATATATATATATATATATATATATTTATATATAGGGCTTATATATTTCATTAGATGCCCATAGATTCTTTATCTTAACATTTAGGGCTTTTGTATTTTATTAGATGCCCAAGAAATGATTTATATTTTAAATGTTTTTAAAAATGTTTTTAAAATGTTTTTAAAATGCAAATGTTCTAGAGTCTCTTCAACTACATATTACCAGCGTACTACTATGAGATTCAGGGCCTCTGTAACACGGTTTTTTGGACTTTGCTCCTTATCAAAGCATCGGATGTAGCTGAAAGTTGACATATGTATATTTTAAAACCACACACAAATTTTGTTAGCATTATCAATAACCTAAACCCGATAGTTTTCATTTTTATAGAGTAAAAATGATCTAGTCGACGCCATGGCCAGTGATAACGAGCCAAGAGTCGAAAACATTCATTACGTAAGCAATGTAGCCTAAACACCTTTTGACAAAATTTTGCCCCGCCCATCCACCAGGTACCCATTCACCTTCCATCGGCTCTGAAACCCATAACAGTTAGGAATGGCTAACAGGATTTGGAATTGCCCCCGTGGTTGCAAAACTGCATTTGTCTTACGACTTGCAATTTTATACAGTCAAGAGAAAGCCCGTGGCCATATTTATTATAGCCTGAATAAGTAATTATTCAGTTTCTAGTTTAAATCCAATGTTTATGGTCTGATTTGTATTTAGCGTAACATGATTATAATACTTGTAATGTCATTCAGGCTTTTGAACATTTCCATTAACTATTCCCTATGTCACCAAGAGAGAGAGAAAGAGAGAGATTGTATGTAAACAGTCTTTATATAACTATTTTTGTTAAAATAAGATTTTTGTGCTAAAATCTCCATCAGTCTAACGGATCATCCGATGTATATATATATTTTTTTCTTCTTCTTAGGCCGTACGACCGTGTTGGCTATGTTTTGGGCATGACTGCATTTTGTAAATAAATCATGAATAGTTTTAGGAGTTTTATTTGTACATCTAAGGGGAATTTATAGAAGTAAAGTGAACATAATTCATTTATCCTTTAAAATAATTACTACATGTAGCCAAACAAATAGTAGTAAAGATGATAATGCAATGAAGGAATGATACCATACTTTATCTTTAGCTTCAACATCGGCAATAACATACCCAGTTGCCATAATTTGTCAGCTTAATGAAATAACCTATCATCTAATGTTAAAATTAATTTCTGAGGAGGCCATGGCTTATTACACAGTGAAAAAACATGACAAAGACTTCATGAATGGCGGAACGATACATAAATGTGGGTGGGGTATCTGTGCTAGCGTAGTAATACTACTGTAGCAGTTGTGCCGCAACAGTAGTATACATGAATTAAACGTTTAGGCCAACTGCTGGGATCCTTGAGGATCATTTAGCACTTCTTACAACTAGTCGAGAATCGAGTTTTTATAGCCAGAATTCAAATTTTATAATCCAACAATGCCCATGATAGCCTTCAGTGTTATCCTGAATTATAACGAGGCCAAAGTGGGTGGAGCCTTATGAAGTCATCATTCTGACGATAATTATTGGTGAAGGTTTAAAGCCAAAATACGGTACCGTTTTTTTTTTTTTTTTTTCAGTAAATAGGTAGGTAGATAGACAATAAATAAAAATTGCTCGACATTGGATATAGCAGTTATCAAATCAAGCTTGTCTACTACGTTTTTGAAAATGACCAACTATTCCCTACACCTTGTCAATCTGATTGTGACCTATAAAAGTAGACTGTAATTTCTTAGGAAACCTATTTTGGGAGTTAGACTAATAATCGAAGTGTTTTTGTGTTTATTAATATATTTTGTTGGTTTGTTCATTAGGACAATTATCAGTGGAGAGGTTTCAGAGTTCATAAAGGTGTATTGCTTTGCTTTTATTTAAAATTTTGTGTCATTGTTGGCAGAGGTATAGCCTTCGTTACGTATAGCCAATCATCGATCGAGAAAGAGGGAAGAAATGCCGTCATAGGTTACGTAACGAGTGCGTTCGAAACCTTTTCTCTGAGTAAGTTGGCCCGTCTTCAAAAAACGTCACTTTTACATTATAAGTACCAAATTTATTCAACCTACGTAATGCAGAATATAGTCAAAATTTATGTGTAGATATAATGTGCATTCTGAATAAGTGTTATATTTATGAAATTCATAGATAAAAAATTATTGCGAAAAAACCGTGTCACAGAGGCCCTGAATCTCATAGTAACTGCTTTTCGTGCACAACACTTTTTCCAAGACAATTTTACTCCTTTGAGCGAATGAAGGGGCCAATTTCAAACACCTTTAAATTGAAACAAATAAGGAGTTTTGTCTGGACATGGCAAAACGTTCTGTTTGATCTCCATCTTATTTTTCCTTAACCTACGCCAAACAAAGATGTTAACGGCGATAAATATCATCACCGTAATGCTGATTGCTGCTAGTAACACGTAGAAACGAAGATCTGCATAAGTCGGTGACGGGTGGTCCATCTCGGTTAATTTCATCAACCGCTTAGCCACTCGTGCGTTGTATGGGAGAGATAAAGATGGGATTGTAGTTGACCACGTGAAATTCGCAAAGTAGGCCCGTTCTCTGATGATAGTGTTAATTCCTCGGACTGTGTAATTCATGGACGTACCGATGCAACCATCTGCTGCAACGAAGATTTGTGAATAGGACGTGGATCCGTCCGGGCATGATACATTGAAGCCGGCCTTGTCGTATCGTATCCACGAGCCGTTGTTCAGTCTGCAATTGAACTTATTATCGTCAAAGGGATAAAATTTTTTCAGACAATTTTCATGTGTATGGGAGAGAGCACCATTTAGCACTATACCTAACTCGCATGAATCCATTTAGTTTTTATGGAATTCAAAGGAGTCAGCTGTACATATTTTTTCATTCATTGCGTCTGAACAGTGAGTTGATTGATTTAAGTCTTTAATGACTATATATGTTTCCTTGTCCGGGGAAATCAATACGTGTCCTGTCAAACTGGATATTACTGGGTTTGAGTTATTCGTCATAAAAGTCGGAAATGGTGATATCCTGTAAGATTGCCAGGCATCGGAAGAATCAAAGGGAATTGTAATCATAATCCTGTAATTTTCAGCGCTTACTGTAATTTGGCTGTAATAAAATTCTAACCTACGTGCGTCTAACAAAGGAATATAACCTAATTTCTCCCGTCCGTTCTCCACAATTAACGTTAAGTCTCTTATCGGCAACAAATGCGGTGACAGTACACCTTTAGTCGCTAATGTAAGAGCTTCCATATAGTCTTTTGATTTCTCAATGAAATGTGCAATTCTATTATGGATATGATCTATTTTTTAATTATAATACGTTAACATTGCCAACAAGTCTTGTACTTCCATAATCTGACTGATATTACTAGAATGTTCGTTCACCAAACTCATAATTTGATTGATTGAAGTTAACTGATTCCTTAGTTCTGATAAAATTAATTCATTTTCATGAGTCAAAAACTCAATTTTCTTATTTTGATTACTAATCTTAAGACAATTTGAAATCCCTAAGCCTAAACTTGCAACAGATCCAAAGATGTTTAGTGCAGCAAAAATAAACGGGTTAAGTTTTTCAAGGTTAGTGTGTCTTACTGTCCACATCAAAAGGTCACGAGCCAAAGATTCTGCCTCGTAAGTCTTATTTTGCAAGTCGTCGGATAGCATCTCTGCAACTTTTAGTGTCTGTGCAAGCGAACTCTCTGTATTAAAAAGAAAGTGTCTTCTATGCATTTCATTTAATGAAGCAGCAAACCTTGAAATGGCTCTTTTTAACCTAGTGACGTCATTCTCTTGGAGAAAAATTGCTTGCATGCGTACTTCTATAACTATGTTACTTGATGTAATAAAAACGTCTTCTTGTCTCTCTACTATAGTGCCATATTTAAAATCTATACTTTTAGTTTTAGAGCTCTTCCCACACGAGAAAAATGTCTGAGCGAACAATATCACTCCTAACAATAAAAAATTCATCTTGGAAACCTGTAATGAGAAAAATATATGTAAATACTCCTGTATTAAGAAGAAAAAAATGTTAACATATAAGTTTCATAGATAAAAAATAAAAAATAAAAAATTCCCTCACTTCCTTCTCTCTTATTTTAATTTCTTATGTGAGCCAATGGTACAATTCTCTCATCAGTGAGTTGGGATACGTTTTGAACTCTAAATCTATTGGCCGTTAATGTTTCCAAAATGCTGAATGGGCCTTCAAACTTAGGTGTTAGTTTATAATTGAGTCCTTTACGTACATTTACCTGTATGTATACATTATCACCCACGGTATATGTTTTAGTTGGCTTCGCTATTTTATCATGATTCCTTTTCATTATGATTTGTGATTCTTCTAAATTCTTTCGAAGGATATCAAAACGACTTTTGCTTGCATTTATACATTCTTTTAAAGGATTTGATAAATTAGTTGTAGGCGTTAATACATGGAAAGGCGTTCTAACTGGGGTACCATTCAATGCCTCGTGCGGTGACATTTTAATTGATATATGATATGAATGATTCAAAGTACTTAATACCGCAGGTATTGCAATATCCAAGTTGGGGTCTGATCCCCCTAGTGTTAATCTTAATATGTTTAAAACCTTCCTATTCGCTCTTTCCACTAGCCCATTCGACTCTGGGTGATAGATCATGGTATAGATTTTCTTTATACAAAAGAATTCACACAATGAGGTAAGGAAGTGATTATTAAATTCTCCAACCGAGTCTGAGATTATCATGTGTGGAATTCCATGTTTACAAATGTAACACTCGTAAAACTTCCTAGCGCATTCAATCGCAGTTTTAGTTTTAAGCGCTATCAGTTCTGTATATCGAGTCAAAGCATCTACAATTACTAAGAGGTGCTTATTTCTTCTGTCAGACTCATAAAATCCTGTTAATAAATCTAAATGTATCCTTTCAAAGGATTGACTGGGCACGGGATAAGCCCCTAGGCTGACAGGTGTTTTCGTGTGCCCTTTGTTTTCCTGACAAGTGCGACAATTAGCTATGTGTTTTTTTTATATCTGTAAGCGTCGTATGCCAATAAAACAAGGATTTGGCTTTCTGTGACATTATGGAGAACCCCGGGTGTCCATGCAATGGATTTGCGTGCAACCAATTTAGGACAGTGGATATAAGTGAGATTGGTAGGCTACCACTACCTGGTCGTTAGTCACATGTGGTGTATTGCGAGTTTTCCTTGTCACGGATCTACACAGAATATTGTCTTTGATCATATAATTCTGCTGCATATACTTTATATATTCCTTTTCCTTACAATTTCCTTCCAAAGCATTTATAATTTTTTCTAATTTCTGATCTTTTCTTTGCTCAGTCTGTAATAATTCAGCGCTCCAGCCCAGATCTTCTTGTTCAGATACAGTTTTAACAATGGGCATGGATGTTGATATATCTATTAATTCAGCTAATGGCTCCGTACAAGATGACACAGGGTTGCGTGATAATGCATCAGCAATGATATTTGCTTTCCCTGGTAAATACCCGATTCTCGCGCCAAAGTCTTGAATGATCAAATGCCACCGAGTTAGTTTGGGGCTGTGACTAAAGCCTTTAAAGAAGTCGGTTAGGGGTTTATGATCAGTAAGAACCTTGACGGGATAACCGTATATTATGAACTTAAAATGCACTACTGAAATAACAATAGCTAGTCCTTCCTTGTCTATTACTGCATACTTACTTTCGGAAGTTCTCAGTTTTCAAGAATAAAAAGCTATCAGGAAAAATTGTTTTTCATATTGCTGAAGCAATACCCCTCCTACTCCTAAGTCTGAGGCGTCTGTTGCAATGAAGAATTCCTTACCGAAGTCAGGAAATTTTAAGATAGAACTACACAGTTCATCTTTTAAGGTATTAAACACCGGTTGATGCTACTCAGACCATATAAAATCTACGCCCTTCTTCGTAAGATCAGTTAGGGTAGCGGCTATTATTGAATAATTGCGTATAAAACGCCTGTAATATCCACTACACACCAGAAATTGCTGTATTCCCTTGACATTAGTAGGTATCGGAAAGTTACGGATAGCCGACACCTTATCGTGGACTACTTTAAGACCTTGGCTAGACACCGTAAAACCCAAATAGACCAATTCTGTTTTGAAAAATTCACACTTACTAATCTTTACCCTTAAGTTATGTTGTCTTAGTCTCTGTAGTACTAGTTCTAGTTTACGTAGATGTTCTTCTAAGGTATTGGAAAAGATTACAAGGTCGTCCATATAGGCATGCAATATATCCCCTAGCAGGTCTCCAAACACTATGTTAATCATTCTTGTAAATGTTATGGGAGCACAACGTAAACCAAAAGGCATACGTAAAAATTCATAATGTCCCCTGGCTGTGCTGAAGGCTGTGTATGGGATACTATTTTCTACTAATGATATCAGGTGAAAACCTTTGAGTAAGTCCAAACTGGTAAAATATTTATTCTGACCTAACAAAGATAAAATATCGTCAGTACATGGCACTGGGAATCGATCAGGGATCATTTCCTCATTCAAGCGACGGAAATCTACGCAGATACGCCATGTTCGATCTTTTTTCGGTACAACTATTAATGGAAAATTATAAGGGCTGTTCGATTTCCTAATGACTCCTTCTTCTAGCATTTTACCTACTTCATCATTTATCTCAATCTGGAATTTCATAGGGAGTCTGTACGAGGGTACATAGATAATTTTCTGCTTGTCCTTTAACCTTATTTGATGTTCGATAACATCTGTTTTTCCTAAGGATCCATTCGTAGTGGAAAAAACATCATGATATTCAGTTGAAAGTCCAAAAAATTTCTGCTGAATTTCTTCTTCTTGAATGCCTTTATTGATTTTATTTTTAATAGATTGCAAAAGGGATTCATCCGCAACTGATTGAGCGTGATTGATTTCAGCGACGGTAAGAATACGATGTTTATAAACTTCTACATCCAAGATATGTTGATTTTTGTGAATTACTAAAGTGGTATTTAAATGATTACAGACTTCAATATTACATTGTTGATATGAGCCTACTATATAAATAGCTTGTGTGACGGACAATCCGTTAGTTTTCAAAGTGTCGGAAAGGATTAATATTTCAGATCCCGGTAACGTTTTCTTTATTTGCCCTATTAAATTTGAAGGTACGTTCGGCTCGATAGATTGCGTGCAAGATGATATTACGAATGAACGAGAATTCTGTTGGGTCGCGTATATTATTTCTTTATTAATGAGACAAGTTATTGGTTCTTCAACGTACGTTACTGTTTTATTTGTCGTCTCCTTTTTATCCAAAACTGATTTTAAGGTATTAGAAGACTTATAGAATTTTCCTTTGATATACACACTATGCTTGGCAGGGGCTAAGATAATGTTTTAATTACCCATAGATGGGTATCCTATAATTACAGCTGGATACATATCAATGTTTTGTACAACAACAAAGATATCGGCAAATGTGCGCTTACCGACCTTGTACTGAACATGAGTTACGCCTATTACATTTAATTCATTATTTCCTATACCCGAGAGCCTTACTCCGGACTTCTCTATAGGGAAGTTCGAAAACAACAAATGATGTGTTCTCAAATTCATATTACGTGGACTACCAGAGTAAAAAAATAATGTAAAGGATCGGTGTTCTAAATTTACAGCATATAATGTTGGTCGTAACTCATTTTGGCTTATTATTGTGTGAATTTGTTGCAAATCTACGGGAGCATGCACTGATTTATTTGATTCGGTCGTGTGTTTCATAGGAAAATCTATTGCCTCACAATGATCTGATAAAACATTAAATGGATTATTTAACACTACTGATGTTGATTTGAATGACCCAACATCACTCCCTTCCCCACTGGAGTTAATTATGTGGTATTTGCTTTGCTCTGCACATTCTGAAAATTAGTCTGACCTTGCGAGTTCTGGCTAGACGGCCCAGGATCAGAGTTATTTGAAGAACTGTTTGTTTGTTTTTGATTCTGAACTGCATTGACGTTTGGCTGTTTCTTATTGAACTGAGGATTTTTCTTTTTATTTCCATATGGAACTGACTGTGGAATTGACTGTGGAATTGACTGTGTATTTCTACGATTCTGTTGTGTCTTACGCGAGTAGCACTGACTATATGAATGAGTTGAACTATTATGTAACGAACAGAATCTCGTTCTGCAGTCTGCAATCAAGTGACTTTGACGTTTGCAATTATAACACGTCATTCCTGCGACTTGACTATTATTAACTACGTTTACTTGTTGTGGCTTAGTTTCATTTTTTGCAAAAACTTGTGTAAACAAGGGATCAAGATCAGTACACTTAGACATGTGTTTCTTTATCTGTTTATATACGTCCAATTCTGTACTTGCTGGCGTTAAATTTTTATCAAAACACCGCAATAAAGCTTCTGGCAACATAAGTGTCATGCAAGTTAAATACATTAATCATAAGAAATCTTTCACGGAGATGTTATCTCTAGTAACCCAAGTGGAATTACCTAAAATATCTTGATACTCGTTTAGCCTATCGGCAATGAGAGCTGCTCTCTCAATAACATTAAGCCGAGTCATAGTGGCTTGATTAAGTGTATTTCTTAATGTTAAAACTACATCTAAGGCTTCCTCACCGCCATAGACCGCACGTAGCCTAACTTTGAAATCGTCCCATGTAACTGCCTCTTGAAATGAAACTCCCCTCAAGTACGCACTCGCATCTCCTTTAGAAAAGTCTATAAAACTTTTAGCTTCTTGTAATTGTACAAATGGGTCTATAATTTGTTTAGCATTTAAATGGGCATCGACGGAAGAAATCCACGACTCAACATGTTGAGGTAAGAAGCCATTGACTCGACCTTGAAAAGGAAGGATAGCTGATCGTGCATTTACTAACATAACAATGAGAGAGGGGATGGGGTTACTCAGTCCGGGGGTGGGGTTACTTGGACTCACTGGAGGTGTCATGTTTACTTTAACTTGTTTTTCATCTCTTTGATTCCTTGCAATCCTATCAAAATCTCTATATGAATACAGACGTCCACTGCGTAAACGCATAAACACTATTCAATAAAGATTATAACATAATCCCCCAATACAATGATACTAATATAAAGATATTTCCCGAGAACTTCTGAAAGAAAACGGAATTAGCACAGAGAGAAAAAAAATTCTAGACGAGAATTCGAAGTTGAATACAGTTTCCTTTTTGGGCTCAAGCCATGACGTCCTAATGGAAGGTTCCTTTAGTAGCTTCCGAAGGGTATATATGACTACAGTGATATTCCCAGAGAATCAAACCAAAGGTTTCACAGAATTCTAACTTCTGGCGCGAGTACCTTTAAGATTACTCACAAGGGTATCGTATATCATCAGGGGACGTATTCTTGACACGCCACATGGCAATCTGCACCCCGAATAGCCTTTACGCCTCTAGGCTCTAGGGGGAAAACGTGGCAGAATAGAAGGGTAACCACAACAAAGATTACCCTGGTTCCCCTACTACAATCGTATCAAAACCCCGCCAACTCCCTCTGGCGGTCATTCCTTTATCTGTAGCGACTCGCTACGGTGGTGTTCCCTGTCGATCTGACATTTCCGATCAATTTCTGGGAATCTTTATGCTTCTACGGCTTCTTTCTCCATCTAGAAAGTTGAGTATTGATTCTTTACAATGTGTAATTTAGTTCCAGCCTCGCAATGAAATTGTGTATTTCTTGTGTGCGGATCTTCGCCAATTGCCGGTGTCGCCATGGCGCTGTCGTTCTTTGTACATGTGCTATTTAGTTAGCAGAACGACATTCCGGTGTAAATAGCTTATTCATTGTTATGAAAGCTATTTAGGCATTATAGATTGTAAAGATATCTATAAGCATATTTTTCCCTTTCCGTGGCGATTGTATATGTCAGAGTTTTGGTGATTTAGGTAACCGAAATCTCGTCATGTCTGGGTAACATAACCTAGACAACATATACTTTCGTCATTTCCCCGGTTACCCTTGTGTATTGGTTATCATTCCTGGAGATCGATATCTCCTGGAATTATATTAACCATCATCAATCTCACTAGAGATTTATGGGTAATCTCTCTTCCCTCTGAGAGTAGCCTTAGGCTACAACTCTCTGCGTCGACCTTGAATTTCGAATTCAGGCATGACTAGCCTAGAGTTTTCTGTCTCATCCCTTAACGGCCGTCGGCAAGTCTTGGGATTCGATCAGAACCTCAGAGTATTTAGTCTTTGTCGGCAGTCTGTCGGCGGGGTGATTGCATTCCCTTGCCGTCGGAACTACCGGCATAGGAGGCTAGCCCTCCCTAGACTACACCTGAAGTGGTCGAATGTTACCGCCACCTTCTCCCTGTGGTCTAGTAGACTAGTCCTATGCTCACCGACCCTAGGCTATAGAGTCGTATACTCTTGTGGCCTAGGATGGCGCCGGCATTGGAACTCTGTTTCTCCCTTGTTGAGAGGAACGGCATGAGCTGCCGTCCCCTTAACTGTATTAGCACCTCCTAAGCTGGAGAATAAATGATTCTCCTGCCGCTTGTGGTTGTGCCGGTACTGAAACAGAGTTTCTTCAAGGTGTGTAGATCCGGCAACATTGCCGGTCCCTCCTATACCAATATAGGACCCTTTCCCCTCCCCTCTCTGTTCTTTTACGATGGCCGAGCCATTGTCTTTCCTGTGCTGGAGTCCTATAACCTTACCATTGCAGGTGGGTTGCCAGGGCCGCCCAGACCCCCCTCCCCCTCCTCAGTCATCAGCTGTCGGCGACTGCCAACGGCCATGACGGCTGTCGGCGACTGCCAGATTCCAGCGGCTTTGGCGGCTGTGGATGGGAGGCCCCTTTTGTCACCAAGGTTCTCCAGTTCTCCCTTGAACTGCTAGCCACAGTTTCTGTTGTCGGTGTATTGTTCTGGCCGGCAGTAGACCGGCACAGATAGATACTGACTCAGTAGGTAGTATGCCGACTGTACTCGTGCTGCCGGAGGCTGGCCTACAGTAGTAAGCCGGCAATAGTACTATGGCTAAATAGAAGTGAACCTTCTTTTCTGAGAAAGGCAGTAAAATTAGACTTTTACATCTTTTATTGCTGTATACATATACAGTAATAGATAGCCTTCACTCCATGCTCTCTCTCTCTCTCTCTCTCTCTCTCTCTCTCTCTCTCTCTCTCTCTCTCTCTCTCTCTCTCTCTTTTCTAGCTTGCTAGATGCTCCGACAATAGCTAGCTAATTCGGCAATATGCCGGCTGAACTACAGTATATGTCTATACAGGTAATCAGTATAATTACAGTATAGTATATACAGCAGATGAATAACTATCGTATATATTATACTAGTAGTTATTTCCAATATATCTTGGGTATCCCTGCCCAGATATTTGCTGAACCCAATTCTATATTGATGGAATAATATTTTATCAATATTCTGATTTGAAATCAGTTTCCATTTACCCTGCAATATTGAATTTCGTAAAGGGCTGGTGGTGTGACACCTCTAACCCCTATAGGGGAGAGCCCTTATCCCTGAGTTTCCCTGATCAAGAAACTCCCTGATTTAATATTGTACGGGAGGTCACAGCAAATAGATTGGTTGGGATGCATAAGTATATGTCTTTTATTTTCTGCTGGCTGAACTACGATATAGGTCTATACAGGTAGTCAGTATATTTGCGGTATAGTAAATACGGCAGATGGATAACTAATGTATAGATTATACTAGTAGTTATTTCCAATATATCTTGGGTATCCCTGCCCAGATATTTGCTGAACCCAATTCTATATTGATGGATTAATATTTCATCAATATTCTGATTTGAAATCAGTTTCTATTTACCCTGCAATATTAAATTTCGTAAAGGGCCGGTGGTGTGACGCCTCTAACCCCTAAAGGGGAGAGCCCTTATCCCTGAGTTTCCCTGTTCAGGAAACTTCCTGATTTAATATTGTAAGGGAGGTTGCAGCGAATAGATGGGTTGGGATAGACAAATATATGTCTTTTAATTTCTAATCAACATATCTTGGATGCGAGCTTCTGCTGTTACCGCTCTTATTTCCAAAGAATGACATTCCTTCGATACTCTGATTGTGTATCAATCCTCCTTACCTCACAGCGTTAAGCATAGAAGGGGACAGTGCATGTACACTTCCTTACACCTAGGTGTTCCAGCCCCCTTTTCTTCAGGGAATTCCCCGGTTGGAGGAATTTCCTTAAGACTGAGGAGAAGTAACAGCATTGGCTCACAGGGGATACACGGGTATGTGTCTCCCACTATCTCTTTTAGTTTTCTGTCCTAAGCTATTTTGTCAAAAGACAATTTTGCAAATTGCCTATCGATGCGATAATCAATTGAATACTCCTTTCCGTTCTCCCTTCCTTGCAGGAGGGACACCAGATGATGCATTGAAGTCTTCTGCAGTTATAAAGATGAGCATTTTCACGGACATAATATATGCAGGTTCCCCCAGCCATATTATTTCCAAAATCCCCAATCTGCAGGACGGCAGTCTAGAGCTGTCGAACTGTGGTTGGTTTCGTTTCGAAAGTTATCTCTTAAATGCGGTTCAACTGCGAACCCGTAAAATGCGAAAACTCTACGGGAATTGGACCGAGAAATTCACTTTCTCATTACTTAAAATGCCGATTTACTGCTCCTTTTAAAGGTTTTTAAGGTCTAAACCCCCAACCCAGCCTCTCAAGTTGAGGTTGCAGACACTAACGGCATTGGTGAGTCTGAGCGGGACTTGAACCCCCGACTGACAAACACCAGGCAGAGACTCCACATTCAAGCCACACCTTGTAGTGAAATCAACGACAGCAGTCATTGTTTCACTGTCACATCTGACTCCGCCGCCAAGAGCCGGCAGTGTGTACCCTTGGTCACCACCCAGTCAATAGCTGAGTTGGTATACCTTCAATCGACAGCCCGCCGATTCCCAGCGGTCTGCCGACAGCCCGAGGAGTCTCCTCTGGTTCAGAGATCCGCTGACTATGCGTATAGTTTTCACTACTACCCAGTCACATTGAATACTGGCTAGGATGGTGTGACTTTTGTCAGCGACCCGCTGACAGCTGACAAGTCACTGATATGTCGAAGTCCTGCTAGCCATATCGGTACTGAAGTACTGTGCCAATTAACTTACCCCCAAGCACTAGCCTTGACGGTAACATGCCAGTTGTATAGGGGGTATACAATACCCTGTACACCTGCAGTTTAGGACCATATCGCAGACAGAAATCCTTGGTACATAACCATACAATAGAAGGGTTTTCCAGTACGTTGTGCTTCTAAGCACAACCCCTTGCTGAGACCTACCTGATTTGGGGGATCCACTTCCCCCCCCCCCCCTTCTTCCTTACGCTGATGCTTCATCAGCCTCTTGATCCTCATTATTAATTCCCCGGATGTAGGGCGCTACTCTAGACTTATGGACTAGAATCTTCCATCGGCCTCTTCTTGAAAGGGGATGCCCTAGAATCAATAATTAGGAAGACCGCAGCAGTTGGCTGGAAGGATTTACACGTCTGTGTCTCTCCTCTTTCCAGCGTACTTGTCCTAAGCTTTATACAATAGAAAGGAATCTTCTATTACAGTGAAACACTGAAAAGCTGATATAGGCGAACAGTCAGGTATGGCCTGAAAGGAGAACGGAAGGGTTTCTTAGTTCTCCCTAGGATGTTAAACTGCATCCCACAGTTACAATGACCGTTGTTCCACAGACAGTCAGATTTATACACCTTCGGATCAAGCGAAGCAAACAGACGCTTCTGGTAGGAGGGAAGTTCCTCCTGGATCGCCGGACCTTTGATCACTGGAGTCCAAGGCCTGACCAAGATGAGACTAGAATGGAAATGGACATAACTCCACCATCCTTTCCTCAACTCTTCTTATATTCAAATTCCCCCTAGAAGAGTATACCTTAACCCTGGATAGGTACGGTCCTCGGACACCCCTTTAAGGGTATACTCGGACGCGAACGACCCCGACGCCAAAAAAAATTCTTGAAAAATCAGTTTTTGCAGTAACCTCCTTTTTTCTTTTGCCAAAAAAAACTTCAATGAATGCTTAAAACAACTGTAAAGATAAATACTACTCATCTGCAGAAAAACTATTTATTATAAATATTTTAAAAAATTAAGTAGAAAAAAAAAAAGACCTGACATAAAAATTCATAAAAAAAAAGTTTATACATATATACACAAATCCTTTTAGGAATTGATTCTTGAATGTTTAGGACACATCTTGATGTATTTTGGATGAAGTCAGACCCATGGAGGTGAAGATCTGAAATGAGAAAAAAAGGGTAACTTTTTTTGACCAAAAAAAATTGTCCAAATTTCATGAATTTTTTTGGGTACCCAAATGAAATAGGAAGTGGCTAATTTTTTTAGGGAATAAACATATGTTATCCTAAAATAGAAATATGTAAAAAAATCTTCATTATTTTGTAAATTACATTTATATCAGGGGCCATATCTAAAGGTAATTTTTTGAGTACTTGGAAATTTCGTAAAAAAATACATATATTTAATATATAATATGATATTTATGCAGGTAAAAATATACCAAAATATCACAAATTCTATAGGGAACAAGAATATATATAGATAGGGCAGCTTACACTTCGGATATGTCCACAAAATGGCCGCCAACCACACTGACTCAGACTCCCTAATCTGCCACTTGAAATGTAGGAAGGGTATGTCAATTTCAAGGTGTTATTTACTAATCTAATTATTATTGGATATGCATAAAAATTGTATGGTTGGTTGCTGGATAATTGTCGATTATTTTACGACTATAAAATTAAAATTCTGACCCAAAAAATTTTTTTTGAAGGGAAATAAAATCGAAAAAAAAAAATGTAAAACAATATTTTAGCTAAAAAAATTTGATGATATTCAATCAAAAAAAAAGTAAACAAAATTTTCCGACAAATAAACATCTAGAGGAATCATTACTCTGTGATAGTTCCTTAGTACGTAGTAATTTTGAAAGAATTGGGAAAAAACGAAAAAATGGCAATCACCGGAAAATCGAACACATACCTATATATACGCCATATCTGGCTAAAAAAAAGATAGGCATGGGTAGCCAGATCATCTAGAAACACTTTCCAACACTATAAAAATATAAGTTTTGCGACACTACTTGCCAATTCCTTACGGTAACATGACTAAGCAAAAAAATGCAAAACAAATAAAAAGGGGCACTCGTGGAAAAATGGCCATTCTAATATACGGCATTTCAGAAAAAAAAAAATTTCAGCCACGTGCTAGGCAAACCATCAAGGCATATTTTCCGACAAATAAACATATAAATGAAATATTACTCTGTGATAGTTCCTTAGTACGTAGTAATTTTGAAAGAAATGGGAAAAAACGAAAAAATGGCAATCACAGGAAAATCGAACACATACTTATATATACGCCATATCTGGCTAAAAAAAAAATAGGCATGGGTAGCCAGATCATCTAGAAACACTTTCCAACACTATAAAAATATAAGTTTTGCGACACTACTTGCCAATTCCTTACGGTAACATGACTAAGCAAAAAAATGCAAAACAAATAAAAAGGGGCACTCGCGGAAAAATGCCCAACATTCTAATATACGGCATCTCAGATAAAAAAAAAAGACATGCACGTGTTAGCCCAACCATCAAGGCACACTTTCTAACACATAAACATGAAAAAAAAATCAATAATATACGGCAATTCCTTACTACGTAGTAAATTTTTACAAATATTGAAAAAAAAACAGAAATTGGCAACCGCAGTTAAATACCCAATATACCAATAACTACGTCGTATCTGACAAAAACAAAATCACGCATGGGTAGCCAGATCATCTAGACACACTTTCCAACATTAAAAAAGCAAAAGTTTTACGACACTATTTCGCAATATCTTACGGAAAAATGACTTGGCAAAAAAATTTAAAAAAATTAAAAAGGGACACTCGCGGTAAAATGCCCGACATTCTAATATACGACATCTCAGATAAAAAAAAAGACATGCACGTGTTAGCCCAACCATCAAGGCACACTTTCTAACACATAAACATGAAAAAAAAATGAATAATATACGGCAATTCCTTACTACGTAGTAATTTTTACAAATATTGAAAAAAAAACAGAAATTGGTAACCGCAGTTAAATACCCAATATACCAATAACTACGTCGTATCTGACAAAAACAAAGTCATGCATGGGTAGCCAGATCATCTAGACACACTTTCCAACACTAAACAAGCAAAAGTTTTACGACACTATTTGGCAATATCTTACGGAAAAATGACTTGGCAAAAAAATGAAAAAAAATGAAAAAGGGGCACTCGCGGTAAAATGGTCCTCGTGGTGATGAACGACATTTTAACTAAAAAAAAAAACATGCACATGGTAGCCAAACAATCCACCAAGACTTTCCACAACTGATAACCTATACAAGTTGCACCATTCTACGACAATTTCATAATACGTAATAACTTTGATAATTATGCAAACTACCTCAGAAGGGTAAACTCGGACGCGAACGACCCCGACGCGTCTCAGAAATCGGGGAAGGAGTACAGCTACAGCAATGCACATCTGGACACTACTAGAGCGTGTAGGGGAGACACCTCCTGCAGGTCGATCACCCACAAATTCAGTCACAGGGGTGAGTCACGTGAGAAAAACCTGTTTTTTTTTTACGCTCGGGGTCACAAACGACCCACCGTACCTATCCAGGGCTAAAGCTCTAGAGCATACTAGCGGTGAGGAAAGTAGAGTCCATCGATTTCCAATGAAGGCAGTTTAGTGTTCACATGAAAGACTCAAGAAATCTCTGAGTCATTCTGGACTTGGCGCCACGCAACAAGTTCCAATAGAACAGCAAGTTCAGAATGATAATCCTTCTGAACATAAGGACCCTATTCAGTAAGGGGTGTTGACAATCTAGCCAGCCCTGGAAGATGTCTATCAGCAACTTCCAGTCAGTCACCCCCTCCCCTCCCACCTAGGATCCAAGTTATGGAAGATAACGTATATCCTGGACGAGATTCTCGTCGGACTAGTTTCAGTCCTAGGATCCTTACGGAATTAGCAGACAGTCAAGCGAAACCAAGCCTAGAAAGAGTTCAGGCAACGATGGCCCTGGACGACAGGCTGGGGTGGGCAGCACCCGAAATTACTGTCTATGAGCATCCAGGGAGATGATCCGGCCCTGGAACATTGAGGATGCAAATAATAGAATCTCGATTCTCTCCAGCTCAGGGGCTTCAATGTTTTAAAAAATCATTGAAACCTGTAGTCACCCTAACGCCCCCTTTTCCCCTGGGGATGTAAAAGGAGATCGCAAGATCTGTCAAGAGACTATGGTAATCAGTCAGGATTCCATAACGCTAACAGGGAGGAGTTTCGAACTCTCTCCAGTTCACGATGATGACAGACCCAGTGCTACGTGCACAACTATAAGATGCGCTAAGAGGCTGGAGAAGATACGCATCAAACGCTCGAAGAGATCTAATAGGACCAATGATGGTCATTCCCTCTCCGCTTACCCTACAATGACCAAAGGCCACGGACCCGTAGGCCATTTTAGCCCTGTAATGGGTGGATAAACTCTCTCCACACAGATCGGACCTCCTCAGGTTGATCTGGAGCATCGAAGCGATAATGAGGCGTCAAAACTGTCGAGGATAAGGGACGTCTCATTTCATTAGGGAATGCTAGCCATCCCTTCCTTAAGGGAATGGCGCCTATCAGCAGCTCGTTTATATATGATCCGCAAGGTGACAGCGGATGCTCTTCTCGGGCTCCACCCAATAGAGGTGGAATGGTACACGGACGAAGACCCATTCCCTCCCAGAAAGGGACAAGTCCCCGAGCTGCAGATCGTTCTCTTCATCATGAGCGTTATCAAGATACTATCTCGTTATTTAGTCCCATACGAGGACCCTCTAATGGAGGTAACAGACATCATGTCTCTACATTAGAAGTGATGGACTTAGAATTTCTATTCAGCCCATCAAAATTTCCTCCAGAAGGCCCTCTACATGCTGAGACCCTTCCAAGGAAGAGGGGCTCTATTGGCTCCCAGAAAGCCCAAGAACATCCCGTTCCCTGTAATGAAGGAACTGAGGCTGAGGCTAGTCCTAGTTATGCACCTAGGATTATCCAGGAGGTTCAGAAGTTTTCTGCCTTCTATTTATCACAGTACACCTGATCCCTTCATTTTACGAATTCCTTGCCCTTAACGGTTAGGTAAAAGACTGGGATCTTAAGGGCAAAATAGAATTCCTAGAAGAATACAAGTCTAGTCAACGAGAAGACAATACGAGTCTTCTTGGGAAAGTAAATTGTTTTGTAAAGCAAAAGGGCCCGAAAACAATCTCATGATCTTCTGCCTGTCCTTCTCTGTCCACCCCTATATTCAGGGTCTGGCGGCCGACAGCACGTTGGCCTTTGAGGAAGGAGGCAGTGTATCCTTGAATACTATGAGAACGCTAGTTCTTCGGCCTTGTCTCCATATAAACCCTTGAGTAAGCACCAAGGGTATGGCCGACTTTGTGAGAGAGGTTACTTAATGGGATCTTTGGATCCATGGACCATTATCTCTGTGCAAGTCAGCCCCGACTAGACCTCTTCTATATGCCCTTTAAATGGATCTAACGATTGGAATCTTTAATAAATTCCCGATAATATGTGCAGGCTTAGGCCCGCAACGCCACTAAAGCCCATCTAATGGTCTTTGGACAAGGTCCTACATTATGCCTCACCTGTGAACAATGAGGATTGTTCCCTCAGCCATCTAACCTAAAAGGTTATTTTTTCGGTTCGCTATAGCCTCTAGGACTAGAGTTAGTGTAATAGTGGCCCTATCCTGAGGGCCATATTAAGTGAGAGATCTGCATCTCTTTCTGATCTAACCTTTCTTATTAAAGACGTCCTACCTACTAAGAGGTGGGGCTCCTGGAGAATCTGCCCTCTGAAGGAAGATGTCTCTCTAGGTCTGCTAGAGCGTCTTAGGTCTATCTTCATAGAACTTCAGACTTCAGGAGGAACAGCTCTTTACAGGAGAAAACTTTGGATCAAAATATCCCTACAACTGAGGGCGAAGCTCACCTACCTTTTTCGCGGAGCGGATCCTGACAGTACTCCTGCAGATAAAAGATCCGAGGAAAGTTGCTTCATCACTGAACCTTTCAGTGTGTGGACTTCAGCCTCTTCGTTCACCTACTGATCGGAGGTTGTCCAATGCGTCTTACAGACACTATACTAAGAAAATCTATGGATTGAAGCATTATGTGGTGACGGCAGGTGCTATTTGGACCCTGTCGTCTAGCTCTGCGATGAACAGTAAATTGATTGGGACTATCAATTAAAAGGAGAAGGGGTCAGCAATTTTCGTGTGACCTCCCTTTGAATAAGTGTTGCCAAGGTAACACTAAATCTGTTCAGAATCTCAGGTGTGAAATTATACAGATACCACTAGTGCCATGTGTACATAGTACACAGTGTTGTTAGACTATTTCATGTACAGAAATTATAAAGAAAAGTCTTGTTAAAAGAGCTTTTCTTCAGTTTGAGAGTGGCACTCATCATTTCCCCCTTTCAAAAAGGGGAACATTATTTTCTGTGTATGTCTCTCGTATAATTGCCTTATCATGCTACATTCATTTAGCATGTAGTCATTTATTAGGAATAAATGTCTATTAAAATGCAGTTGCGTCCTAATTCGCCCAACAATTGCATGTTTTAAAATACCAGAGTTCCTTAACTTACTCATGTAAGTATTTCTCATATCATTGTATGCTTACAATCAATGGATGGGGACACTGATATTGGTTCCGCAATATATACAATCCTTGAGACCGGTTGTATTCTCAGTGTATACATATGTTTGTTCATACAATATATGCTACCTTGAGGCCCTTTTCCTACGTCTAAAAATGACTCTTCCCTGCAGGGGGCAGGAAGCACTAACATTGTTATGCTTAGTGATGATGACGGATAACAGTAACGTCATTTGTCTCAATTGGCCCTTTTGGCCGTGGAAATATTGCCCCAAGGTTAAGGCACTAACACAAAACCACAGATACATTAATTCTCTGGTATGCTTCCATGAGGACGTCATGGCTTGAGCCCAAAAAACGGATTTTGAGCGAAACGAAAAATCTATTTTTGGGTGAGATGGTCATGACGTCCTAATGGACCCACCCTTCTTTTCTATGAAAAGATCTTCACGGTTTCCCCCCCTGATCTACTGTATCTGTAGCACCTTGCTCAACGCTACAAGGAATGACCGCCAGAGGGAGTTGGCGCGGTTTTGATACGATTGTAGTAGGGGAACCAGGGTAATCTTTGTTGCGGTTACCCTTCTATTCTGCCACGTTTTCCCCCTAGAGCCTAGAGGCGTAAAGGCTATTCGGGGTGCAGATTGCCATGTGGCGTGTCAAGAATACGTCCCCTGATGATATACGATACCCTTGAGAGTAATCTTAAAGGTACTCGCGCCAGAAGTTAGAATTCTGTGAAACCTTTGGTTTGATTCTCTGGGAATATCACTGTAGTCATATATACCCTTCGGAAGCTACTAAAGGAACCTTCCATTAGGACGTCATGGCCATCTCACCCAAAAATAGATTTTTCGCTTCGCTCAAAATCCGTTTTAATGAAAGAAAAAATGAAAATTAGCAAACAACTCACCCCAGCAATAATGGACGATCGACTCGTGATAACTACACTTCACTGTCTAAAACTGAAATGAATAAAGAAATGTACTTAGCTTGGGTTTATATGGGCGAAGGGTGATGTCGTCATTTCCTCTCTCTCTCACTGGTTTGCGAGAATTTTGATGTTTGGGTGAATGTTTTCGGTCCGATTTCCCGTTGTAATGTTGAACGTAGTGTTTCCTGGGTATGATTCTTGAATGTTTAATAAACCTTGAATGTCAGTCCTTCGTTTTCTTAAGATGTTGATTGAAGATCCAGTTCCTCAGTTTGTATAACATTTATAGTTGATATTCAATGTGTTCATTTCTTCGGTGGACATAGATACTTCGTCAAAATTGTAGATTCATTACTGTTGATTCTCTTGTTTCTAAAGTTGATTTAGGTTAAACGCTGCCACCAATTGTTGGTGTGGTACTGTTATAAACACACATTATTGTTCCAATCAAATGTCTCTTCAATGTGTTATATGTTTAGACTTTGTAGGTTACTTCTTCTGAATAAGTCTAAGTAAGTTAACTTTAAAACAGTTTAACATCTCCATCACAGGAGTATAGATGGTTTGGTCGGATGACCATTCCGTATGACAGCTTGATCAGAACTAACTAAAATATCCATATTGATGATAACGTAATAGTTAGTTATCTCAGCATTTAATGACAAATTGTAAACACAACATTAATACCGGAAGGCACCTGGATCCGGTGAGAGACAATTCTTTCTCACGGCTTGTATTGTGTTTACTCTTCATGAAAAATGTTACATTGCAAATGGTATGCTTGGTCTTGACTTTCGCATCCTGCTTATGACTGATTTGGCGTTCTCACACTCGCTCCTAACTTCTACATTGACCTCTTGGGTCATGGATTTAAACATGTAATTTTACACACATTACATATATATGGATAGGACGTTTAGCCGTGGCCATTTTGCCGTGGCCATCTTGCCACATTCCATTTTTGGGCTCAGGCCATGTCGTCCTGATGGAAGTTCCTTCATAGTAGCTTCTTAGGTTATATTTAACTACAGTGATATATCCCAGAGAATTTTACTAAAGGTATCCAGAATTCTAACTCCTGGCGCGAGTATCCCTTGTATTATCTTATAGGGATATCGCATAAGATCAGAGTACGTATTCTTGACACGCCACATAGCTATCTACACCCCTAATAGCGTTTACGCTTCCAGAGGGGAAAGTGGCAAGAATTGTAGGAGAGCCGTTATTAAGGCAACACTCCTTCTCGTATTGTGATTGAGCGCCAGCACGACACCGTGTGGTGCCATCTAGTCATTCTTTTTCGTGTAGCATTCCTACTCGGTGTTTATCCCGTGTACCTCTCGCTGTTTTGGATTGTTATTTCGCAATGTCTTCACCAGCCTCATCTGCCTCTGGAGAGTTGAGTACTGTCTTTAATTTGTATAAATGTAAGCTCTTGCCAGTTTTTTCTTCGAAATAAGTTCATAATTAACGTAACAAGAGCTGTTGCCCCGCCGGAGGGTATCTTGGATGCGGTCGTTCTTTGCACGTACATTTAGTTAGCCAGAACGACTTTCTCGGCATATTTCGCTTTAATAACTTTTAGCTATTTAGCATTTTAGCTAAGAATTCTTATATTATGGCCTTGTTTTCGTGGATTTGGCAATTTTATTACCGAGCCCCACGAGTGCTAGGCTTCCTAGCCTAGGCCCCTACACACTTCATGCATGATATAACCTTCCTGGTAAAGTTTTATTAAAGCTCAGGCAATATTTTATACAATTAAGATATTACTGTATAAATTTTCCCCTTCCAAGATAGTATACGAGAGTTTCGGTGAGCGATTCTCACTGCGCCTAGGCTACAAGCCTAGGGGCTATAGTATACTTTCATACACGTCCCCAATTGCCCTTGTATCATCTTTTAAGTGGAGACTGACACCTCCTATGCCTTTTAAGTCGATACCAATCTCCTTGGGAGATTTAAGAGCAATTCCTTTTCCCTCTAACTACCCTAGGCTAACCCTAGTCAGCTTTGCCGTGAATTTTATTCAGGCAAATCTAGACTGGGGTGTTTCCATTCCTTTCTCTCAACTACTAAGTCGGTTTTGAGTTTAGGACGGGACATCAGGGTATTTGTCTGTGATCGGTAGCTGCCTGGCTTGGCGAACTGACTTCCTAAGTCAGGTTAGGCTATCAATGCAGGAGGCTAGACCTCCCTAGGCCATCTCCTGGAGGCGTTATATGATAATGCCTTCTCCCCGTGGCCTAGCAGACAGTCCTGTGCCGACAGATCCTAAGCTGAAGAATTGAATTCTTCCCTTGCTTAGGGTCTCCGACACTAGATTCTGTTCCTTCATTGAAACAGTGGCCTGGTGCCGCCTTCTCACTCAATCAGACTAACCCAATCTAGGGGACTGAATTCCCTGGCCCCTAAGTTTGTCTTCGCTCTGGATCAGAATCTTTTAAGTTAGGTAGTACCTACCAGGTACTACCTCACCTGCAGGACCCTTGCCTCTCCCCTGCTGTCCTTTAGTGTTGGCCTAGCCTTCACACATCCTGGCCATCATTCTACAATCTACCCTAAGGGTAGATTGCGGGATTGGCTCGGGTTCTCTGTCGGCCGTCGACTGAGTCGGCTGCCGGCAGGGATCCCCCTATCTTTTAGTGTTCTTCAGTCCTCCCTTGGACTGCCTTCCATGCCCCCACTACTGATATTGACGGGCTATGGTTGGATGGAAGCCCGAATATAATTCCCCCTTCCATATGAACCCTCATTCCAGATGGAGGTCTGCAAAGCTGAGCCTTTGCTTCTCCTCCCATCCATGCTTTCTCTCTGTCTTACCATCTACCCTGGGCCAGCTGCCGGCACCTTAGAGTCGCCGCTGGCCAACTCGGACGACGGTCCGCCGTCAGGTTGCTCTGCCGCCGCATGCCATGGATTACCGTTGATCGGTGACCCAACGGCAGCCGGCAACTATGCTGACTGCCGACAGCCGGTTGACCAACTGTCTGAAGACATATCCTTTCGCCGGCCTCGATGGCTGCCAGTGGCCCACCGCCCTTTACCTAAGAAGGCAGTATACCTTCAATAGCTCAGGGTAATGCCGGCGTATGCCGGAAGGCACTACAGTACTGGCTGTGGAGTGGTCATAGTCACTGCGATATTGATTATTCCGCACGACACATACTGCTGTGCAGTCCGTGCTGTAGCCCATACACTTTTTCCAACCTACAAGGTGCTTCATGGGCAGCCTATTGTGAGACCACCACACCAAGAGAGCGATTCTCTCTGGCTTAGATAATGATCTATGATCATTTTATTCAATCCCCAATATTGAACCTTAGAAGACGGTGTTAAAATTACACTTTATATCCAAAGGATATTATCTTCTCCTTTAATTCGACTTGAATTTAGTGTTCAATATTGAAGGAGGTCATAGCAATGGGCTGGACAGGAAACACATGTGGGTGTTTTTCCTCTTTCCCTCCTAGCTTACCTATCCTGAGCTAAACAATATATATAACATTGTATGATGAAATTCTGAGATATTTCACCGAATACTCATCTGCTTTTCTTTCTTTACAGGAGGAGCATCCCGAGTGCGGGAACCACTTCTGCAAGGTCCGCAGTAAGAGCTTCTGCGATCCATGATATGTGCAGGACCCACACACGCTGCGCAACTACGAAGGGATCTCTGAAGTATTGGGACCCCCAGGTATGTGACATTTGTTCAAAACTGGTTACTGAGGCTTTTGATGATCAAAAGTCTACTGAGTCAAGGGATGCAGCAGGAGAGACACTGCGAAAATGGGTCAGGGGCTTCCAGAAGAACACCACTGGCCCATACCTTCCTAATGAAAGGATAAGGGCTTGTTTGTCCCCTAAGGCATCTTCGGATGCAGTTATCCCTCAAGTTCAGCCTGAGATTCCCCTTATACAGATTCCGGTAGAATCTGATGTTTCTGATGCCTTGAAGGACATCCAACTGGAGGACGACATGTCGGTAGTTTCCGAGGAGACGGAACGGAGTCTTCTAGTTGAAGAGCAGGATCAGGAGACTGTTTTACCTCCTGAAGGCGACGAAGAGAAAGCCAAAATTATTTCGGTTTCATTGGCTACGGTGGCTGAGCCTGTCCCGTAAACTTCTTCTGCCCCCCCCCCCCCCCCCCCCAACTAGACACGATTAGTCATACGCTTCATTTTCTTCTGTCCATGTTCCAGGATATGAAAAAGCAATCGTCCGAGAAGGAGGCTTCACTGCGGACGGAGATGCACCAACTCGTGTCTTCACGTTTAGCCCCCAAGAAGCTAAACGTCAAGGATCTTCCCGCCTTTTCTGACATTAATCCTTGGAGGTATGCTGAGCACATGCCCATGTCAGGGGGGAAGATCTTCCTCTCCGACAAACTGGGCACTGTCCCAGTTGACGACGTTTAGTTTTGGCCCAGCAAGGGGGCCTACCCGGATGGTTACGTCCGCCTGAGGACGGAACCCCCCTCCAAAGAGGAAACAGAGCCGAAAGAGGTCATCATACTAGACCTCCCCAAGGCCCAGGCCTTGTTCACAAAAACCTTGAAGGAGAGGGCCTTCACTAGTTCCAAGGTGCCAGCTCTCAGTAAGAAGCACCCATCTTTCATTGCTGCTTCTTCCCGTGCCTTCCCCTTTATGGAGAAAGGGTTTAACCCTGGATAGGTACGCTCTTCGGACACCCCTTTAAGGGTATACTCGGACGCGAGCGACCCCGACGCCAAAAAAAATTCTTAAAAAATCAGTTTTTGCAGTAACCTCCTTTTTTCTTTTGCCAAAAAAAACTTCAAAGAATGCTTAAAACAACTGTAAAGATAAATACTACTCATCTGCAGAAAAACTATTTATTATAAATATTTTAAAAAATTAAGTAGAAAAAAAAAGACCTTACATAAAAATTCATAAAAAAAAAGTTTATACATATATACACAAATCCTTTTAGGAATTGATTCTTGAATGTTTAGGACACATCTTGATGTATTTTGGATGAAGTCAGACCCATGGAGGTGAAGATCTGAAATGAGAAAAAAAGGGTAACTTTTTTTGGCCAAAAAAATTTGTCCAAATTTCATGAATTTTTTTGGGTACCCAAATGAAATAGGAAGTGGCTAATTTTTTTAGGGAATAAACATGTTATCCTAAAATAGAAATATGTAAAAAAAATCTTCATTATTTTGTAAATTACATTTATATCAGGGGCCATATCTAAAGGTAATTTTTTGAGTACTTAGAAATTTCGTAAAAAAAAATACATATATTTAATATATAATATGATATTTATGCAGGTAAAAATATACCAAAATATCACAAATTCTATAGGGAACAAGAATATATATAGATAGGGCAACTTACGCTTCGGATATGTCCACAAAATGGCCGCCAACCACACTGACTCAGACTCCCTAATCTGCCACTTGAAATGTAGGAAGGGTATGTCAATTTCAAGGTGTTATTTACTAATCTAATTATTCTTGGATATGCATACAAATTGTATGGTGGGTTGCTGGATAATTGTCGATTATTTTACGACTATAAAATTAAAATTCTGACCCAAAAAAATTTTTTTGAAGGGAAATAAAATCGAAAAAAGAAATGTAAAACAATATAATATTTTAGCTAAAAAAATTTGATGATATTCAATCAAAACAGTAGTAAACAAAATTTTCCGACAAATAAACATCTAGAGGAATCATTACTCTGTGATAGTTCCTTAGTACGTAGTAATTTTGAAAGAAATGGGAAAAAACGAAAAAGTGGCAATCGCAGGAAAATCGAACACATACCTATATATACGCCATATCTGGCTAAAAATAAAGATAGGCATGGGTAGCCAGATCATCTAGAAACACTTTCCAACACTATAAAAATACAAGTTTTGCGACACTACTTGCCAATTCCTTACGGTAACATGACTAAGCAAAAAAATGCAAAACAAATAAAAAGGGGCACTCGCGGAAAAAATACGGGATTTCAGAAAAAAAAAAATTTCAGCCACGTACTAGGCAAACCATCAAGGCACATTTTCCGACAAATAAACATCTAAATGAATCATTACTCTGTGATAGTTCCTTAGTACGTAGTAATTTTGAAAGAAATGGGAAAAAACGAAAAAATGGCAATCGCAGGAAAATCGAAAACATACCTATATATACGCCATATCTGGCTAAAAAAAAAAGATAGGCATGGGTAGCCAGATCATCTAGAAACACTTTCCAACACTATAAAATTATAAGTTTTGCGACACTACTTGCCAATTCCTTACGGTAACATGACTAAGCAAAAAAATACAAAACAAATAAAAAGGGGCACTCGCGGAAAAATGGCCATTCTAATATACGGCATTTCAGAAAAAAAAAATTTCACCCACGTGCTAGGCAAACCATCAAGGCACATTTTCCGACAAATAAACATATAAATGAATCATTACTCTGTGATAGTTCCTTAGTACGTAGTAATTTTGAAAGAAATGGGAAAAAACGAAAAAATGGCAATCACAGGAAAATCGAACACATACCTATATATACGCCATATCTGGCTAAAAAAAAGATAGGCATGGGTAGCCAGATCATCTAGAAACACTTTCCAACACTATAAAAATATAAGTTTTGCGACACTTCTTGCCAATTCCTTACGGTAACATGACTAAGTAAAAAAATGAAAAACAAATAAAAAGGGGCACTCGCGGAAAAATGGCCAACATTTTATTATACGCATTTCAGAAAAAAAAAATTCAGCCACGTGCTAGGCAAACCATCAAGGCACATTTTCCGACAAATAAACATCTAAATGAATCATTACTCTGTGATAGTTCCTTAGTACGTAGTAATTTTGAAAGAAATGGGAAAAAAACGAAAATATGGCAATCACAGGAAAATCGAACACATACCTATATATAGGCTACGCTATATCTGGCTAAAAAAAAATAGGCATGGGTAGCCAGATCATCTAGAAACACTTTCCAACACTATAAAAATATAAGTTTTGCGACACTACTTGCCAATTCCTTACGGTAACATGACTAAGCAAAAAAATGTAAAACAAATAAAAAGGGGCACTCGCGGAAAAATGCCCAACATTCTAATATACGGCATCTCAGATAAAAAAAAAAGACACGCACGTGTTAGCCCAACCATCAAGGCACACTTTCTAACACATAAACATGAAAAAAAAATCAATAATATACGGCAATTCCTTACTACGTAGTAAATTTTTACAAATATTGAAAAAAAACAGAAATTGGCAACCGCAGTTAAATACCCAATATACCAATAACTACGTCGTATCTGACAAAAACAAAGTCACGCATGGGTAGCCAGATCATCTAGACACACTTTCCAACACTAAAAAAGTAAAAGTTTTACGACACTATTTGGCAATATCTTACGGAAAAATTACTTGGCAAAAAAATGAAAAAAAAATGAAAAAGGGGCACTCGCGGTAAAATGGTCCTCGTGGTGATGAACGACATTTTAACTAAAAAAAAAATCATGCACATGGTAGCCAAACAATCCACCAAGACTTTCCACAACTGATAACCTATACAAGTTGCACCATTCTACGACAATTTCATAATACGTAATAACTTTGATAATTATGCAAATTACCTTAGAAGGGTAAACTCGGTCGCGCTCGACCGCGACGCGTCTCAGAAATCGGGGAAGGAGTACAGCTACAGCAATGCACATCTGGACACTACTAGAGCGTGTAGGCGAGACACCTACTGCAGGTCGATCACCCACAAATTCAGTCACGGGGGTGAGTCACGTGAGAAAAACCTCTTTTTTTTTGACGCTCGGGGTCGCGGACGACCCACCGTACCGTTCCAGGGTTAAGGCAGCCTTAAAGGCAGTCGAGACAGAAAAACCTTGCTCTACACTTGAAGAGTGTAGACCCTTTTCCCTCGCCCTACCATCTGATGATGCGGACTGGAAGGCATTTATAACACCTTCTCAGTCGGGAAGCTGGAGGCCGACATTGCCGGACGTCAGTTCGGAGAAGACCTCCCAAAGTTGTCAGACTTCCACCTGCGCAGGGAGCAGGAAACAAAGGAGAAACTTGCCGCCTCTATATCCTTGCAAACCGGATTAGAGATGATGGCAAGCGTCCCCGACACCCCAGATATGTATATGGTCTTTGCCAAAGCGCATTTGGCAACGGTCACCAAAGACCTATATAACTTCATCAAAGCCAGACGGGCTTGCAGGGAGTTCGTGTTCGCCTCGGCTGCGATGAAGCACGAACCAAGGAAGCTGATAGCCTCCAACATCTGGGGAAAAGACCTCTTCCCGAGTGAAGTGGTCAAAGAGGTCGTTGATAGAGCCGCAACGGAGAACAGGAATCTCCTCCATAAATGGGGCTTGTCCTCTAAGAGGAAGTCTTCCGCTGAAGAGGGTCCCCAACCAAAACGGAAGACCAAACGACCCAGAGTGCCCTCTCGCCCTCCACGACAACAACAGCTTCCCGTGGCCACAGTGCCCCAGACGGTGGCACAACCACCTACTACGTTCCAGCTGGTGCCCCAACAGGTGGCGATTCAGTCGCCTGTCTTCACCTCAGCCTTTGAAAGGCAATCCACGACCTTTCGGCCGAAGTCTCGAGGTTCCTTTCGAGGTTCCTCTAGACGCCCCTCCAGAGGTAGGGGCAACAAAGGTGGACGTGGTCAAAGAGGCAAGTCCTCCAACCAGCACTCCAAGTGAGATGCTACTGATAGGAGGGAGACTTCTCCTCTTCCAGGATCGTTGGACCTTCGATCCCTGGGCCCACAGCCTACTCAAGAACGGACTGGGGTGGAGTTGGAATGCAGCTCCACCAAATTTCCCTCAGTTCTTCCAACACTCAACCCCCATATTGGAAGAATACATTCAGGAACTCCTAGACAAGAGAGTTGTAAGGAGGGCAAAGTCCATCAAATTCCAAGGAAGGCTGTTCTGTGTTCCGAAAGAAGACTCAGAAAAGCTCAGAGTCATTCTGGACTTATCACCACTCAAGTTCATAGTGAACAATAAGTTCAGAATGCTGACTATTCAACACATAAGGACCCTACTGCCCAAACAGGCATACATAGTCTCCATAGACATGGCGGACGCATACTGGCAGGTTCCAATCAACCACCAAGTTTCCCCCTACCTAGGATTCAAACTGCAAAAAAGACAGTATGTCTTCAGAGCCATGCCCTTCGGACTAAACATAGCCCCAAGGGTATTCACAAAGCTTGCGAACGCAGTCATTCGTCAACTACGCTTAAAGGGAGTTCAGGTGATTGCCTACCTGGACGACTGGCTGGTATGGGCAGCATCCGAAGAAGAATGCACGCAAGCCTCCAAGGAAGTGATCCAGCTCCTGGAACACCTAGGATTCAAGATCAACTTGGAAAAGTCTCAACTATCGCCAGCTCAGAAGTTCCAGTGGCTGGGTGTCCACTGGAACTTACAGTCACACTGCCTCTCCATTCCATCAAAGAAGAGGAGAGAGATAGCGGGATCTGTCAAGAGACTCCTTCAATCCGACAGGATATCAAGAAGGCAACAGGAGAGAGTGTTGGGGTTCCTCCAGTTTGCCTCAGTGACAGACCCAGTATTGAGAGCTCAATTAAAAGATGCATCAGGAGTTTGGAGAAAATACGCATCAAACGCTCGAAGAGATCTGAAAAGACCGATACCAACTCGTCTGCGATCCCTCCTCAAGCCATGGTCGGAGGCCAAGTACCTAAAGAAGAAGGTGCCCTTACAACCGCCTCCACCTTCGGTCACCGTTCACACGGATGCCTCAAAGGAAGGTTGGGGAGGCCACTCTCACCATGGGAAAGTCCAAGGAACCTGGTCCTCCCTCTTCAAGACCTTCCACATCAACATTCTGGAAGCCATGGCAGTTTTTCTCTCACTGAAAAAACTGAAACTTCGCTGCTCAATCCACATCCGACTAGTACTAGACAGCGAGGTTGTAATGAGATGCCTGAATCGACAGGGCTCGAGATCGCCTCAAATCAACCAAGTGATATTGGCCATCTTCCGCCTGGCGGAGAAGAAGAGATGGCACTTATCAGCAGTCCACCTTCAAGGGTTCCGCAATGTGACAGCGGACGCTCTATCCAGGCTCAACCAAATAGAGTCAGAATGGTCCCTAGATGCAAGGTCATTCTCCTTCATCTTACGCAAAGTCCCAGGACTGCAGATAGACCTCTTCGCAACGAGCAACAACAAGAAGCTACCCCGGTATGTAGCCCCGTACGAGGATCCTCTAGCGGAAGCAATGGACACGATGTCCCTAGACTGGAACAGATGGTCCCAGATCTACCTGTTCCCTCCAACCAACCTTCTGCTGAAAGTCCTCAACAAACTGAGATCCTTCCAAGGAACAGCAGCGATAGTGGGTCACAAGTGGCCCAACAGCGTCTGGTTTCCCCTGATAACGGAACTACGACTGAAACTGATTCCGTTGCCGGATCCAGTTCTGACTCAGCAAGTACAGAAGTCGACTGTCTCAGCTTCATCACAGAAAACCCGGAACCTTCATCTCATGATTTTCTCACCTTAGCAGTTAAGAAAAGGTTCGGGATTAAAAGGGACAGTATTAACTTTTTAGAAGAATACAAGTCGAAATCAACGAGAAGACAATACGAGTCTTCATGGAAGAAATGGGTTGCCTTTGTCAAGGCAAAGAAACCAAAGGAGATTTCAACGGAATTCTGTTTATCCTTCTTCATCCATCTCCATGAACAAGGTTTAGCAGCCAACACGATTGCTACGTGTAAATCTGCCCTGACCAGACCCTTGCTGTTGTACGCCTTCCAGGTGGACTTCTCCAATGAAATCTTCAACAAGATTCCGAAAGCCTGCGCTAGACTCCGGCCCGCAGCTCCTCCGAGGCCCATTTCATGGTCCTTGGATAAGGTTCTTCACTTAGCATCAACCTTGAACAACGAAGATTGCTCTCTGAAAGACTTGACTCAAAAGGTGATATTCTTATTTGCACTAGCCTCAGGAGCCAGAGTTAGCGAAATAGTGGCCCTTTCGAGAGATGATGGCCACATTCAGTTCACAGACTACGGAGAACTGAACCTTTTTCTGGACCCAGCATCTCTCGCCAAGAACGAGCTGCCCACTAAGAGGTGGGGTCCCTGGATAATCTGCCCTCTGAAGGAAGAAGCATCTCTATGTCCAGTAGAATGCCTAAAGGTCTATCTTCGTAGAACTTCAGACTTTAAGGGAGGTCAGCTTTTCAGGGGAGAAACATTAGGTTCAACATTGACCTTGAAACAACTAAGGGCGAAGATCACTTATTTCATTCGCAGAGTGGACCCAGACAGTACACCCGCAGGTCATGATCCGAGAAAGGTTGCTTCGTCTCTTAACTTCTTCCAAAACATGTGTTTTGAGAGTCTTCGCGCCTACACTGGATGGAAGTCATCCAGGGTCTTCTTTAAACATTACGCAAAATAAGTACAAGAGATAAAGCACTACATGGTGGCAGCAGGTAGTGTACTAAAACCTGCCGCTTGATTTCTGCAAAGAACAGTGCACTAATTGGGACTTTTAGTGAAGGGAGTGCATGATGAACTCCTACAGTGTATCATGTTTAGTGATGCGTCTAGTACATGACACTATAGACTGTTCTAAATACACAGGTGACTAAAGCATAAAAGACTGACACATGTGCCATGCGTATTCATATGCAAGTGTTCCTTTTGTAACAACAGAGACAATAGTGAAATATTACTATATTTCCCATAGAGTGGCTTGTGTTTCCTTTTCAGATGAAACTTTAAATTTTTCGGTTATTACTAATTATTATGCTTTCACACAATATTTTCAAAGAAAATTTTTCGTTAATTGTATATGTTACAACCCTTGATTTCTATATTCTGCCTGTTAATAAACACAGTTTGGAATCTTTGCGTCTCATTTCACCCTACATATTCTAAAATACAAATAAAGGGTGTCAGAGCTACTTTCTTATCCTCTTATTTTGGAAAAATATTCAGAACAAATGCTATTTCTGTTCTAAGCAAACAATCATCAAATTATATGTTATGCTATCAAGTTCAGTCCCTGGTAATGACTGATTGTACCAACCTGTTTACCTTACTGACTTTACAGTTTCCTACATGAATGTAAACCTGTCTAACTTGTCTCCAACGAACAAGCAGACTAAGGGAGGTGTCAGTAACCTACACATGTTGGTTCCTTTCAGAATACAAACTATGCTTTATGTATATGATGACACTAATATACAGCTTGTTTGCTAGATTGTTCTTTGAATTCACAATCCTCGGGTTTTTCTCCTAGAGTCTTCCATGACTCTTCCCTGTAGGGGGCAGGAAGCACTGACATAGTCCATGATCAGTTGAAGTGGTGTATGACAGTAACACCAGGTGTCTCTAGGTCTAGATGACCAAGGAAAATTTATCTCGAGGTGATTGGCACTATTGAAAATCAACAGATACATTAATGCTCTGGTAAACTTCCATCAGGACGACATGGCCTGAGCCCAAAAAACGGATTTTGAGCGAAGCGAAAAATCTATTTTTGGGTGAGGTAGCCATGTCGTCCTGATGGACCCACCCTCCTTTGACAAAGGATAAATGAATCCCTCCCTAATGTACCGTATCTGTAGCACCTCATTAACGCTACAAAGAATGACTAGGTGGCGCCACACAGCGTCGTGCTGGCACTCAATCACAGTACGAGTAGGAGTGTTGCCTTAATAACGGCTCTCTTACAATTCTTGCCACTTTCCCCTCTGGAAGCGTAAATGCTATTAGGGGTGTAGATGGCTATGTGGCGTGTCAAGAATACGTCCTCTGATCTTATCCGATATCCCTATAAGATAATACAAGGGATACTCACGCCAGGAGTTAGAATTCTGGATACCTTTAGTAAAATTCTCTGAGATATATCACTGTAGTTAAATATAACCTAGGAAGCTACTAAGAAGGAACTTCCATCAGGACGACATGGCTACCTCACCCAAAAATAGATTTTTGGGCTCAGGCCATGTCGTCCTTATGGAAGTTCCTTTATAGTAGCTTCCTAGGTTATATTTAACTACAGTGATATATCCTAAAGAATTTTACTTAAGGTATCCAGAATTCTAACTCTTGGCGCAAATATCCCTAGCTTTCGCCTTCAGGAATATCGCATAATATCAGAGGACGTATTCTTTGACACGCCACATAGCTACCTACACCCCGAATACATTTACGTTTCAAGAGGGGAAAGTGTCAAGAATTGGAGGAGAGCCGTTATTAAGGCACGCTCTACTCCTACTGTTGAGTACCTGTATGACGTCACGTCCGGGCGCCATCTTGTTATTCCTTCATTTGTAGCGGCCTTACTCGGTGCTTTCCCAGTGCTCTTACGCTATTTTTGGATCATTTACTCACTATGATGCTTTCTCTAGCCTCATCTGCCTCTGGAAAGTTGAGTATTATCTTTACTTTGTGTAAATGTAAGCTCTTGCCAGTTTTTTCCTCGATTAACGTAAACAAGAGCTGTTGCCTAACCGGAGGCGTCATGGACGCTGTCGTTCGATATGCATGTGTCATCTAGTCAGCCAGAAAGACCTTCCCGGTATATTTCGCTTTAATAAATTTAGCTATTTAGCATTCATTGCTAGGAATTTTTATATTATGCCGATAGTATCGTGGTTTCGGCGATTTAGGTAACCGATCCTCACTTACACTAGACTTCCTAGCGTAGGCGTCTAGCCCTTGCTTTCATGCAGGATATATAGTTTTCCCAGTGTGGTAATTTTATTGAAGCTTTAGGCAATATTTTATACATATAAGATATTACTGCATAAAATTTCCTCTTCCAAAGATAGTATACGAGAGAGTTTCGGTGATTTAGGTAATCGATTCTCACCGCTTCTAGGCTACTAGCCTAGGGGCTTTAGTATACTTTCATACATGTCGCCGATTGCTCTTGCATCGCCTTATTTAAGTGGAGACTGATACCTCCTAGTCTTTTATAGTGTGATACTAATCTCCTTAAGAGATTTAAGAGCAATCTTTTCTCCCTCTGAGTTAGACTAGGCTAAACCCTAGTCAGCTTTGCCTTGAATTGCATTCGGGTACATCTAGGCTAGGGTGTTTCTGTCCCTTCCCTATAACCGCAGATACTGGTTTTGGGTCAGCGGATTTAAATCAAGCCCCAACCACACAGTCTGATTTGGATAGGGACTGTGTGCTGTATAAGCGACTATCCAACCCTAAAACAGTGCTTAACATTGCTACGTACAATGTAAGAACCCTCTCTGAAGAAATACACCTGAGTAGCCTGGAAACAGAGATTATGAACATCAATTGGGATATTATCGGAATCTCCGAGATGAGAAGACCAGGTGAGAAAATCCAAATGCTTAAAAGCGGACACTTGCTTTACAACAGTGGCAAGGAAAGCAAGCAAAATGGTGTTGGATTTCTCATAAACAAAAACTTACACAGCAACATTGAGAAGTTCACAGCCACATCAGACAGAGTTGCTAGTGTCACTCTTAGAATTTCAAAGCGGTACAGACTAACTATCATACAGGTATATGCTCCCACATCATTGTCATCCCAAGAGGAACTGGATAACTTTTATGATGACCTATATACCACTCTAAATAACAACAAAGCCTATTACAACATCATAATGGGGGATTTCAATGCTAAAATTGGAAAAGGGAATGAGGATTGCATTGGCAAATTCGGATATGGGGAGAGAAATGAAAGGGGAGATGACTTGATAAATTTTGCTGTAGCACATAACTTCAAGATCATGAACACATTCTTTCAAAAGAGTGAAAACAAGAGATGGACATGGCGAAGCCCAAACCATGAAACACGTAATGAAATAGACTACATACTGGTAGACAAACATAATATAGTTAAAAATGTTGATGTCCTGAACCAAGTCAATGTAGGCAGTGATCACATGATGATAAGATGCAAAGTCCAAATCAACACCAAACAAGAGAGGCAAAAACTATTTTTCGTAAGACCAGAACATATCAAAGTACCTGAAGCTCTCAAATCTACATTTCAGATAGAGTTAAAAAACCGCTACGAGATTTTTGGAAATTTAGAAGACCAAAACAGTAATGAAACTGATCTTGAAAACTTGAATAATAACATCATTATTCCCCTGAAGGAAGTAGCAAAGAAGTTCCAGGACACAAAAGCCTCTGACAACAGCAAATTCTCGGAAGACACAAAGAACCTCATGAAAAAACGGAGAAATCTCAAGCCCCCATCAACAGTGCGGGAGAAAATTGAAGCAGCAGAACTAAACAAAACTATACAGAAAAAGCAACGAGAAGACCTTCGCAATAGAACGACAAAAATAATTGAAGATGTCATCAAACAATGTAGAGGGTTTAAAACAGCAAAAAAAAAAACTCGGCCAAGGGAAGCTGCAATTCACTGGGGTGCTAGAAGAAGACGGATCCCTTACAACTAACCGTGATGGAATAGCTAAGCGAGCAAGAGAGTACTACCAAAAGCTTTACTCTTCAGAAAGACCTCGTTACCATCTTCGTGAAAGAGCAAATCAACACCCATCTCATCACTTTCCAGAGATCACAGCAGGCGAGGTGCGACTAGCTGTCAAGCAAATGAAGAAGGGGAAAGCACCGGGACCAGATAACATCACGTTAGACCTAATAGCAGATGCTGATGAGCCAATCCACGTCAGACTGGCGCGACTATTCAATGAATGTCTGAAGAGGAGCAAAACGCCAGAAGAATGGAATAAAGCTATCCTCATTCTACTCTACAAAAAAGGCGACCCCAGGGACATGAACAACCAACGGCCAATCAGCCTCCTTAATGTTATTTATAAAATTTTCACCAAAGTTATCACCAACCGAATTGTAGGAAAGCTTGATGAAAATCAGCCAAGGGAACAAGCGGGCTTTAGAAGAGGCTACTCCACAATTGACCATCTACAAACAGTAAACCAAATCATTGAGAAAACAAATGAATATAAGATACCACTAGTAGTAGCACTTGTAGATTACACCGAAGCATTTGACTCGGTTGAAACTGAGGAGGTCATGTCAGCGCTGGAAGAACAGGGAGTTGACTCAGTTTACATTAATGTACTCTGTCACATCTATGACCATGCAACATCATTTAGTCGCCTCCACAAGGACTCTGAACCATTCCAACTCAAGAGAGGTGTCAGACAAGGTGACACTAGCTCACCCAAACTGTTTACTGCCGGCCTGGAGAGAGCTTTCCGACAACTCAACTGGCAAGAAAAAGGAATAAAAATAGATGGAGAATATCTAAGTCACCTAAGATTTGCTGATGACATCATTATCATTGCTCACACCAAAGAAGAGCTTCAACATATGCTCACCGAGCTAAATGAAGCAAGCAAATCAATTGGCCTCCACATGAACTTCCAAAAGACCAAAGTCATGAGCAATAAATATACTGAAAATGCAGATGACATACTTGAAATTGAAAACCAACAATTTGAGGAAGTGGACCACTACATTTACCTAGGGCAACGAATCTCTCTACATGACGCCTGTAAAGAGAGCGAAATAAAAAGAAGAATAACCCTCGGTTGGCAAGCGTTTGGAAGAGCCAGTACAGTGTTAAAAAATAAGAAGATTCCTATCATCTTAAAAAGGAAAGTCTATGATCAGTGTATCCTCCCCACTGTCACCTATAGAGCCGAAACTTGGAATCTAACAAAAAAGCTTTCCCTTAAACTACGAACAATGCAGAGGGCACATGAGAGAAGTATGCTAAATCTAACATGGAAGGATAGAAAAACAGCTAAATGGATACGTCAAAAAACTAAAGTAACGGATATCCTTGAAACCATTAGCAAGCTCAAATGGAACTGGGCAGGGCACATTGCCAGGATGACAGACAACCGACGGACATCACGAACAACCTTCTGGACACCCCGAGGATACACAAGAAACCGAGGAAGACAAAAAACCCTCTGGCGAGATGACTTAGACCAACATAAGCAACAGTGGCACAGAATAGCTTGCGATAGAAGTCTGTGGAGAAACCTGGGGAAGGCCTACATCCAACAAAGGACTTTTGAAGGCTGAAATGATGATGATGATGAGAATACCAGAGTATTCCGTCTGTGGTCAGTTGCTGACTGGCAAGGTGAATTGATTTCCCGGGTCAGGTTAGGCTACCGACGCAGGAGGCTAGACCTCCCTAGGCCTCCCCTGGAGGCATTATATGATATGATGCCTCCTCCCTGTGGCCTAGCAGACAGTCCTGTGCCGGCAGAACCTAAGCCGAAGAATAGAATTCTTCTATTGCTTGGGGGACTCCGACACTAGACTCTGTTCCTTCTGTCTGAGACAGCAGCGAGGGTGCTGCCAATCTCTTTCTGTATTGGGCTAACCCTAGGCTAGGGAATAGAATTCCCTATGGCCCCTTGGGATACTTCAAATACTGGAACGGAGTCTTGTTAGGTGAGGTAGGATTGCCTTTACTGCCGGCTCCCCCCTCACCCTACAGGACCCTCACCCCTCCCCTCTCTGTCTTTTATTGATGGCCTAGCCTTCACATACCTTGGCCATCATAATCCAATCGACACTAGTGCTGGTAGGTTGTGGGATTGGCTCGGGTTTTCTGTCTGCTGCTCGGCTGTGCTGGCTGCCGGCGGAGACCCTAACCCTCTGTCGAGTGTTCTTCAGTCCTCTCTTGGTCTGCCTTCCATAACCCTGCCGGCAGAGGTCGGTGAGGTTGTGGTTGGATGAAAGCCTGAATGTTACATTTCCCCCTTCCATTTGAACCCTCATTCCGGATGGAGGGCAGTAAGGCTGAGCCTTTACATGCCCCCTCGCCCCCTCATCCATGCTTTCTCTCTTTCTTACCACTAGTATCCTAGGTCCCAACTGCCAGCAGCCATGAGGCTGCCGGCAGCTGGCTGAACTGCAAACCGCTGATAGATTGTTCTGTCGCCGGCTGGCATGGGTTGCCGACGGTTGGCGACCCACTGGCAGCCGGCGACCCATCGCCTACCTGCCGGCAGCCAGTCGAACGACTGTCTGACGACATATCGCCCGCCGCCAGCTGACGGAGACCGCCGAATGTCGGCGGCCTCCCGGCGGCGGCAGAACTACAACAGCCGGCAGTCTGCCGCCCATTACCACTAGAAGGCAGTACACCTTCTAACTTAAACCCAGGTACTAACCTGCCGGCGTATGCCGACAGGTACTACAGTATATGACTGTACAGTGGTCAGTATTATTGCGATATAGATCATACTGCAATCAGAAAACCACGGTATAGCTTGTATGGTAGCCCATAAATTTTCTAACATACACTGTGTTTCATGGGCAGCCTATTGTGAGGCCACTTGATATAAAGAAAGTGAGTTTTCTTTAATTCTCAGTGATCATTAAATTCAATCCCCAATATTGAATTCCGAAGACGGTGTTAAGTTACACCTCTATATATCCTTAAGGATAAAGATCTTCTAATAGTTTTTCTATCTTTAGAAATACCCCAAAATTCAATTTTGAGGGAGGTCATAGCAATTGGCTGAACAGGAAAAACACGTAGGTGTCTTTTCTTCTTCCTTTCTAGCTTACCTATCCTAAGCTATATATATACATAATATTGTATAAGAATATTGTGAGATAATTCACCGAATACTCATCTGCCTTTCCTCTCTTTACAGGAGGACCATCCCAAGTGCGGAAACCACTTCTGCAATGTCCGCAACAAGAACTTCTGCGGCCATGGTCTGGGCAGGATACACGCGCGCTGCGCAGCAACAACGGGTACTCTGAAGTATTGGGACCCCCAGGTATGTCACGTTTGTTCCAATCTGGTTACTGAGGCTTTTGATGACCAAAAGTCTACTGAGTCAAGGGATGCAGCAAGAGAGAAGCTGCGTAAATGGGTCAGGGGTTTTCAAAAGAATACCACCAGGCCATACCTTCCTAATGAAAAGATGAGGGCCTGTCTTTTCCCTAGGGCATCTTCGGATACAGTAATCCCGCAACCTCATGCAGAGATCCCCCTCGCCCAGATTCCAATAGAATCTGATGTATCGGATGCCATGAAGGACATCCAGTTAGAAGACAAGATGTCAGATGTTTCAGAAGGCAGTGAACGTAGTCTTCTTGCTGAAGATCAGGAGCAAGAGTCGGTATTGGCTCCTGAGACTGACGACGAAGGAACCGAAATAGTTTCGGTTTCGTCAGCTCCGGTGGCAGAGCCCGTCCCCTCGACCTCCTCTGCCCCTCAATTGGCTGACATAAGTCAAACGTTGACTCCTATCCTCTCTATGTTTCAGGATTTAAAGAAGCAGTAAACCGAGAAAGAAGCTGCGCTACGGTCGGAGATGCACCAACTCCAGTTTCTCGTGTAGCTCCAAAGAAGCTAAATATCAAGAACCTTCCCCCTTTCTCGGACGTCAACCCATGGAGGCATGCTGAGCACATGCCCATGTCAGGAGGTAAGATCTTCATCTCCGACAAGCTGGGCATAGTCCCAGTTGAAGACGTGGAATTCTGGCCCAGTCAAGAGGCCTACCCAGACTGCTACGTCTGTCTGAGGACGGAACCTACCTCGAAAGAGGAGACAGAGCCGAAAGAGGTCATAATCCTTGACCTCCCCAAAGCTCAGGCCTTGTTTACTAGCACATTGAAGGAGAGGGCCTTCACTAGCTCCAAAGTACCGGCTCTGAGTAAGAAGCACCCATCCTTAATTGCTTCTGCTTCCCGTGCCTTCCCCTTTATGGAAAAATGGTTTAGGGCGGCCTTAAAGGTAGTCGAGGCAGGAAAACCTTGCCCCACACTCGAAGAGTGTAGGCCGTTCTCCCTCGCCCTACCATCAGACGATGCTGACTGGAAAGATGTTTTTAGTACCTTCTCAATCGGGAAGTTGGAGGCCAACATTGCCGGACGTCAGTTCGGTGAAGACCTCCCTAAGTTGTCAGACTTTCACCTGCGTCGGGAGCAGGAAACGAAAGAAAGACTTGCCGCCTTAATGTCTCTTCAGACTGGACTGGAGACGATGGCAAGCGTCTCCCCATCCCCAGATATGTACATGGTCTTTGCCAAGGCTCACTTGGCAACAGTGACAAAGGACCTGTACAACTTCATCAAAGCCAGAAGGGCTTGTAGAGAGTTCGTGTTTGCCTCGGCTGCGGTGAGGCACGAACCAAAGAAGTTGATATCATCCAACATCTGGGGTAAAGACCTCTTTCCAAGTGAAGTGGTCAAAGAGGTCGTCGACAAAGCTGCCACGGAGAATAGAAATCTTCTCCAAAAGTGGGGCTTGTCAACGAAGAGAAAGTCTTCGCCAGATGAGGGTCCCCAACCTAAAAGAAAGACTAAGAGGCCAAAAGCGCCCTCTTGCCCACCTAGACAACAACAACTTCCCGTGGCCACGGTGTCCCAGATGGTGGCACAACCTCCCACCACGTACCAATTCGTACCCCAGCAGCTGGCGACACAATCGCTTGTCTTTACCCCGGCCTTCGAAAGGCGATCCACGACCTTTCGGCCAAAATCTAGAGGTTCCTTTCGAGGCTCCTCTAGACGCCCCTCAAGAAGCAGGGGCAATAAAGGTGGACGTGGCCAAGGAGGCAAGTCCTCCAACCAGCATTCCAAGTGAGATACTTCCGGTAGGAGGGAGACCTTCGATCCCTGGGCCCACAGCCTGATGAAAAACGGACTAGGTTGGAGCTGGAACACAACTCCACCGACTTTCCCTCAATTTTTCCAACACTCAACCCCCATTCTGGAAGAATATGTCCAGGAACTCTTAGACAAGAGAATCATAAGGAGAGCAAAGTCCGTCAAGTTCCAAGGAAGGCTGTTTTGTGTTCCGAAGAAAGACTCGGTAAAACTCAGAGTCATTGTGAACTTGTCATCACTCAACAAGTTCATAGTGAACCACTAGTTCAGGATGCTTACTCTTCAACACATAAGGACCCTACTGCCCAAACAGGCATACACAGTCTCCATAGACATGGCGGACGCATATTGGCATGTTCCAATCAATCGACAAGTCTCCTCCTACCTAGGATTCAAGCTGCAAAAGAGACAATACATCTTCAGAGCCATGCCCATTGGCTCCCTCCCATCAAAGAAGAGGAAAGAGATAGCGGGATCTGTCAAGGGACTTCTACAATCCGACCAGATATCAAGACGACAACATGAGAGATTACTAGGCTCCCTCCAGTTTGCCTCAGTAACAGACCCAGTGCTGAGAGCACAATTAAAAGATGCATCAGGAGTCTGGAGAAGATACGCATCAAACGCACGAAGAGATCTAACAAGACCGATACCAACTCGTTTGCGATCACTTCTCAAGCCATGGTCGGAGGCCAAGCACCTAAAGAAGAAGGTGCCCTTGCAACCACCTCCACCCTCGGTCACCGTTCACACGGATGCCTCAAAGGAAGGATGGGGAGGCCACTCTCACCAACGGAAAGTCCAAGGAACCTGGTCCTCCCTCTTCAAGACCTTCCACATCAACATTCTGGAAGCCATGGCAGTTTTTCTATCGCTGAAGAAACTGAAGCTTCGCGGCTCGATCCACATCCGACTGGTCCTGGACAGCGAAGTGATAATGAGATGTCTAAACCGGCAAGGTTCGAAATCGCCCCAAATCAACCAAGTGATATTGGCCATCTTCCGCCTGGCGGAAAAGAAGAGATGGCACTTATCAGCAGTTCACCTTCAAGGGTTCCGCAACATGACGGCGGACGCTCTATCCAGGCTCACCCCGATAGAGTCAGAATGGTCCTTAGACGCAAGATCATTCTCCTTCATCATACACAAAGTCCCAGGACTGCAGATAGACCTCTTCGCAACGAGCGACAGCAAGAAGCTACCTCGGTACATAGCCTCGTACGAGGATCCTCTAGAGGAAGCAGTAGACGCGATGTCCCTATATTGGAACAGATGGTCCAGGATTAACCTGTTCCCTCCAACCAACCTCCTGCTAAAGGTCCTCAACAAACTGAAATCCTTTTGGGGAACAGCAGCGATAGTGGGTCACAAGTGGCCCAACAGCATCTGGTTCCCTCTGATAACGGAACTGCGACTGAAGCTGGTCCCGTTGCCAGATCCAGTTCTGACTCAACAAGTGCTGAAGTCGACTGTCTCCGCTTCATCATAGAAAACCCGAAACCTTCATCTCATGATTTTCTCGCCTTAGCAGTCAAGAAAAGGTTCGGGATTTTGAAGGACAGTATAAACTTTTTAGAAGAATATAAGTCGAAATCTACAAGAAGACAATACGAGTCTTCCTGGAAGAAATGGGTTGCCTTTGTCAAGGCAAAGAAACCAAAAGAAATCTCGACAGATTTCTGTTTATCATTCTTTATTCATCTCCATGAACAAGGTTTAGCAGCCAACACGATCTCTACGTGTAAATCTGCCTTGACTAGACCCTTGCTATATGTCTTCCAGGTGGACTTCTCTAACGAAATTTTCAATAAGATCCCTAAGGCCTGCGCTCGGCTTAGGCCCGCAGCACCAACGAGGCCCATTTCTTGGTCCTTGGATAAGGTTCTTCATTTAGCCTCAACCCTGAACAATGAAAACTGCTCTTTAAAGGATTTGACCCAAAAAGTTATATTCTTATTTGCACTAGCCTCAGGAGCCAGAGTTAGCGAAATAGTGGCCTTTTCGAGGGATGAGGGCCACATTCAGTTCACGGAGTGTGGAAAACTGAATCTCTTTCCTGACCCAATGTTTCTCGCTAAGAATGAGCTACCCACCAAAAGGTGGGGTCCCTGGAGAATCTGCCCTCTGAAGGAAGATGCGTCTCTATGTCCAGTAGAGTGCCTAAAGGTCTACCTTCGTAGAACTTCAGACTTTAGGGGAGGACAGCATTTTAGGGGAGAAACATCAGGTTCGACATTGTCTTTGAAACAATTAAGGCCGAAGATCACCTATTTCATTCGCAGAGCGGATCCAGACAGCACACCCGCAGGTCATGATCTGAGAAAAATTGCTTCGTCTCTGAACTTCTTTCAAAATATGAATTTTGAAAGTCTTCGCTCGTATACTGGATGGAAGTCATCCAGGGTTTTCTTTAAACACTACGCGAAGCAAGTGCAAGAGATCAAGCACTTTGTGGTGGCAGCAGGTAGTGTACTAAAACCTTTCGCTTGAATACTGCGAGGAACAGTGCACTAATCGGGACTTTTAGTGAAGGGTGTAAATGATCCCTCCCTACGGAGTGACATGTTTAGTGAAGTATCACTGTAGTGACACTATGGACTGTTCTAAGTATAATGGTGAAAGAAGCATAAAAGACTTACACATGTGCCATGCGTATAAATACGCAAGTGTTTATAAACTGTAATGACAGAAATAATAAAACATGAAATATTACAATATTTCCTTTTAAAGTGGCTTCACGTTTCTTTTCAGGTGAAACAAGTATTTCTGTTATTACCATTTTAATTATGCTTTCCACTATGTTTCCAATTTTCGTTTTATATTATATTATAAAATGCACTTTAACCTTGTTATCTATTGTTTATCAATAAATACATATCTGAATTTTGCGTCTTTTCGCCCCCAAATTCCAAATAAATAAATGTGTCAGCGCAATTCATTATAACCTCTTATATTGAAAATATATCCTGAACAGATACAATATCTGTTCTAAAGCTAGCAAACCTCATAATTATGTGTTTTTATCAGGTATCAGTCCCTGGTTACGACTGATTTCATATACCTGATTGTATTACTGACTTATACAATTTTCTTACATAGATGAAAACCTGTCTACTTTGCTTACAACACACCAAGTAGACCGGAGGAGGCGTCAGTAGTCAATACATACATTTGTTCCTTTCAGAATACAAACTCTGTTTTACAAAAGTATATGATGAGACCAATATACCTGTTTGTTGGCTAGATTGTTCATATGAACTTACAATCCTTGAGTTTTTCCTAGAGTCTACCATGACTCTTCCCTGTAGGGGCCAGGAAGCACTGACATAGTCCATGATTAGCTGAAGTGGTGTATGACGGTAACACCATGTGTCTCTAGGTTGAGATGACCAAGGAAAACTTATCTCGCGGTTATTGGCAATAATGGGAAATTAACAGATACATTAATGTTCTGGTAAACTTCCATCAGGACGACATGGCCTGAGCCCAAAAAACGAATTTTGAGCGAAGCGAAAAATCTATTTTTGGGTGAGGTAGCCATGTCGTCCTGATGAACCCACCCTCCTTTTATAAAGGCTCAATGAATCCCTCCCAAAAGTACTGTATCTGTAGCACCTCGCTAACGCTACAAGGAATAACAAGATGGCGCCCGGACGTGACATCATACAGGTACTCAACAGTAGGAGTAGAGCATGCCTTAATAACGGCTCTCCTCCAATTCTTGCCACTTTCCCCTCTCGAAGCGTAAATGCTATTACGGGTGTAGATAGCTATGTGGCGTGTCAAAGAATACGTCCTCTGATATTATGCGATATCCCTGAAGGCGAAAGCCAGGGATATTCGTGCCAGGAGTTAGAATTCTGGATACCTTAAGTAAAATTCTCTGGGATATATCACTGTAGTTAAATATAACCTAGGAAGCTACTATAAAGGAACTTCCATCAGGACGACATGGCTACCTCACCAAAAAATAGATTTTTCGCTTCGCTCGAAATCCGTTTTTTGCCGCAGACCAGTCTCACCACATATATAAATTTTTGGGCTCAGGCCATGTCGTCCTGATGGAAGGTTCCTTTAAGTAGCTTCCTAAGGTATATTTGACTACAGTGATATTCCCAGAGAATTTTCCTTAAGATCTCCAGAATTCTAACTCCTGGCACGAATATCCCTAACTTTACCTTTTAGGGATATCGCATAATATCAGATGACATATTCTTGACACGCCACATAGCTATCTTCATCCCGAATAGCGTTTACGCTTTGAGGGGGAAAAGTGGCAAAAAACGAAGGGGAGCCGTTAATAAGGTACCGCTCCTCCGTTACTGTTTTGAGTATCTAGATGACGTCATCATCGCCACCATCTTTATTCCTTTACTCGTAGCGCTATTGCTCGGTGAGTTTCCTGGTGCTCTCTCGCTATTTTGGAAATTTGGGATTTATCATGCAATCTCCAGCCTCCTCTGCCTCTGGAAAGTTGAGTATTTGATCTTTACATTGTATAAATGTAAGCTCTTGCCTTTTTATAAAATGAGTTAGGGTTAAATTAACGTATGCAAGAGCTGTTGCCTGACCCGGAGGCGTCATGTGCACTGTCGTTCGTAATGCATGAGTCATTTAGTTAGCCAATAATGTTAGCTATTTAGCCTTCATTGCTAGGAATTCTTTATATCATGCCGATAGTATTCAATTAGTTTCGGCGATTTAGGTAATCGAACCTTGTTTACGCTAGGCTTCCTAGCCTAGGCGTTTCAGTTTTAGTACTTTCCTAGTGCTACAAATTTAATGAAGTTTTAGGCAAAATTTATACATGTAAGATATGTTGATTGCATACCTTCCCCTTCCAAGATAGTATATGAGAGAGTTTCAGTGAGTTGGGTAATCGTTTCTCACTGTTACTAGGCTACTAGCCTAGTGGCTTTAGTATACTTTCATACATGTTCCCCGGTTACCCTCATGTATCGTTTTATTAATTCAGGCGGAGATAGATATCTCCTAGAATTACTATAGAGCGATACTTGTCTCCTGTGGAGATTTGAGGGTAATCCCTCCTCCCTCTGAGTTTAGCCTAGGCTATAACCCTAGTCAGTCATGCCTCGAGTTGTAATTCAGGCAGGACTAGGCTTGTGGAAATTCTTTCCACGCTTTATTTTAGTCACCCCCGTTATTCCATTTTTTATTTTTTGTTTGTTATTTTCTGGGTTTTACGCATCTCTTTGTTTCTTTTGTTTCCTTTGTAACCTTCATTATTATACCCTTAAATATTCATTGCTGCTAACATGTCCATCATTCCCCTGTAATGCTTTACCTTTCATCACCTCATTCCTCTGTAGATGATTTTCTCTCATTTCGTGAGCTCACAGTACATTGCTCTGACGATGCAACCGACCGTCGACAATTTTCAAAGACAGCGCTTGGTTGCGTTCTGTTCCAAATGCTCTTAAACCTTTGGATGTTTAACCACAATTGGTTTGTATTTAAGTAACTCTTTAATTTACGTAACTCATTGATCTTAGCTTATTGCTATTTACATCTCAGTACCTATTTATGAGTCTGTTTAGCTAGGATTGTTTCCTGTGTAATTGAACATCACTAAACGCCACTTAATTTTTTTGTATGTATATTGATTTTTATAAACCAGACAGTAAGATTTCTTTATAATTACTTTCCCCTGGAGTTTCAAGAATGATCCTTGTATTTATAATAAGCACCCTTCAGCAAACCACGTACTCATGGAAATTTGAAGAAGAAGCACCCTTCAGCAAACCACATACTCATGGAAATTTGAAGAAGAAGACTCGACCGGCTCAAACCAGCTCAGCGGCGGGAGGCAGAAGCGTGTGAGCGGTCCACTTAAAAACCAGGAAGTGTGGAAGGCGGACGTAGCCATAGCCTCTTCATCTGAGACGTCGTTTTAACGCAGGCGTCGGTTCAACTACCTGTTGGTCAACCATTTACTAACCAACAGTATGCCTTACTTTGTGCCATTATTTAGAAGATAAACTTACTTACAAAGACAAACACGTCAGTGCAGAACTGAAGATGCACTGTGTTCTTAACAGTTTACAAGATGCCTCCACTACGTCTACAATCAACCCTCAAGAGCGTGAGTACTAATTAACGGTGCTCAACCTTGGCCAAGGAACTGTCCCCCTTTTTTTTTTTCTAGCCTTTATTTGACGATGTGCACATTTAGCTAGGAAGTCATGTTCAAACTGTCTGGTTTAATCATCCGTGGCGTGTCCATTAACATAAGTTGTGTTCCCGTTCCCCTCTATCAAGTTTGAAATTTTATTGCCCGAGAGGAATGTGTTCAAAGTAGTGAGTAGAACTTTTGGTATTATTTCAGTCACCATTTTTACTTTCATTGGTTGGTTAGTCATTTGATTATTGATTTACGATTTAATTGATTTGACCATTTTCTTGGCATTTTTCCTTTTTCATATGCCATGCGGTCTTTATTCAAATTTTAATTAGGTAGTTTTGCTGTTTTTTCCTGTATCAGTTAGGTGAAAATTCCTGTTGTACTTTATGGAAATAAACGCCATTTTTAGTTAAAATCATTAACTGTTTTTAACTTGACCTTTACATTTTGAAATGACTAAATGAGTTATCACATGAGGTGAGATATGACTTAAGGGTAAGTTTATATTTACGTCAATCTAAAGCTATTGGTGTCAATCCTTTATTGTAATGTTCTACAGTATTACCTTCCGGTGGTCCTTAGGACGTTTTGACTTTTACAGTACTGCTCCCCCTAACTCTTTGTGAAACTGTCGTTAACGTAACTGATTCAGTCCAACCACACTTGACTGGGATTTACTATTCTGTGCCCTAGAGTAGCGTCTGAACATCAAGGTGATATCGGTGCGGTATGCAGACAATTCGTCGAAAGACAACTGGTAGAATGACAACTCGTCGAAATGACAATTCGTCGAAATGACAATTCATCGAACTGACAATTCGTCGAAATGAATGGTAGTTTGAAATAATATCTGTTTTTAAGTATCTAATATCAAACATTTCACTATAGCCCATGAGCTAAATGGAATTCATCAAGACCGAGCAAGGTGCTAGAGAACTTTTGCATGAAGGTTTCTTACACAATTGATAAGAAACATTGTGATAAAACAAACTGGAGATGTGAAAAACGGAGTAAGTGTGGAGCAGGATTACAAACTATTACTGTAATGATATGATTCAAGGAGATCGTTCACGGGATTATCATCCGCCAAATGATACTCGAAATGCTGCCTTGTAAGTTGTTAATGAAATTAAGCAAAGGCCTTGTGAAACCGAAGAAGTTACTGGCTGCATAGTATATGATGTAAAATGTAATACTGTATACCTTTGAGTGTTGCAGGAGCACTACTAAAAAAAATATTCTCTTCTGAGAACAGTGAATAGGAAAACATCCGTACAAGAATATGAAGACTTAAACGTTACGACAAAAGGTTAGAATTTTAAGTTGTCTGAAGACGAAAAAGTGACTATTTATGGAACTGCTAGAAATTTGACCTTTTATCCCAAAACTGTATTTGGTTTTCTGACGGCACATTCGACTGCGCTCCAGTTAATTCACAGTTGTACACTACCCATGCTCTAATTGCTGAAAATAAAACCTTACCATTGCTATACTGTTTGTCGGGCTCAACAGACGAAGAGACTTATGACATTATTTTCACATTTATAAATCAAAGTCGAAGCTTGAATGTTTCATCCATTATGATAGACTATGGACAATTCGACGAATTGTCATTTCGACGAATTGTCAGTTCGACGAAGTGTCATTTCGGCGAATTGTCATTCGACGAGTTGTCATTCTACCAATTGTCTTTCGACCAGTAGTCAGGCTACCATCGGTGCCGACAGTCCCGGTATAGAATAATCTTTGGACTTGAACATGTGTAGGGAAAGCAAACCATCTTCATTGCGGTTCTCTAGTTTGTCAAGTGTGAGAGTGTTGGCGCTCTATCCTTCAGGCTCGGGTACGGAAATCAGAAACGGGGAGGCCTTTCTCGGAATTATTTCCCAGAAGGCTAGGGTTTTCTGTCCCTTCCCTGAAACTGCAAATGCAGGTTTTTGGGTTTTGGTCAGAACCTCAGAGTATTAGTCTGGTGCCGGTAGCTGGCTGGCGGGGGGAATAGCATTCCCCTGCTGGACTAAGCTGCCAACATAGGAGGCTAGACCTCCCTAGACCGTACCTGAAGGAGTTATAGGATATTGATACCTTCTCCCTGTGGTCTAGTTGACTAGGCCTGTGCCGGCGGACCCTAGGCTGAGGAATAGACATTCTTCTGCCGCCTAGGTGACACCAGCACTGGAACTCTGTTCCTCTCTTGTTTAGGGGTAGCGGCGAGAGCGCTGCCGGCCCCTTTACTGTATTAGCCGACCCTAGACTGGAGAATAGAATTCTCCTGCTACCTGGGATGGCTTCAATACTGGAACAGAGTTTCTCTATGGTGTGGTAGGGCCGGCAACCCTGCCGGCTCCTTCCATTCCACATAGGACCCTCGCCCCTCCCCACTCTGCCCTTTAGTGATGGCCTAGCCATCACAATCCTTTGACCGTCGTCCTACAATCGCGCCGAATGCCGGCAGGTTGTGGGGCCGGCTTGGGCTTCTGTTGGTAGCGACATAGTCACTCAGCTCTTCCTTATAGATGCAATGCTCTAGGATAGCTGGGCCGGCTGGGCCGGCTCCCGGCAGAAGATCCCTTTTGCTGTAGAGTGTTCTTCAGTCCTCTCTTGGACGGCCATTCGCAAACCTGTGGCCGGCAGAGACCAGCAATAGCTGTGGATGGATGGAAGCCTGAATATACATTCTCCCCTTCCATTTGAACCCTCATTCTGGAAGCAGGCAGTAAGGCAGAGCTCTTACACTATCCTTCACTCCATACTTTCTCTCTCTCTATTGGCTAGTGCAGCCGGGTTCTACCCTAACGGCAGCTGCCGGCCACTACCCTAGCCAGCAATGTGCTGGTTAGACTTGTGCGCCGGCAGCCCAAGAGTCGCCGGCACAACTGAATTGGCAGGCAAAGAGCTGGCCAAATTCAGACTGCATACACTGACTGGCAGGTTGCTGGCTGGCCTAGTAGTCCAACAGCCGCGGGCAGCCGGCCAGGGGTCTGCTGACCGCCGTCTATATAACCAGATCGCCGGCTGGCCTAGTGGGCCGATAGGCGGCGATCCGCCAGCGGCCGGTGGGCTGCCGGCCACTACCACAGCCGGCAATACGCCGACTGAACTGTGCCCTGGTGCTAGCCTTGCCGGCAACATGCCAGCTACAACTACAGTATATGACTATACAGTAGCCTGTATAATTGCAATATAGATCATACTGCAAACAGAAAACTACAGTATATATTATACGGTAGTCTAAATTTTCCAACATACTCTGTGTAGCCATGCACAGCCTATTGTTGAGACCATGCAATATGAAGAAAGGAAGTTCTTTTTACAGACTGATAAATGTTCAGTGATAATGATCCTCAATCTTAAACCTTCTGGGAGTCAGAATTAAGTTACACTTCCAATGGGCTTTCTAAAATAGAATGTCCCTTGGTTTTAATTTTGAGGGAGGTCACAGCAATTGGCTGGGCAGGAAACACACGTATGTGTTTTTCCTATTTCATTTCTAGCTTATCTATCCTAAGCTATATGCAAAACAAAAAAAAAACAAAAAAAATATTAATCATAATATTAGTATAGTTTGTCCAGTGAGACGATCCACCGTATTCTCATTTTATTTTCCTCTCTTTACAAGAGGACCACCCTAAGTGCCGCAGCGTCTTCTGCAACGTAAGGAGCAAGAACTTCTACGGCCATGAGGTGTGCAGGGCGCACGTACTCTGTTCCATCACCAAGGGACCTCTGAAGTATTGGGACCCCCAGGTATGTAATGTTTGCAAAGCATTGGTTACTGAGGCTTTTGATGACCCCGGGTCAGCGGAGTCAAGGGATGCAGCAAGAAAAAAGATGGGTAGATGGGTCCGTGGCTTCCAAAAGAACGCCACGGGGCCTTACCTTCCGAACGAAAGGATGCGGGCCTATCTTTTCCCTAAAGCATCTATGGATGCTGTAATACCACAGCCTCTCCCAGAGATCCCTTGCGTCCAGATATCTGTGGAGTCGGATGTCTCGGATGCAATGAAGGACATCCAGCTAGACGATAGGATGTCAGAGGTGTCAGAAGACACTGAGAAGGACCTTTTTACAGGAGGTCAAGAAGAGGAGTCTACTTTGGCTCCTGATACCGAGGAGGAGGAAGTCGAGTCGGCTTCTGTTTCGTCGGTTCTTGCCCCAGAACCAGTACCCTCGACATCTTCTGCTCCTCCACCAGATGACATAGGGAAGACTCTGTCTTCCATCATGTCAATGATGGAGAAGATGCAGAATCAGAATGCAGAAAAGGAAGCTGCGTTGAGGTTGGAAATACGCCAACTTGCAGCATCCCTTGGGTCTCACAGGAGACTCAACGTGAAGGAACTTCCTTCATGTTCTGATGTGAACCCGTGGAGGCATGCGGAGTACATGCCCCTGACAAACGGGAAGATTTATATCTCCGAAAAGCTGGGATCAGTCCCCATCGAGGATGTGGAGTTTTGGCCAAGATTTGAGTCTTATCCCGACTGCTTCGTCCATCTGAAGACGGAACCAGCGTCAAAGGAAGAGACAGAGCCAAAAGAGGTCATAGTTTTTTACCATTCCAAAGCTCAGGCTTTGTTGGCTAGTACCTTGAAGGAGAGGGGCTTCACTAATTCCAAGGTGCCAGCCCTGAGTAAGAAACACCCTTCCTTTCTTGCTGCAACTACTCGGGCCTTCCCCTTCATGGAAAAAGGGTACAAGGCCGTATTAAAGGCAATAGAAGCTGGGAAACCTTACCCTACACTCGAGGAGTGTAGACCCTTATCCCTAGCTTTGCCTATGGACCAGAAGGACTGGAAGGAAGTACATCTTACCTTCTCAGTCGGGAAGTTGGAGGCAGATATTGCCTGACGCCAGTTCGGCGAGAACCTCCTAAGTTGTCGGAGTTTCTCTTGCGCAAGGTGCAAGAGACTAAAGAAAGGCTTGCCGCTTCTATGTCCCTCCAGACTACCTTGGAGACAATGGCAAGCGACCCTAAGAACCCGGATATGTTTATGGTTGTGGCCAAAACACATTTGGCTACTGTAACGAAGGACCTATATGGCTTCGTTAAAGCCAGAAGGGCTTGTAGGGAGTTTGTGTTTGCTTCGGCTGCAGTGAGACACGAACCCAGGAAGCTAATGTCTTCCAATATCTGGGAAAAGGACCTCTTCCTGAGTGAAGTGGTCAAGGAAGTAGTCAACAAGGCCACCACGGAGAATAGGAACCTTCTCCAGAAGTGGGGCTTGTCACTAAAAAGGAAGTCTTCCCCGGATGAGGGTCCCCAACCAAAAAAGAACACAAAGAGGCCAAGGTTGCCCTCTCGCCCCGCCAGACAACAGCAAAAGTAACAACAACTTCCCATGACCGCAGTGCCTCAGATGGTGGCACAACCTCAACCCACCTACCAGTTGGTACCCCAGCATGTGGTGACACAGTCACCAGCCTTTACTCCAGCCTTTGAGAGACAGTCCACTACCTTTCGGGCGAAAGGTAGAGGAACATTTAGAGGTTCCTCTAGACGCCCCTCAAGAGGAAGAGGAAATAGGGGAGGACGCGGTCAAGAAGGAAAGTCCTCCGGTCAACAGCAGAAATGAGATGCTTCTGGTAGGAGGAAGACTACACTCATTTTGGGATCGCTGGACCTTCGATTCCTGGGCCCACAGCCTGATTAAGAACGGACTAGGTTGGAGCTGGAACACAGCTCCACCATCATTCCCTCAATTCTTCCAAAACTCCAACCCCGTTCTGGAAGAATAAATCCGAGAACTCTTGAGCAAAAGAGTAATAAAGAGGGCAAAGTCCATCAAATTTCAAGGAAGGCTGTTTTGTATTCCCAAGAAGGGCTCAGACAAACTCAGAGTCATTCTGGACTTGTCGCCACTCAACAAGTTCATAGTAAACTACAAGTGCAGAATGTTAACCCTTCAACACATAAGGACCCTGTTGCCCAAGAAGGCATAAACAGTCTCCATAGACATGGCAGATGCCTATTGGCATATTCCAATCAATCGTCAACTTTCCTCCTACCTAGGATTCAGGCTACAGAAGAAGAAATATGTCTTCAGAGCCATGCCCTTCAGGCTAGAAGAAATACGTCTTCAGAGCCATGCCCTTCGGGCTAAACATAGCCCCAAGGATCTTCACGAAGCTTGCAAATGCAGTCGTTCATCAACTACGCCTAAAAGGTGTCCAGGTAGTAGCCTACCTGGACGACTGGCTGGTGTGGGCAGCATCCGAGACAGAACGCATGCAAGCCTCCAAGAAAGTGATCCAGTTCCTGGAACATCTGGGATTCAAGATCAACAGCAAAAAGTCTCGACTATCTCCAGCTCAGAAGTTTCAATGGCTTGGAATACATTGGAACTTACAGTCACACCGTCTCTCCATTCCGTCAAAGAAGAGGAGAGAGATAGCGGGATCTGTCAAGAGACTTTTGAAATCCGGTCGGATATCAAGACGCCAACAGGAGAGAGTGCTGGGCTCCCTTCAGTTTGCATCATTGACAGACACGGTGCTAAGAGCACAATTAAATGATGCAACAGGAGTCTGGAGAAGATACGCATCAAACGCTCGAAGAGATCTAAGAAGACCAATACCGATTCGACTACGATCACTTCTCAAGCCGTGGTTGGAGGCCAAGTACCTGAAGAAATCGGTACCCTTACAACCACCTCCACCTTCAGTCATCATCCACACAGACGCATCAAAAGAAGGATGGGGAGGTCACTCTCACTAACGGAAAGTCCAGGGGACTTGGTCCAATCTATTCAAGACCTTCCACATCAACATTCTGGAAGCCATGGCAGTCTTCCTTACACTGAAAAAATTGGCTCCTCGCTGCTCGACCCACATAAAACTGGTCCTGGACAGAGAGGTAATAATGAGATGTCTGAAGCGTCAAGGTTCGAGGTCGCCCCAAATCAACCAAGTGATGTTGGCCATCTTCTGTTTGACGGAAAAGAAGAGATGGCACTTATCAGCAGTTCACCTCCAAGGGTTCCGCAATGTGACGGCGAATGCTCTATCAAGGTTCACACCGATAGAGTCAGTGTGGTCCCTAGACGCAGGATTATTCTCGTTCATCTCACGTCAAGACCCAGAGCTGCAGATCGACCTCTTCGTGACGAGCGAATACAAGAAACTACCTCGTTACGTGGCCCCATACGAGGACCCTCTAGCGGAAGCAGTGGACGCCATGTCCCTCGATTGGAACAGATGGACCAGGATCTACCTGTTCCCTCCATCCAATCTTCTGTTGAAAGTCCTCAACAAGCTGAGATCCTTTCAGGGAACGGTAGCCATAGTGCCTCACAAGTGGCCAATGAGTGTCTGGTTCCCTCTAGTATTGGAATTGCGGCTGAGGCTAGTCCCGTTGCCGGACCCAGTTCTGACTCAATAAGTACAGAAGTCGACTGTCTTCGCTTCATCACAGAAAACCCGAAACCTTCATCTCATGATTTTCTCTCCTTAGCAGTTAAGAAAAGGTTTTGTATTTAGAGAGACAGTATAGACTTTTTGGAAGAATATAAGTCTAAATCTACCAGAAGACAATATGAATCGTCATGGAAGAAATGGGTTGCGTTTGTCAAGGCAAAGAAACCAAAGGAGATCTCAACAGATATCGGTTTATCCTTCTTTATTCATCTTCATGAACAAGGTTTAGCAGCCAATACAATAACAATATGTAAATCTGCCTTGGCTAGACCTTTACTGTAAGCCTTCCAAGTAGACTTCTCTAACGAAATCTTTAACAAGATTCCTAAGGCTTGTGCTAGACTTAGGCCTGCAGCACCTCCGAGGCCCATCTCATGGTCCTTGGATAAGGTTCTTCACTTTGCATTAACAATGGACAATGAGAACTGCTCTCTGAAACATTTGACCCGAAAAGTTATATTCTTAATTGCTCTACCCTCGGGGGCCAGAGTGAGTGAAATAGTGGCCCTTTCTAGAGATGAGGGCCATATTCAGTTCTCAGAAGGGGGAGAACTGAATCTTTTTCCTTCCCCAACGTTTCTCGCTAAAAACGAGCTACCTACCAAAAGGTGGGGTCCCTGGAGAATCTGCCCTCTGAAGGAAGATGTATCGCTGTGTCCAGTAGAGTGCCTAAAGGACTATCTTCATAGAACTTCAGACTTTGGGGGAGGACAGCTCTTTAAAGGAGAAACATCAGGCTCAAATTTGTCTCTAAAACAACTAAGGGCGAAGATCACCTACTTCATTTGTAGAGCGGATCCAGACAGCACACCCGCAGGTCACGATCCGAGAAAAATTGCTTCGTCTCTGAATTTTTTCTAGTACATGGATTTTGAACGTCTCGCTCGTATACTGGATGGAAGTCATCCAGAGTGTTTTTCAAACACTACGCGAAGCAAGTGCAAGAGATTAAGAGGTTTGTGGTGGCGGCAGGTAGTGTTCTAAAACCTGTCGCTTAATGCTGCGAGGAACAGTGAATTCATTGGGACTGTAAAGTGAAGTGTCACCAAGGTGACATTATAGACTGTTCCAGATACTAAAGGTGAAAAAATGCATAAAGAATTAACACATGTGCCATGTGTTTTTTACGCAAGTGTGAAAAGACAGCCAATTACAGAAATGTATATTAGAAAATTTATAAGATTTTCAGTCTGATGGCATTATAATCGTTTCCTTTTCAGATGAAACAAGTATTTCTGAAATTGCCTGTATAATTTATACTTACTATGATTCACAAACATTTTGTATGTTACTATAAAATGCATGTTGAATTTAAAAAAAAAAATAAATCTTATTGAGTACCAATAAAAAACTAATTGGTATTTGCGTCTCATTTCGCCCCAAATACAAATAAATAAAGATGTGTACGAGCATTATTTATGATTCCCCTTTTTATCTGCATATAAGTAAGAAAATAACTGTGTAACTTTGTTCCCATATGTAAACAAACCTTCTTTCTGTGTGTACATACCTGGTTTCTACACAGATACAAACCTGTCTGTCTTTGCATACGACTAACCTTGTATGCTTTGGATGTGATACTGGCCTATGCAAACATTTGTTTCTACACGGATACAAATCTGTCTGTCCTTGCATACAGCTAGACCTGCATGTCCGGGGAGGTGACAATGGCTTATACAAACATTTGTTTGTATTGAGTATACAAACTCTGATTGATGGGGTATACAATGAGACCGGTATACCCGTTTTGTTGCTAGGTTTGTTCATATGAAATATGCAAACCTCGAGGCTTTTTCCTGAGTCTGGTATGATTCTTCCCTGTAGGGGGCAGGAAGCACTAACATAGTTCATGATTAGAAGAAATGATGTATAACGGTAACGTCATATGTCTCTAGGTCTGAGTGACCAAGGAAATATTGTCTTGAGGTTAAGGCACAATAAGAAATCCACAGATACATTAATGCTCTGGTAAACTTCCATCAGGACGACATGCCTGAGCCCAATAAACGGATTTTGAGCGAAGCGAAAAATCTATTTTTGAGTGAGATAGCCATGTAGTCCTGATGGACCCGCCCTCCTTTTCATGAATAGGGCTTGACAGGACCCTTCCCGAAAAGTACTGTATCTGTAGCACCTCGCCTAACGCTACAAGGTATAAAGATGGTGGCGATGATGACGTCATCTAGATACTCAAAACAGTAACGGAGGAGCGGTACCTTATTAACGACTCCCCTTCGTTTTTTGCCACTTTTCCCCCTCGAAGCGTAAACGCTATTCGGGATGAAGATAGCTATGTGGCGTGTCAAGAATATGTCATCTGATATTATGCGATATCCCTAAAAGGTAAAGTTAGGGATATTCGTGCTAGGAGTTAGAATTCTGGAGACCTTAAGGTAAATTCTCTGGGAATATCACTGTAGTCAAATATACCCTAGGAAGCTACTTAAAGGAGCCTTCCATCAGGACGACATGGCTAACTCGCCAAAAAACAGATTTTTCGCTTCGCTCAAAATCCGTTATTTTACAAAAAGCAAAATTGTTGCATAGGTTCTTTCAACTAATTTGAGTGTTAATATATGATGCTAATTATATTTGACTGACTAAGAAAGTTGCAATTCCTTTTCTTCCAAATACCAAAATTCTGCATTATGCATCACAGCTATCAGCTAATAAAAATTGTTCCTCGATACTATCAGTTACATGATAAGTTTTAAAGCTTTCGGGTATTACAAGTTCTAAATTGCTCGGATTTCATGAGAAATGGGCAATTTTTTTCCGCTTCCTATGCAGATTCTTCTTTAGCGATCGGGTGATAGGTATCACTCCTTGACAAGCTTCAGGCAAATTTACAAGGCACTCGTTAATTACATGAGAAGTTTCAGCAGCTCGCACTTTTATCTTTGTTATAACTATCTCTCTTTCAACTTTAGATGCCGAGGCTGCATGCGTGTGTTCATTAGTTTGTTTTACCACTTCACGATTTCTAACGTGTATCCGAGCTTTGCAGAGCTTTCTTTTCTCACAAAATGTTCTTATCTTATCACTAGCATAACCATCAAATACGTATATATAGACGTGGTGTGAATACTTTTCTCTTCCTCGTGTAGACTATATCGAAGACTGCATTTCTATGGGCTATGGGTTTTTTTTATTTATGTGTTGCTCCTTTGAAAGTCAAGATAGAGCTGTAATTTACTTTATAACTTCAGAATACTGAACCAGAAAAAAAAGTAAATAACTTAAAACTACTGAACTACCAGACCAGTCACGCCGCATATATACATATATTGCAAAAACTAGAATTGTTGCATGAGTTGTTTTAAATAATTTGGTATTTATAACAATAAAGGTAAAATTATATTTTATGGTACTTCGGTATTTTGAAGTTATTTACACACATACACATACACACACATACACACACACACACACACACACACATATACATATATATATATATATATATATATATATATATATATATATATATATATATATATATATATATATATATATATATATATATATATATATATATATATATATATATATATATATATATATATATATATATATATATATATATATAATTATAAATACCAATACATTTTCTCATTTTCTCAAATTAGTTGAAAGAACCTGTGCAGCAATTCCACTTTTTGCAATATATGTATATATGCGGTGAGAGAGGTCTACTGCAAAAATAGTCCACGGTAAAATAGAATGTGGCGAGATGGCCACAGCGAAATGACCACAGCTAAATGTCCTAGACCCACATATATAACGGATTTTGAGCGAAGCGAAAAATCTATTTTTGGGTGAGATAGCCATGTTGTCCTGATGGAAGGTTCCTTCAGTAGCTTCCTAAGGGTATATATGACTACAGTAGATATTCCCAGAGAATTAAACTAAAGGTTTCACAGAATTCTAACTTCTGGCGCGAGTACCCATAAGGTTTCCCTTTAGGATATCGTATAATAACGTGACGTATGTTTGACACGCCACAAAGCTATCTGCACCCCACATAGCATTTACGCTTTGAGGGAGAAGTTGGTGGCAAGTTATGGGAGGAGCCGATACAAAGTTCTCATCCTCCGTTACTGTTACGGTACTCAGATGACGTCATGAATGACGCCATGTTGGCCGCCATCTTGGTTGACGTCATCACCGTGCGCCTTCTCCATTCCTCCCGCCGTCTAGGCCAGCCTCCATGATACAATAAGATTGGGAGGGGGCCTGTCAAGGCCTGAAATAGAGAAAAAGGGCGGGTCCATCAGGACGACTTGGCTATCTCACCCAAAAATAGATTTTTTGCTTCGCTCAAAATCCGTTTTTTGGGCTCAGGCCATGTCGTCCTGATGGAAGTGTACCAGAGAATTAATGTATCGTGGATTTTTCCCTTTTGTAGTGCCTTCGACTTCTAGACAATATTCCTTTGGTCTAATGACCACAGAGACCTTGTGACATTACCGGTATATGTCACTTCAGATAAACATGTGATATGTTACCGCTTTCTGCCCCCCCCCCCCCCCCCCGGGCAGGGAAGAGTCCTATTGGACGTAAGAAAGTCTTGAAGTTACTTGATAAAGGAACTCATCCAGCATCAGAAGTACCTGCCGATCCCAGAGCCAGATAGAAGATAAGGGAAGTACGTGTTGGAACAAATTACCTTAGTCTAGATGAGTTTGTATCAATAAAGAACAATAGTATATTCATTGTTCATACATATTTACATGTTATAGAGGGAATTCAAACTCTCAAGCAGTATTTTATTACAATATTAGGGCGAAATAAGACGCACGAGTAGAGTAAAATTCTTGTATTTGGGCAAAAGTAAGAATTAACATACATAAATGTAATAATTGTAAATTGTAATGGAATACAAATCAGTTACATAGACTTGGGACATTAATAGTCTTTCTAGAATGTCTTACATACACTTCGTGTTAGGAACATGTGGCACACGGGTTTTAGTCTATGTGACTTCACCTTAGTATAAGAACAGTCCGTAGTGTCACATGGTGGCACTATTCTCACTATGTTGTACACTAGGGTCAACACAGACACCCTTAGAGTTAGAGTCCCAAATAACTCACTGTTCATCGCAGCACTAAGCAGCAGGTTTTAAAACGCTACCTGCAGCTACCACATACCTTTTGAGCTCGTGCACCTGCTTCGCATAGTGTTTGAAAAACACTCTTGAAGATTTCCAGCCTGTGAATGAGCGAAGACTTTCGAAGTCCATTGACTGGAAGAAATTCAGAGAAGAGACGACTTTCCTGGGATCGTGACCTGCGGGTGTACTGTTAGGATCCGCTCTGCGAATAAAGTAGGTGATCTTCGCCCTTAGTTGTTTGAGTGACAAATCAGAACCCGATGTTTCCCCTTTAAAGAGCTGTCCTGCACCTAAGTCTGAAGTTCTTCGAAGATAGACCTTTAGGCTCTCCACTGGGCACAGAGAGATATCTTCCTTCAGAGGGCAGATTCTCCAGGGACCCCACCTTTTAGTGGGTAGCTCGTTCTTGCCGAGAAACGTAGGGTCAGGAAAGAGGGTGAGCTCGCCTGTTTCTGCAAACTGGATCTGGCCCTCTTTTCTTGATAATGCCACAATTTCACTAACTCGAGCTCCCGAGGCGAGAGCAAATAAGAAAATCACTTTTTGAGTCAAATATTTCAGAGGGCAGGTTTCATTGTCCAAACCCGAGGCAAAATGGAGCACCTTGTCAAGAGACCAGGAGATGGGTCTTGGCAGAGGTGCGGGTCTGAGTCTAGCACATGCCTTCGGCAGCTTGTTAAAGATGTCACTAGACAGGTCTATTTGGAAGGCATATAGTAATGGTCTTGTAAGGGCCGATTTGCAGGTGGAAATTGTGTTGGCTACCAAGCCTTGTCCATGAAGGTGAATGAAGAAGGACAAACAAAAATCCATTGATATTTCTGTAGGATTTCTAGCCTTGACAAATGACACCTATTTCTTCCAAGATGACTCTTATTGCCTTCTGGTAGATTTTGTTTTATATTCCTCTAAGAAGTCTAAGCTTTTCTTCGAGATCCCAAACCTCTTCTTGACGGCTAGGGAGAGAAAATCATGAGATGAAGGTCTCGGGTTTTCTTTGATGAAGCGAAGACAGTCGACTTCTGAACCTGTTGGGTTAGAACTGGGTCCGGCAGGGGAATTAGCTTGGGTTGTAACTCCAGAATCAATGGGAACCAGTTGCTCCGGGGCCACTTGGTGGCCACTAGGGCCGCTATTCCTTGGAAGGATCTCAGCTTGGTGAGGACTTTCAGCAGAATGTTGGGTGGAGGGAACAGGTAAATCTTGGTCCATCTGTTCCAATCCAGGGCCATGGCGTCCACCACTTCCGCTCGGGGGTCCTCGTATGGGGCCATGTAGCGAGGAAGTTGTTTGTTGTCACTCGTTGCGAAGAGGTCGATCTGCAGTTCCGGGACTTCTCGGGAGATAAAAGAGAATGAGTCTGCGTATAGGGACCATTCTGACTCTATCGGGGTTGTCCTGGATAGAGCATCCGCCGTCACGTTGCGGAATCCTTGTAGGTGAACTACTGAGAGGTGCCATCTTTTTTTTTCTGCTAGGCAGAAGATGGGCAGCAACACTTGGTTGAGTTGGGGCGATCTTGAGCCCTGACGGTTGAGACATCTGACCACGACGTCGCTGTCCAGGATCAGTCGAATATGGACTGAGGGACGTGGGAACAGCCTCTTCAGAGTAAGAAAGACTGCCATGGCCTCCAAGATGTTGATGTGAAACGTCTTGAATAGGGGAGACCATGTTCCTTGAACTTGCCGTTGATGGGAGTGACCCCCCATCCTTCTAGTGATGCGTCCGTATGGATAACGACCGAGGGAGGCGGTAGTTGAAGAGGTACCGACCTTTTCAGGTTTTTTGCCTCCGACCACGGCTTGAGGAGTGATTGTAGCTGGGTCGGCAGAGGTCTCCCAATGCATCTTTTAGCTGTGCTCATAGCACTGGGTCTGTCACTGAAGCGAACTGAAGGGAGCCGAGCACCCATTCCTGTTGTCGTCTTGAAATCCGTTTGGGTTTGAAGAGTCTCTTGACAGATCCTGCTATTTCCTTTCTCTTCTTTAGTGGAATGGAAAGATGGTGTGACTGAAGATCCCAATGGATTCCTAGCCATTGGAACTTCTGAGCTGGAGAAAGTCGAGACTTTTTGGTGTTGATCTTGAAGCCCAAATGTTCCAAGAATTGGATCACCTTTGTGGAAGCTTGCAGGCATTCTTTTTCGGATGCTGCCCACACCAGCCAATCGTCCAGGTAAGCCATCACCTGGACGCCTTGTAAGCGTAGCTGTTGAACGATCGTCTCTGAGAGCTTCGTGAATATCCTTGGGGCTATGTTTAGCCCGAAGGGCATGGCTCTGAAGGCGTACTGTCTTCTTTGAAGCCTGAATTCTAGGAGGAGGAGGTCTGGCGATTCATTGGAATGTGCCAGTAGGCGTCCGCCATGTCTATCGAGACTGTGTATGCCTTTTGAGGCAGTAGGGCTCTTATGTGTTGAAGAGTCAGCATTTTGAACTTGTTGTTCACAATGAACTTGTTGAGAGGGAACAAGTCCAGAATGACTCTGAGTTTGTCGGAGTCCTTCTTGGGAACACAGGATAGTCTTCCTTGGAACCTGGTGGACTTTACCCTCTTGATCACCTTCTTGTTCAAGAGTTCTTGGACGTATTCTTCCAGAACGGGGGTGGAGTGTTGGAAGAATTGGTGGAAAGCTGGTGGTGGTGTAACCCAGCTCCACCCTAGTCCGTTCTTGATGATGCTGTGAGCCCAGGGATCAAAGGTCCAACGATCCTGGAAAAGGCGGAGTCTTCCTCCCACCGGAAGCATCTCATTGCTTCTGGTTGCCCGAGGGTTTACCACCTCAGCTGTTTGCTCCCTTTCCTCCTCTCCCTCTGGAGGGACGTCGAGAGGAGTCTCTACCGGTGCCTCTACCTCTGGGACGAAAGGTAGTTGACTGCCTTTCGTAGGCGGGCGTGAAGGCTAGTGACTGAGTCACCACCGGCTGGGGTACCAGTTGAAAGGCTTGTTGGGGCTGAGCCACCAACTGGGGAGCGGCGGATGCCGGAAACTGGCGTTTAGCCTGGCGTTGCTGAGGTCTAGGCTTATTTAGTTTCTTCTCGTCCTGAGAAGATTTCCTTTTCTTTGACATGCCCCACTTGTGGAGAAGGTTCCTGTTCTCTGTGGCGGCCCTGTCAACGATCTCTTTCACGAGGTCATTGGGAAAGAGATCTTTCCCCCAAATGTTGGAGGAAATCAGTTTCCGTGGTTTGCATCCGCAAACAAACTCTCTGCAAGCTCTCCGTCCCCTGATGAAGCTATAAAAGTCTTTTGTCAGGGTAGCAAGGTGGGTCTTAGCCAAGACCACGTAGAAGCCTGGGGTTCGTTGTTCCCCATCCATCGTCTCCATTTGCACCTGGAGGGAAAGGGAGGCAGCCAGCTTCTCTTTCGTGTCCTGCTCCCGACGCAGAAGGTAATCGGAGAGCTTCAGGAGGTTCTTGTTGAACTGCCGTCCAGTGATGTCAGCCTCCATCTTTCCCACGGAGAAAGTTAACTGGACGTCTTTCCAGATCTTATCGTCGGGAGGGAGGGCGAGGGAGAGGCGCCTACATTCCTCCAATGTAGGGCAGGGTTTCCCTTCCTCCACCTCCTTCAACACTGCTACGAGGGACTTCTCCGAAAAGGGGAAGACCATGGTGGCAGGAGCAAGAAAAGACGGGTGTTTCTCGCTTAGGGTCGGCACCTTGGAATTGGTGTAGCCCTTGCTCTTCAGGCAGCCGGCTAGCAGAGCTTGAGCCTTGGCATGGTCAAACACGATGACTTCTTTAGGCTCGGTTTCCTCCTTGGAAACGGGCTCGGACTTGAGACGGATGTAACAGTCCGGGTAAGATTCAAAACTAGGCGAGAATTCCACCTCTCCAAGGGGAACGGCACCTATCTTGTCATTCACAAAGATCCTGTCACTCGTGATAGGCATGTGCTCGGCATGACTCCATGGATTCGTCACAGAGCAGGGCGGAAGGTCCTTCACGGTGATCTTCCTCGGGATTTGCTTTGACAAGCAAAGGATTTCTCTCTTGAAATCTTCATCCCTCAGGCGGATCCTCTCATCAAGGATCGCAACCAAGGCCTAGAGGTTATCCACAGGTGTGTCCACTCTTGTGGGCGTAGGAGTGGACAAGGTAAAGGGGACGGGTTCCGAGACGACTACGTAAGTGATAGAGGGTGCAGGGGCACCTTCTTCTTCAGAGTCAGGAGCCTCCTTAGTTTCCTCTTCTTGACCCTCGGCCATTAGGGTCCTTTCGGTGGTGTCCGACACTTCTGACATCCGTTCCACCTTGTCGAGATGGAAGTCTTGGAGTACGTCCGATACGTTCGGTTCAACCGTCAGTTGGACACAGGGGATCTCTGGCCTGGGAATGACAGCATCCGCAGATGCTTTAGGAAAGAGCAAAGCTCTCATCTTCTCACTAGGGAGATAGGCCCCATGGCGTTCTTCTGGAAACCACACACCCAATTGCGTAATTTCTCACGAGCATTGTTCCTGGCCTCCGCTGACGGGGGGGGCCTCGAACGCCTCGTTGAGCAGGTCCTTGTAAACAGTGCAGACCTGCGGGTCCCAATATCGAAGAGATCCTTGGGTGACGGAGCAGCTGGCGTGGGTTCAGCACGCCAGGTAGCCATAGATGTCCGGGCGCCGAACGCTACAGAAGGCGCTCTCACACCGGATGTACTCCTCCTGTAAAGAAGAAAGGGGTACATGAGTATTGGGAAGTCTATAACATTGACTTAAAGTAATCTTAGATGAGTCTTAAAGTAATTTCAATTACAATATAAGATTCCTTTCCAAGTGTAAGCTTAGGATAGGTAAGCTAGAAATGAAGCAGGAAAGACACATATTTGTGAATCCCGCCCAGACAATTGCCGCGACCTTACACCACTACTAACTCTAGGGCTTTCTTTCGAGTAAGTCCTAAGGGGGAAGTTATCCAGTAGGGATAAGTAGCACAGTTAGTACTTCCTCCGGGGTATTAGCAATGGTAAAAGGGAGAGAGCTGAGTTCATTCAGCATAGGGAAAAGGGGAAACGATTATCCCCAATTCCAGTAGGTCCCGGCAAGGGACTGCGCATGGATGCACAGAGTATGCTAGAAAGTATTTACTGCGTAACTATACACCATAATTTTCTGACTAGGGTATGTACTATACCATAGATGTACTGGCTATCGTATAAGGCTATACAATAGACACTGCCGGCGCATTGCCGGCAGGGTAGAGAAAGGTGACAGTCCACTGTCGTAATATGAATTAGGTGGAGCCGGCAACCTGCCGAAGTGTCGGAAGCACACCGGGCGCCGGCGAGTCTCCGATTGAGGGTAACCCCTCCCAGCCATCAGTCCATGTGGCAGGGAAAGGGCGACAACCTCGGGATTGATGGCAGATTGCCGGCCTGTCGGCGGCCCCCGACAGTCGGAAGGCAATCGGCTGTAGGTACTCCAACCCTGACTTCAATCTATGGGCCAGAGAGGAGACCTAGGCTAAGCTGTCGGCCGTTGCCGGCATAGTTGTGCGACAGTGGACCGGCACTTGATTGAGAGAGAGAGAAAGCATAGAGGAAGGAAGAACGAAGGGCGGCAGCTCACTACCCTAAGGAAGAGTATGGTCAGGCTTCCATCCAGCCGCAACTAAGCCGACAGTCAGCTACAGGTGCGGATGGTGGTCCAAGGGAGGACCGAAGAACACTATAAGATAGGGAGGTCTTCAGCCTGCAGACCAACCTGTCGTACGCTATCCCATAGCTCAACTATATGCGGGAAGCTTAGCGGTTCGGACTAACAGGCGAAAGGACCGGGCCGACCCCACAACCCGCCGGGACTCGGTCGAGTTGTAGGACGATGGACAGAGGTGTGATGGCTAGGCCATCACCAAAGGACAGAGGGGGAGGGGAAAAGGGTCCTGAGAAGGAGTGCAGGGGTTGGTGTGAGCCTTCCCCAACACTCCAAGGGGGTTTCTGTTTCAGTACTGGCACTATCCCAGGTATAGGAAGAATTCGTTCTCCAGCCTAGGGTAGGTTAATGCAGTAAAAGAACGGCATGGCCGTGCCGTTCCAAACTATAAAGAAACAGAATCCAAGGGCCTGCCTAGCCTAGGCTAGGGTAAGCATATCCCCGAGCCCGGAGAAGGCAGGTGTAGGACAAGTCGCTAGGCCACAGGGAGGAAAGGTCGTAACCCTACCAGGTGAGGCCTAGGGAGAAAGGGCAGAGCCCGCCCCCCCCCCCCCCCCCACCCCTCCCCCAACTTTTGCCATCCAGCGGAGACCAAAAGGAGAGTTCATTCGCCTAATGGGGTAGCTGGGGGCAAACGACTGATACTCTGAGGTTCTGACCCCAACTCAAAGCTCATGAACTATGGCAATGGGCAGGGAAAGAAAATCCTAGCCTAACCTCACTTGAATACAATTCAAGGTAAGGAGAGCTAGGATGTAGCCTAGGCTACCTCAGAGGGAGGAGAGATTACCTTAGTGCGGAGGTAACCGGGGAGGTGTGAAAGTATACAAAAGCCCTAAGCCTTAGGTTAGGGGCAAGGGAATCGACTACCAAGATCATCAAAACCCTTTGTATACTTCCTAGAAGGAGAAAAACCCATGTACAATCACTGAATCTTATATGAATAAATGCCTAATATCTTCATTTCATAAATTAACACTAGGAACACTTATTATATCATGCATGAAAGTAAACTAAAACGCCTAGGCTATCGAGCCTAGGGGGTAGGCTAGCACATCTAGCGTTGTAATTTCGGCTACCTATACTCACCGGAAACGAATACTATCGGCATAATATAACTAATTCCTAGCAATGAAGACTAAATAACTAATACTGATAATTAGTTATGAAACCGGGAAGGCTGTTCTGGCTAACTAAATAAAGCATGCGATGCAAACAACAGCGTCAGAGACGCCTTCAGTTAAGGCAACAGCTCCGCCACAAAACACAGTAATTAAAGATAAAAAAGTGTTACTTTTCGGCCAGAGCTGATTTATAAAATATAAAAATATGGTACTCAACTTTCCAGAAGCAGAAGAGGCTGAAGATTGCGACATGCTGGGAACTAATAGCAAACAACTGGGAAAAAACACCTGGTCATAGACGCTACAAGCGAAGGAATGGAGAGGGCGCGCGATGATGACGTCAACCAAGATGGCGGCGAACATGGCGTCGTTCATGACGTCATCTGAGTACAGTAACAGTAACGGAGGAGGAGAACTTTGTATCGGCTCCTCCCATAACTTGCCACCAACTTCCCCCCTCGAAGCGTAAACGCTATATGGGATGCAGATAGCTATGTGGGGTGTCAAGCATACGTCCCCTGTTAGCATACGATATCCTAAAGGGAAACCTTATGGGTACTCGCGCCAGAAGTTAGAATTCTGTGAAACCTTTAGTTTAATTCTCTGGGAATATCTACTGTAGTCATATATACCCTTAGGAAGCTACTTAAGGAACCTTCCATCAGGACGGATTTTGAGCGAAGCGAAAAATCTATTTTTGGGTGAGATAGCCATGTTGTCTTGATGGAAGGTTCCTTCAGTAGCTTCCTAAGGGTATACAGTGATACCTCGGTAGTCGAACGACTCTATACTCGAACAATTCGGAGTTCGACCAAAATTTTCGAGAAATTTTTGCTGCGGTGCTCGACCAAAAATTCGGTACTCGACCAGCCGAACACGTGACGACCGCATGGGCTTTGTGATGATCGCGCCATCTCGGCCACTCTCGCTTGTTCGGGAAGCATCAGTTCTCTCGAGAGCGTCACTCAGACAACGCGCGATCAGCATTCGTTGTGATTTAGTGATTTTCAGTGCTTTTAATTGCTTTTTTAGCTTTCATAATGAGTCCCAAGAAAGTAATGAGTGTTAAGGGGAAGGAGAAGAGGAAAACAGTGCGAACAACGATCGAGTTGAAGAAGGAAATTATAGCGAAATATGAGAATGGTGTACGAGTGTCCGATTTAGCGGTAGAATACGGAATGGCGAAGTCGACCATTTCTACGTTTTTAAAGCATAAAGAAATGATTAAGAAGGCGAATGTTGCAACGGGAGTTACGGCGGTAACTAAGCAAAGGCCACAAGTGATTGAGGAGATGGAAAAGTTGCTTTTAATATTTATTAAAGAAAAACAGTTGGCCGGGGAAAGTGTTAGTGAAGCGTTCATTTGTGAAAAAGCGTTGCATATCTATGAAGAATTAGTGAAGAAAAGTCCGAGTACCAGTGAAAGTGATTCATTTACATTTAAAGCGAGCAGGGGTTGGTTTGAAAAGTTTCGTAATAGAACAGGTATTCATCGTGTTACTAGGCATGGGGAGGCAGCTAGTTCGGATCAAATTGCAGCCGATAAATACGTGGGGGAATTCGATCGGTACATAAATGAACAAAATTTGATCGCACAACAAGTCTTTAATTGTGATGAGACTGGGTTATTTTGGAAGAAAATGCCAGCCAATACGTACATTACCAAGGACGAGACGAAGATGCCAGGTCACAAGCCAATGAAAGATAGGCTAACATTGTTGCTGTGTGCAAATGCAAGTGGCGATTGCAAGATCAAACCCTTGTTAGTGTACCACTCGGACAACCCCCGGGTGTTCAAACGAAATAATATTTGTAAAAGTGCACTACCAGTTATGTGGCGCTCAAACACTAAATCTTGGGTCACAAGACAATTCTTTACTGAGTGGATAAACGAAGTGTTTGCCCCCCAGGTTAAGGCTTACCTCATTGAAAAGAGCTTGCCAATGAAATGTCTTCTGGTTATGGACAATGCTCCTGCACATCCTCCAGGTCTCGAGGATGACTTGAAAGAAGAATACAGCTTTATCAAAATCAAATTCTTGCCCCCCAATACTACTCCCATACTCCAGCCCATGGACCAACAGGTCATTTCAAACTTCAAAAAACTCTATACCAAGGCCCTTTTCAGAAAGTGTTTTGAAGTGACCAGTGACACGAAGTTGACCCTAAAGGAATTCTGGAAGGAACACTTCAGCATCCTCAACTCTGTTAACATGATTGACCAAGCTTGGCGAGGTGTGACCTATAGGACATTGAACTCTGCCTGGCGTAAGCTGTGGCCATCATGTGTCACAGAGAGGGAGTTTGAAGGTTTCCAACCAGAGGCGGGTCCAAGCACTGCTACCCCTGTAATTTCTGATGACACTGATGTCGTTGAGGAAATTGTTGTCATGGGCAGGAGTTTGGGGCTTGAGGTCGACAAGGATGATATTGATGAGCTTGTAGAAAGCCATTCTACCGAGTTGACTGTGGAGGAATTGTTGCACCTGCAACAACAACAGCAGCAGGATCTGATTGTGGAGCAGGAATCTTCAGAAGAGGATGAGGTAAGGGAGGATGTTCCAAGTTCTCTCATCAATGAAATTTGTTCCAAGTGGGCAGATGTGCAGGCTTTTGCTGAAAAATACCACCCAGAAATTGCAGTAGCAAACCGGGCAGTGCATATGTTTAATGATAGTGTCATGTATCATTTTCGAAGAATACTGCAGAGGAGGAAGAAACAATTAACAATAGACCAGTTTTTCACAAAAGAAAAGAAAGCTGCTACATCAAAGCCTGTTTCTCCTCCAAAGAAGAGACAAAGAAGAGAAGAAACCCCTGAAATAGATCTGCCCACCCTTTCATTGGAGAGAGAAACAACTCCTGAAGGAGAACTACCCCGCCACATCATGGAAGGGGACTCTCCTTCCAAGCAGTAACCTCCCCCTTCCATCCTCTCCACATCCATCCCTGTATGCCATCGAACCGCTGCTCAAAGGTATGTTCACTACAGTACAGAAAATGGTTTAAAATTGTTTTATTTTAGTACAGTAAATGGTTTAAAATTGTTTTATAGGATTTTCTGACCAATTTCATACACATTTAGATAATTATTGTTGTTTAGGTACACGTTTTATTAATATTTTGGGCCTGTTCGAGTGCTTGGGAACGGAATAGAATATATACCATTATTTCTTATGGGGAAAAAAAATTCGGTACTCGAACAAATCGGAGGTCGAACACGGATCTCGAACGGATTATGGTCGAGTACCGAGGTATCACTGTATATGACTACAGTAGATATTCCCAGAGAATTAAACTAAAGGTTTCACAGAATTCTAACTTCTGGCGCGAGTACCCATAAGGTTTCCCTTTAGGATATCGTACAATAACAGGGGACGTATGCTTGACACGCCACATAGCTATCTGCACCCCACATAGCGTTAACGCTTCGAGGGGGAAGTGTGGCAAGTTATGGGAGGAGTCGTTACTAAGTTCTCCTCCTACGTTACTGTTACGGTACTCTGTGACGTCATAACCGCCGCCATGTTTGGCCGCCATCTTGGTTGACGTCACCGTTGCGCGCCTTCCTCATTCCTTCAGGCGTTTAGGCCAGCCTCCATGATACAATAAGATTGGGAGGGGCCTGTCAAGGCCTGAATAGAGAAAAGGGCGGGTCCATCAGGACGACATGGCTATCTCACCCAAAAATAGATTTTTCGCTTCGCTCAAAATCCGTTTTTTGGGCTCAAGCCATGTCGTCCTGATGGAAGTGTACCAGAGAATTAATGTAACGTGGATTTTTCCCTTTTGTAGTGCCTTCGACTTCTAGACAATATTCCTTTGGTCTGATGACCATAGAGACCTGTGACATTTCCGTTACGTCACTACAGATAAGCATATACCATGTTACTGCTTCCTGGGCCCCCGGCAGGGAAGTCCTATTTGGACGTAAGGAACATCTTGAAGTTACTTGATAGAGGAACTCACCTACTCTCGGAGATACCTGCCGGTACCAGGGTCAGATAGAAGACGGTAAGTACAATTGTGTTGGAACAAATTACCTTGGTTTAGATGAGTTTGTATCAATAAGGAACAATATTATAACATTGTTCATACCATTATTCAAATAAGGAGGTAAATAAAATTCTCTAACAGTTTTTTATTTCCACTGTGAGGGCGAAATGAGATGCACAGGTAAACAAATTCTATTTTATTTAGTTAAATATGAATTAGCATACAATAAGCAATAAATTGTAATGGAATGCAATTAGCAACATAGACTTAAGACATCAATAGAAATGGGTGTGGAATCTGAAAAGGAAAACTTGCCATTACACTCATTAGTTCCAGAGGAACTATAAAGTCTTTCTAGAATGTCTTATATAAACTTCTTGTTAAAAACATGTGGCACACGTGTTTCTGTCTATGTGACTTCACCTTTTGGATAAAAACAGTCCATAGTGTCACAAGGTGGCACTTAAAATCACTATTTTTCGCACTAGGGTCAACACAGGCACCCATAAAGTTAGAGTCCCAAATAACTCACTGTTCTACGCAGCACTAAGCAGCAGGTTTTAGTACACTACCTGCAGCTACCACATACCGTTTGAGCTCGTGCACCTGCTTCGCATAGTGTTTTAAAAACACTCTGGAGGACTTCCAGCCTGTGAAAGAGTGAAGACTTTCGAAGTCCATCAACTAGAAGAAGTTCAGGGAAGAGGCGACTTTCCTGCAATTGTGACCTGCGGGTGTACTGTCAGGATCCGCTCTGCGAATAAAGTAGGTGATCTTCGCCCTTAGTTGTTTGAGTGACAAGTTGGACCATGAAGTTTCCCCTTTAAAGACCTGTCCTCTGCCAAAGTCTGAAGTTCGTCGAAGATAGACCTTTAGACTCTCCACTGGACATAGAGAGACATCTTCCTTCAGAGGGCAGATTCTCCAGGGGCCCCACCTTTTAGTGGGTAGCTCGTTCTTGGCGAGAAACGTTGGGTCAGGAAAGAGGGTAAGCTCGCCTGTTTCAGTGAACTGTATCTGGCCCTCTTCTCTTGATAATGCAACAATTTTACTGAATCGGGCTCCTGAGGCGAGAGCAAATAGGAAAATCACTTTTTGAGTCAAATATTTCAGAAGGCAAGACTCATTGTCCAAACTTGAGGCAAAGTGAAATACCTTGTCAAGAGACCAGGAAATGGGTCTCGGTGGGGGTGCGGGTCTGAGTCTAGCACATGCCTTTGGCAGCTTGTTAAAGATGTCATCAAACAGTTCTATCTGGAAGGCATACAGTAATGGTCTTGTCAAGGCCGATTTGCAGCTGGAAATTGTGTTGGCTGCCAAGCCCTGTCCATGAAGGTAAATGAAGAAGGACAGAAAAAAGTCTATAGAGATTTCTGTAGGATTCTTAGCCTTGACAAAGGACACCCACTTCTTTCAGGATGACTCGTATTGCCTTCTGGTAGATTTTGTTTTGTATTCCTCTAAGAAGTCTAAGCTTTTCTTCGAGATCCCAAACCTCTTCTTGAAGGCTAGGGAGAGAAAATCATGAGATGAAGGTCTCGGGTTTTCCTTGATGAAGCGAAGACAGTCAACTTCTGAACTTACTGGGAGAGAACTGGGTCCGGCAGGGGAATTAGCTTGGGTTGTAACTCCAGGATTAATGGGGACCAGTTGATCCGGGGCCACTTGGGTGCCACTAGGGCTGCTGTTCCTTGGAAGGTTCTCAGCATGATGAGGACTTTCAGCAGAAGGTTGGGTGGAGGGAACAGGTAAATCTGTTCCAATCTAGGGACATGGCCTCCACCACTTCCGCTCGGGGGTCCTCGTATGGGGCCACGTAACGAGGAAGTTGCTTGTTGTCGCTCGTTGCGAAGAGGTCGATTAGCAGTTCCGGAACTTGTAGGGATATGAAGGAGAATGAGTCTGCGTCTAGGGACCATTCTGACTCTATCGGGGTTGTCCTGGATAGAGCATCCGCCGTCACGTTGCAGAATCCTTGTAGGTGAACTGCCGAGAGGTGCCATCTTTTCTTGTCCTCTAAGCGGAAGATTGGTAGCAACACTTGGTTGAGTTGGGGCGATCTTGAGCCCTGACGGTTGAGACATCTGACTACAACGTTACTGTCCAGAGTCAGGCGGATATGGACTGAGGGACGCGGAGACAGCCTCTTCAGAGTAAGGAGGACCACCATGGCCTCCAAGATGTTGATGTGAAACGTCTTGAATAGGGGAGACCATGTCCCTTGAACTTGCCGTTGATGGGAGTGACACCCCCCCCCCCCACCAATCCTTCTAGCGATGCATCCGTGTGGATAACGACCGATGGAGGCAGTAGTTGAAGAGGTACTGATCTTTAGAGGTTCTTTGCCTCTGACCATGGCTTTAAGAGGGAACGAAGCCTGGTTGGCAGAGGTCTCTTGAGATCCCTTCGAGCGATTGATGCGTATCTTCTCCAGACTCCCGATGCATCCTTTAGCTGTGCTCGTAGCACTGGGTCTGTCACTGAAGCGAACTTGAGGGAGCCGAGCACCCGTTCTTGTTGTCGTCTTGAAATCCGTTTGGATTTTAGGAGTCTCTTGACAGATCCCACTATTTCCTTCCTTTTCTTCAGAGGGATGGAAAGACGGTGTGACTGAAGGTTCCAATGGATACCTAGCCATTGGAACTTCTGAGCTGGAGAAAGTCGAGACTTTTTGGTGTTGATCTTGAAACCCAGATGTTCCAGGAATTGGGTCACCTTTATGGAAGCTTGCAAGCATTCTTCTGAGGATGCCGCCCATACCAGCCAATCGTCCAGGTAAGCCATCACCTGGACGCCTTGTAAGCGTAGCTGTTGGACGATCGTTTCTGCGAGCTTCGTGAAGATCCTTGGGGTTATGTTGAGTCTGAAGGCGTACTGCCTTCTTTGAAGCCTGAATCCTAGGTAGGAGGAGGCCTGGCGATTCATTGGAATGTGCCAGTAGGCGTCCGCCAAGTCTATTGAGACTGTGTAAGCCTTTGGAAGCAGCAGGGCTCTTATGTGCTGAAGAGACAGCATATTGAATTTGTTGTTCACTATGAACTTGTTGAGAGGGGACAAGTCCAGAATGACTCTGAGTTTGTTGGAGTCCTTCTTTGGAACACGGAATAGTCTTCCTTGGAACCTGGTGGGCTTTACCCTCTTGATCACCTTCTTGTTCAAGAGTTCTTGGACGTATTCTTCTAGGACTGGGGTGGAGTGTTGGAGGAATTGGTGGAAGGTTGGATTTGGTGCTACCCAGCTCCATCCTAGTCCGTTCTTGATGATGCTGTGAGCCCAAGGATCGAAGGTCCAACGATCCTGGAAGAGGCGGAGTCTTCCTCCCATCGGAAGCATTTCATTTACCACCTCGGCCGCCTGCTCCCCTTCCTCCTCTTCCTCTGGATGGACGTCGAGAGGAGTCTTTGCCGGAGCCTCTACCTTTGGGACGAAAGGTAGTAGACTGTCTTTCATAGGCTGGCGTGAAGACTGGTGACTGAGCCACAACCGGCTGAGGGACCGGCTGAAAGGTCTGTTGGGGCTGAGCCACCAACTGGGGAGCAGCGGGTGTAGGAAACTGGCGTTTAGCCTGACGCTGCTGAGGTCTGGGCTTGCTGGTCTTCTTCTTAGGTTGGGGGCCCTCATCCTGAGAAGATTTCCTCTTCTTTGACATGCCCCACTTATGGAGAAGGTTCCGGTTCGCAGTGACAGCTCTGTCAACGATCTCTTTCACGAGATCGTTAGGGAAGAGATCTTTCCCCCAAATGTTGGAGGAAATCAGTTTCCGAGGTTCGTGTTTGACGGTGGCATCCGCAAACACGAATTCTCTACAGGCTCTCTGGGCCCTGATGAAGCTGTAGAAGTCCTTCGTCAGTGTGGCGAGATGGGTCTTAGCCAAGACCATGTAGAAGCCTGCGGTCCGTGTGTCCCCAGCCATCGTCTCCATTTGGACTTGAAGAGAGAGGGAGGCAGCCAGCCTCTCTTTCGTGTCCTGCTCCTGACGCAGAAGGTATTCGGAGAGCTTGGGGAGGTTCTTGTTGAACTGCCGTCCAGAGATGTCAGCCTCCTACTTTCCTACAGAGAAAGTCAACTGGATGTCTTTCCAGTTCTTGTCGTCGGGAGGGAGGGCGAGGGAGAGGGGCCTACATTCTTCCAGTGTAGGGCAGGGTTTCCCTTCCTCCACCGCCTTCAACACTGCCAACAGGAATTTCTCGGCAAAGGGGAAGACCATGGTGGCAGGAGCAAGAAAGGACGGGTGTTTCTTGCTTAGGGCCGGCACCTTGGAGTTGGTGTAGCCCTTACTCTTGAGGCAGCCAGCCAGAAGAGATTGAGCCTTTGCATGGTCAAAGACGATGACCTCCTTAAGCTCGGTTTCCTCCTTGGAAACTGGCTCGGACTTGAGACGGATGTAATAGTCCGGGTATGCTTCGAAGTTAAGCGAAAACTCCACCTCTTCAAGGGGAATGGCGCCTAACTTGTCGTTGAAGAAGATGCGTCCACTCGTGATCGGCAGGTATTCTGCATGCCTCCATGGGTTGGTCACTGAGCAAGGGGGAAGATCCTTAACGGTGATCTTCCTCGGGGTCTGTTTCAACAGACGAAGGATATCCCTCTTGAAATCTTCGTCCCTCTGGCGAAACTTCTCGTCCAGGAGTGCCACCAAGGCATGGAGGTGATCCTGGGTGTCCACTCTCACAGGTGTAGGAGTGGAAGAAGTAGAGGGGACAGGTTCCGAAATTGCAACTGAAGTAACAGAGAGGGCGTGGGCGCCATCACCCTCGGAGTCAGGAGCCTCCCTAGGCTCCTCCTCTTCTCGACCGTCGGCCATCAGGGTCCTTTCGGTGGTGTCCGACACTTCCAATATTCGTTCCACCTCATCAAGATGGAAGTCTTGGAGTGCGTCCGATACATCAGGTTCGACCGTCAGCTGGAAGCAGGGGATCTCTGGCTTGGGGATAACAGCATCCACAGATGCCTCAGGAAAGAGCAGAGCTCTCATCTTCTCACTAGGGAGATAGGGCACCGTGGCGTTCTTCTGGAAACCAGGCACCCATTTGCGTAGTTTCTCTCGAGCAATGTCCCTGGCCTTCGCAGATGGGGGGTCCTCGAACGCCTCATGGAGCAGGTCTTTGCAAACACTGCAGACCTGCGGATCCTAATACTGGAGTGTCCCTTGGGTAACGGAACAGCTGGCGTGGGTTTGGCACGCCAGGTGGCCAAAGAAGTCCAGGCGCCGAACGCTGCAGAAGGCGCTCTCACACCGGATGTACTCGTCCTGTAAAGAAGAATGGGGTACATGAGTCTACAGAAGTCTATATCATTGACTTGAAGTAATCTTAGATTAATCTTAAAGTAATTTTACTTATAAGATTCCTTTCCAAGGATAAGATTAGGATAGGTAAGCTGGATGTGAAGCAGAAGAGACACATACTTGTGCATCCCACCCAGCCAATTGCCGTGACCCCATACCATAACTAATTCTAGGGGCTCCTTCAGGGTGCCCTAAGAGGGGGAGGGGATATCCACACTGGATAAAGCATGGCTTTAGACTTCCTCCAAGGTATTAGCAATGGCGAGAGGGGGAGCTGAGTTCATTCATCATAGAGAGAAAGGGGGAGAAATGATTCTCCCCGATTCAGGTAGGTCCCAGCAAGGGACTGTGCATGGATGCACAGAGTATGCTAGAAGAATTTACTGCACAACTATACACCATAGTTTTCTGACTAGGGTATGTACTATACCCTAGAAGTACTGGCTATCGTATATAGCTATACAATAGACACTGCCGGCGCAGGGCCTGCATGGTAGAGGTGACAGTCCACTGAAGTAGGATGATTAGGTGGCACCAGCAGCATGACGACATGCCGGAAGCGAGCCGGGCGCCGGCAAATCTCCATCGAGGGGAACCCCTCCCAGCCATCAGTCTATGTGGCAGAGAGAGGACGAAACCTCAAAATGATGGCAGATCGCCGGCACGTCGGTGGCCCCCGGCAGTCGCCAAGCAACCGCCGTAGGTATTCCAACACTGACGTCAATCAATGAGACAGAGAGGATACCGGGCTAAGCTGACGGCTGTTGCCGGCAGGGTTGTGTGGCAGTGGACCGGCACTGATAAGATAGAGAGAAAGAATAGAAGGAGGGAAGGGCGGTAGCTCACTACCCAAACCTCGTCTTCTTCCGGAAGGAGTGTTCAAATGAAAGGGAGAGGATGGCAACCTTTCATCGAGCCGCAACAGAACCGGCAGTCGGCTAGAGTTGCGGGTGGTGGCCCAAGGGAGGACCGAAGAGCACTCTAAGATAGTGAGATCTTCCGCCGACAGACCGACCTGTCATATGCTATCCCATAGTTCAGCTATATGCAGGGAGCCTAGCAGTTCGGACTAACCAACGAAAGGACCGGGCCGACCCCATAACCCACCGGCACATGGTCGAGTTGTAGGACGGTGGACAGAGGTGTGATGGCTAGGCCATCACTAAAGGACAGAGGGGGGAGGGGCGAGGGTCCAGAGGTGTAGGAAGAATTCGTTCTCCAGCCTGGGGTAGGTTAGTACAGTGAAGGCACAGTACTAATGTACCGTCCTAAACTATAAATAAACAGATTCACATGGCCTGCCTAACCTAGGCCAGGGGAACAAGTCCCCAGACTAGGGAAGGCAGGTGTAGGACAAGTCGCTAGGCCACAGGGAGGAAGGGTCGTAACCCTACTAGGTGTGGACTAGGGGGAAGGGCAAAGCCCCCCTCCCCCGCCTTTGCCGGCCAGCAGAGACCAAAAGGAGAGTTCATTCACTTAATAGGGTAGCTGGGGGGCAAACGACTGGTACTCTAAGGTTCTGTCCCAAACTCAAAGCTCATGTATTATGGCTACGTGTGGGGAAAGAAAATCGTAGCCTAACCTCAATTGAATACGCTTCAAGGTAAGGAGGACTAGGATGTAGCCTAAGCTACCTCAGAGGGAGGAGATTATCTTGGATAAGGTAACTGGGGAGGTAAGAAAGTATACAAGAGCCCTAGCATTAGGTTAGGGGCAAGGGAGTCGACTACCAAGGTCATCGAAACCCCTTGTATACTTCCTAGAAGGAGAAAAACATGTGCAATCACTGAATCTTATATTTATAAATGCCTAACATCTTCATTTCGTAAATTAACACTAGTAACACTTACTATATCTAGCATGAAAGTAAACAAAAACGCCTAGGCTATCAAGCCTAGGAGCTAGGCTAGCAATCTAGCATACGAATTCGGCTACCTACACTCGTCGAAATTGAATACTGTCGGCATAATATAACTAATTCCTAGCAATGAAGACTAAATAACTAATGCTGATAATTAGTTATAAGACCGGGAAGGTTGTTCTGGCTAACTAAATAAAGCATGTAAAGCAAACAACAGCGTCGGCGTCATGACGCCTCCCGTCAAGGTACAGCTCCGCCACAAAACACAGTATTTTAAGATAAAAAGGCGTTACTTTACGGCCAGAGCTGATATATACAATACTGTACAAGAATATGGTACTCAACTTTCCAGAAGAAGGCGAGGCAGAATATTGCGATGAATTTACGGGCGAATAACTGGGAAAAGGCACTTGGTCATAAACGCTACGTAAGAAGGAATGAAGAAGGGGCGCAACGGTGACGTCAACCAAGATGGCGGCCAAACATGGCGGTGGTTATGACATCACAGAGTACCGTAACAGTAACGTAGGAGGAGAACTTAGTAACGGCTCCTCCCATAACTTGCTACACTTCCCCCTCGAAGCATTAATGTTATGTGGGGTGCAGATAGCTATGTGGCGTGTCAAGCATACGTCCCGTTATTATACGATATCCTGAAGAGAAACTTTATGGGTACTCGCGCCAGAAGTTAGAATTCTGTGAAACCTTTAGTTTAATTCTCTGGGAATATCTACTGTAGTCAAATATACCCTTAGGAAGCTACTGAAGGAACCTTCCATCAGGACGACATGGCTTGAGCTCAATATATATATATATATATATATATATATTAAGTGACTTACAAAATAACAAAATAAACAGCTCTTAATTTTTGCCTCATAAACACACATTACCAACAATGAAGACTTTGAAGTAAAAGAAAATAAATTGATTTCAAAACAAAATTCCCTCGGCAGTACAGAAACATTCAACATATATATTTACACATACATGCATAAATACATATATCTCTCTCTCTCTCTCTCTCTCTCTCTCTATATATATATATATATATACACGAGTATATATATATATATATATACAGTCAGCGCAGATAGCTGTGATCGGGCAGCATCTGCCATGCATTCATTTTGGTTCCCCGCTACATATCAACGCTAATACACATAAAAATCAATAAAAATTTAAGTGAACACTCACCAATATCCCTGCTACTTGTCTATAGGGTAGCCTTTCCTCTTCCTGACCTCCAAAAGTCGTCCAGGAACACTGTCGGCGAGGTTTTGAAGTATTTCGGCAGGTATTCCAGCCCACACTTTATGGAGTGCCGCCTCGAGAAGTGTGACGTCTGTCGTAATTTCTTTACGAAGCCGAGCTTTTACAATCGCCCAAAGGTTCTCAATGGGCGAAATATCAGGACTTTAACCTGGCCAGTCAGTAATAAAGTCCACTTCACTATTATCTAGCCACTTCTTCACCTTCTTAGCCGTGTGACAAGGGGCACCGTCCTGCTGGAAAATTTCCGCTCCAGTAGCGGCAAAACAATCGGCTAAATTATCCTTCAAAATTTTCAAATAGCGGTCAGCATTAACTCTCACACCTTTAGGCAGAACAACAAGCTTTGGGGAACCACCGTAGGCAAAAGTACCCCATACCATAAGGGATGCGGGGTGCTTAACTGTCTTGGCCGTGAGATTAGGCTTAAGAGGGTCCGACCCCTTACGCCTCCAAACTTTTTTCCCCGGTCGTGTCACTCACACAAAAGGTCGCTTCATCACTCCACAAAACACTTTGCCACTGCTCCAAGGTCCAATCCTTGTATTTCTTGGAAAAAGCAACCCTCCTCTTCCTTTGTCTCTCGGTTAAAGCTGGCTTTTTTTTGGCAGCAACTTTCTCGTAGTCGGGGCGCTTCGACAGGTTTTCCTGTATCGTACGAACACTGACGTCCTTCAGCAATTTAGGGTTCTGTTCCTTCAGTTGCTTTGCTGTTATAGTTGGATTGGTATCAAGGCTTCGTTTTAAAACTAATAAAGTACGATCAGGGATCTTCGGTGGGGGGGGGGGGAACCAGCATGGGAATGAGAAGGGATGTCGTTGCTACCCCCTTCCTTGAGCTTGGCCACCAAGCGCCGCACTGTTCTCTCGTTTATGCCGGTGTTCTTAACTATTTCATTCGTTTGGAGACCTAACTTATGACAAGTTATCACTCTAACAATATCATCGTGACTTGTACGGGGTTTAGACATCACTGGGGGGGTTTTGATACACAAAAATGCCACGCAAATGCACAAAAGAATGATTGCAACTCAGCCCTCTAAACCGGCCACGACCTCACTTCACGACTTCTGGAAATACACTGGCTAACTTCCACCCATGCAGATATGTAGGTGATAACTTGGTCAAAATGGTGCCAATTAGTCAATAAGACTCAGTCGATTTTTTCCCGATGCTCGTGATGACTCCGAAAGATGCGGAATGAAGTGTCCGACCATCTGCCCGGACACAGCGATCCGCGCTGACTGTATATATATATATATATATATATATATATATATATATATGTATATATATATATATATTGTATATATATATATATATATATGTATGTATATATATATATATATGTATGTATGTATGTATATATATATATATATGCATGTATATATATATATATATATGTATATATATATAGATATAGATATATATATATATATATAGATATATATATATATATATATGCATGTATACAAGAGCCCTAACGTTAGGTTAGGGGCAAGTCGACTACCAAGGTCATCGAAACCCCTTGTATACTTCCTAGAAGGAGAAAAACATGTGCAATCACTGAATCTTATATGTATAAATGCCTAACATCTTCATTTCGTAAATTAACACTAGTAACACTTATTATATCTAGCATGAAAGTAAACAAAAACGCCTAGGCTATCGAGCCTAGGGGCTAGGCTAGCAATCTAGCATACGAATTCGGCTACCTACACTATATATATATATATATACTGTATATATACATATATATATATATATATATACTGTATATATATATATATATATGTATATTATATATATATATATACACATGTCTATATATAGATATATGTGTGTATATATATATATATATATATATGTAGTATATTCAATTTTCTACCAAATAATGAAAAGTATATATGTATTTATTTTCTTCTTAATTCTGATTTGTAAATAAATCTTGTGAAAATTTGATAATGAAATTTATTATATTATGGTTGAATGTTTCTGTACTGCCGAAGGAATTTTGTTTTGAAATCAATTTATTTTCTTTTACTTCAAAGTCTTCATTGTTGTTAATGTGTGTTTATGAGGCAAAAATTAAGAGCTGTTTACTTTGTTATTTTGTAAGTCACATAATATAGAATACTTTTTCACCAGTGTAATTAATCTGTTATTATATATTTCGATATCTTGTAACTAGGCCTTAGGTTTCTATATACAGGGCCATGTGCAGCAATGTGATTTATAAGGGGGTTGGAATTGGAACTGGTGGGTTGGGGTTGAATGTAGGGGTGGGAGCGGGGAGGGGCGTCACTAGGAACTTTGCCCTGGGGCGGCAGTTCAGTATGTGAGGGCCCTGGAAAAGAATGACCTGTCAATACCCCAGGCATGTCTACACAAGGCGGCAGATGCATTGTAAAGTAAACAGGGGGAGAGTGGATGATCCCAAGGAAAGGGTCCACACTCAGGGGAAGTACAGGAGAGAAAACGGATTTTGAGCGAAACGAAAAATCTATTTTTGGGTGAGATAGCCATGACGTCCTGATGGAAGGTTCCTTCAGTAGCTTCCTGAGGGTATATATGACTACAGTAGATATTCCCAGAGAATTAAACTAAAGGTTTCACAGAATTCTAACTTCTGGCGCGAGTACCCATAAGGTTTCCCTTTAGGATATCGTATAATAACAGGGGACGTATGGTTAACACGCCACATAGCTATCTGCACCCCACATAGTGTTTACGCTTCGAGGGGGAAGTGTGGCAAGTATGGGAGGAGCCTTTACAAAACTCTCCTCCTTCGTTACTGTTACGGTACCTAGCAATGCAAACAAACGGCCGCCATAGCTGGCTGCCATCTTGGTTTACGTCACATCCGCGCACTTCATTCCTGATTCTATCTAGCGTAACTGTCAGCCTCCAAGAAAGGGAGGGGCCTGACGGGCCAGAATAGAGAACGAGAGCGGGTCCATCAGGATGTCATGGCTATCTCACCCAAAAATTGATTTTTCGCTTCGCTCAAAATCCGTTTTTTAGGCTCAAACCATGACGTCCTGATGGAAGCGTACCAGAGAATTAGTGTATTGTGGATTTTCCCTGTTTTGGTAGTGCCTTCTACTTCAAACAATATTCCTTTGGTCTGATGACCTTAGAGACCATGACATCTCCGTAACATGTCACTATCAATGGCATAAACTATGACATGGCTTCCTGCCCCCCTGGCAGGGAAGTCCTGTTTGGACGATAGGAACATCTTGAAGTATCCTGATGAAGACAAACTCACCTGTAGATGAGGATCTTGTCGGTCTTGTAGACAGATCAGGAAAGTTATGTATTTGTGTGGGAACAAATATTTCACTTTTATTAGGTGAGCTTATATCAGACAGGAGCAATATTATAACATGAATTATAATAAAGGTTAAAATAGGGGCAAATAAAACTCAGTAACAGCAGTGTATTTCATATAGAGGGGCGAAATAAGACGCATATGGTAGCGAAGATTCTATTTTATTCAAGAAAATATTCGCGATAGTATGAAATAAGATAAATAATTTACAATAAAATTATTGATTAATAAACATAGACTGAGGACTACATAAGACAAGGGTGTGGAATCTGAAAAGGAAACCTTGCCATTACACACATGGGTTCCAAAGGAACTAAAAGTCTTTTAAGTCACAATACACTTCATGTCCAAATAAACATGTGGCACACGTGTACAAGTCTATGTTACTTCACCTTGTAGAAGAACAGTCTTTCGTGCCACTAAGTGGCACTTAAAATCACTATGTATCGCACTAGGGTCAACACAGGCACCCGTTGAGTTAGAGTCCCGAAATAACTCACTGTCCTACGCAGCACTAATCAGCAGGTTTTAATACGCTACCTGCGGCTACCATGAATCTTTTGACTTCATGCACCTACTTCGCATAGTGTTTAAAGAACACTCTTGAGGATTTCCAGCCTGTGAAAGATCGAAGGCTTTCGAAATCCATTCCTTGGAAGAAATTAAGGGAAGAGGCAACTTTTCTAGGATCATGACCTGCGGCTGTACTGTCAGGATCCGCTCTACAAATAAAGTAGGTGATCTTCGCCCTTAGTTGTTTAAGTGACAAATCACTACCCGATGTTTCTCCTTTAAAGAGTTGTCCTCAGCCAAAGTCTGAAGTTCTTCAAAGATAGACCTTTAGACTCTCTACTGGGCATAGAGAGACATCTTCCTTCAGAGGGCAGATTCTCCATGGGCCCCACCTCTTAGTAGGGAGTTCATTCTTAGCGAGAAACGTTGGGTCAGGGAAGAGGGTAAGTTCCCCTGTTTCGGCGAACTGTATCTGGCCCTCTTCTTTAGATAAAGCCACTATTTCACTGACTCGTGCTCCCGAGGCGAGAGCAAAAAGGAAAATCACTTTTTGAGTCAAGTCTTTCAGAGGGCAAGATTCATTGTCCAAGCTAGAGGCAAAATGGAGCACCTTATCCAGAGACCAGGAGATGGGTCTTGGTGGAGGTGTAGGACGGAGTCTAGCACATGCCTTCGGAAGTTTGTTAAAGATTTCGTTGGACAGGTCTATCTGGAAGGCATACAGTAGTGGTCTTGTCAAGGCCGATTTACAAGTGGAAATCGTATTGGCTGCTAAGCCTTGTATATGAAGGTGAATGAAGAAGGACATACAGAAATCTATGGCTATTTCCGTAGGATTCTTTGCCTTGACAAAGGACACCCACTTCTTCCAGGATGACTCATATTGCCTTCTGGTAGACTTTGTTTTGCATTCCTCTAGGAAGTCTAAACATTTCTTCGAAATTCCAAACCTTTTCTTCACGGCTAGGGAGAGAAAATAATGAGATGAAGGTCTCTGGTTTTCTTTGATGAAGCGAAGACAGTCGACTTCTGAACCTGCTGGGAGAGAACTGGGTCCGGCAGAGGGATCAGCTTGGGTTGTATCTCCAGGACTAGAGGGAACCAGTTGCTCCGGAGCCACTTGGGAGCCACTAGGGCTGCTGTTCCCTTGAAGGTTCTCAGTTTGGAGAGGACTTTAAGCAGAAGGTTGGGTGGAGGAAAAAGGTAAATCTTGGACCATCTGTTCCAATCCAGGGACATGGCGTCCACCGCTTCCGCTTTGGGGTCCTCGTATGGAGTCACGTACAGAGGAAGTTGGTTGTTGTCGCTCGTCGCGAAGAGGTCGATCTGCAGTTCCGGGACTTGACGGGAGATGAAGGAGAATGATCTTGCGTCTATGGACCATTCCGACTCTATGGGGCTTGTCCTCAATAGAGCGTCCGCCGTCACATTACAGAATCCTTGTAGATGAACTGCTGAGAGGTGCCATCTCTTCCTGTCCGCTAGGCAGAAGATGGGTAACAGCACCTGGTTGAGTTGGGGCGATCGTGAGCCCTGACGGTTGAGACATCTAACCTCAACGGCGCTCTGTCCAGAGTGAGACGGATGTGGATCGAAGGACGAGGAGACAGTTTCTTCAGAGTGAGAAGAATCGCCATGGCCTCCAAGATGTTGATGTGAAACGTTTTGAATAGGGGAGACCATGTTCCTTGAACTTGTCGCTGGTGGGAGTGGCCTCCCCATCCTTCTAGCGAGGCATCTGTGTGGATGATGACCGATGGAGGTGGTGGTTGAAGAGGAACTGATCTTTTCAGGGTCTATGCCTTCGACCACGGCTTGAGGAGTGAGCGAAGCCTGGTTGGCAGAGGTCTCTTGAGATCTCTTCGAGCGATGGATGCGTTTCGTTCGTCTCCAGACTCCCGATGCATCTTTTAGCTGTGCTCGTAGCACTGGGTTTGTCACTGAGGCGAACTGGAGGGAGCCGAGCACTCGTTCCTGTTGTCGTCTTGAAATCCGTTTGATTTTAGAAATCTCTTGACAGATCCGGCTATTTCCTTCCTTTTCTTCAGAGGGATGGAAAGACAGTGTGTCTGAAGGTTGCAATGGATTCCCAACCACTGAAACTTCTGAGCTGTAGACAGTCGAGACTTTTTGGTGTTTATTTTGAAACCCAGATGTTCCAGGAACTGGGTCACCTTTCTGCAGGCACGCAAGCATTCTTCTGACGATGTCGCCTAGACCAGCCAATCGTCTAGGTAAGCATCACCTGGATGCCTTGAAGGCGTAGCTGTTGGACGATCGTGCCTGCGAGCTTCGTGAAGATTCTTGGGGCCACGTTGAGTCCAAAGGGCATAGCCCTGAAGGCGTATTGTCTTCTTTGAAGCTTGAATCTTAGATAGGAGGAAGCCTGGTGATTCATTGGAATGTGCCAGTAGGCGTCCGCCAGGTCTATCGAGACTGTGTAAGCCTTGTGAGGTAGCAGGGCTCTTATATGTTGAAGAGTCAGCATTTTGAATTTGTTGTTCGCTATGAACTTGTTGAGAGGGGACAAGTCCAGAATGACTCTGAGTTTGTCTGAGTCTTTCTTGGGAACACAGAATAGTCTTCCCTGGAACCTGGTGAACTTTACCCTCTTGATCACCTTCTTGTTCAAGAGTTCTAGGACATATTCTTCCAGGACAGGGGTGGAGTGTTGGAAGAAATGGTGGAAGGTTGGAGGTGGTGTAACCCAGCTCCACCCTAGTCCTTTCTTGATGATGCTGTGGGCCCAAGGATCGAAGGTCCAGCAATCCTGGAAGTGGCGGAGTCTTCCTCCCACCGGAAGCACTTCATTGCTTCTGGTTTCCCGAGGATTTACCACCTCGGCCGCCTGCTCCCCTTCCTCCTCTCCCTCTAGATGGACGTTGAGAGGAGTCTTTGTTGGAACCTCTACCTTTGGGGCGAAAGGTAGTGGATTGCCTCTCATAGGCTGGTGTGAAGACCGGTGATTGAGCCACCACCGGCTGAGTACCAACTGATAGGTCTGCTGTGGCTGAGCCACCAACTGGGGAGTAGCGGGTGCCGGAAACTGGCGTTAACCTGACGCTGTTGGGGTCGGAGCTTATTGGACTTCTTAGGTTGGGGGCCATCATCCTGAGATTTCCTCTTTCAGGACATGCCCCACTTGTTGAGAAGGTTCCGGTTCTCAGTCGTGGCTCTGTCCACAATCTCTTTCACGAGGTCAACAGGAAAGAGATATTTGCCACAGATGTTGGAGGAAATCAGTTTCCGGGGTTAGTGTTTGACGGTGGCATCCGCAAACACGAATTCTCTACAGGCTCTCCGGGCCTTGACAACGCTATACAAATCCTTCAGCAAGGTTGCAAGGTGGGTCGTCGCAAGAACCATGTAGAAGCCAGGGACCCGAATGTCCCCGGCCATAGTCTCAATTTGTACTTGAAGAGACAGAGAGGCAGCCAGCCTCTCTTTTGTGTCTTGCTCCCGACACAGAAGGTACTCAATGAACTTGGGGAGGTTTTCGTTAAACTGACGTCCCGCAACCTCAGCCTCCAACTTTCCAACTGGGAAAGTTAACTGGATATCTTTCCAACTTTTGTCGTCGGGAGGGAGGGCGAGGGAAAGAGGCTTACATTCCTCCAATGTAGGGCAGGGTTTTCCTTCCTCCACCGCCTTCAACACTACCAGCAAGGCCTTTTCAGCGAAAGGAAAGACCATGGTGGGAGGAGCAAGAAAGGACGGGTGCTTCTTGCTCAGGGCCGGCACCTTGGAATTGGTGTAGCCCCTGCTCTTGAGGCAGTCGGCCAGAAGAGCTTGAGCCTTAGTATGGTCAAACACTATGACCTCCTTAGGCTCGGTCTCCTCCTTGGAGACTGGTTCTGATTTGAGACGGACGTAACAGTTCGGATAAGCTTCAAAGTTAGGCCAAAACTCCACCTCTTCAAGGGGGACGGCGCCTAGCTTGGTGTTGATAACGATGCGTCCACTTGTAATAGGCATGTGTTCAGCATGCCACCAAGGGTTTTTTCACCGAGCAGGCAGGAAGATCCTTGACGCTGATCTTCTTTGCCGTTTGTTTTGACATGCGCATAATTTCCCTCTTGAGGTCCGCATGCCCCTGGCGGAGCTTCTCATCCAGGAGTGCCACCAACGCTTGGAGGGTATCCTGGGTGCCCACCACTGCTGGTACTGAAGTGGCAGATGTAGAGGGGACTGGTTCCGAAATTGCAACGGAAGAGACAGAAGGTGCGCGGACGATCTCGCCCTCGGAGTCAGGAGTCTCCACTTGATCTTCCTCTTCTTGACCCTCAGCCATCAGGGTCGTTTCGGTATTATGCGACACATCCGACATCTTCTCCACTTCGTCTATATGACAGTCTTGGAGAGCGTCCAAAACGTCCGGTTCAACCGTCAGTTGGACGCAGGGGATCTCATCCTTGGGAATGACGGCATCCGCAGATGCCTTGGAAAAGAGCAAGGCTCACATCCGTTCACTTGGGAGATAAAGCCCTGTGGCATTCTTTTGGAAACCACGCACCCACTTGCGCAGTTTCTCTCGGGCGATGTCCCTGGCCTCCACTGACGGAGGGTTATCAAACGCTTCATCAAGCAGGTTCTTGCACACATGACAGACCTGCGGGTCCCAATAGCGAAGATTTCCCTTCGAGATTGAACAGCCGGCGTGGGTTCGGCACGCCAGGAGGCTGTAAAACTCGGGGCGACGAACGCTACAGAAGGAGCTCTCACACCGTAGGTACTCCTCCTGTAAAAGAAAGAGGCAAATGAGTCTTTGGAAGCCAATGACAGTATAACTTACAATAATCTTAGATTAGTATTAAGTTATTAAACTTATAATATAAGATTCCTTTTATGTATAAGCTTAGGATAAATAAGCTAGAAAGGAGGCAGGAAAGACACATACTTGTGCATCCCGCCCAGCCAATTGCCGTGACCCCACACCGTAACTAATTTAACCCTGGATAGGTACGCTCCTCGGACACCCCTTTAAGGGTATACTCGGACGCGAACGACCCCGACGGCAAAAAAAATTCTTGAAAAATCAGTTTTTGCAGTAACCTCCTTTTTTCTTTTGCCCAAAAAAACATCAAAGAATGCTTAAAACAACTGTAAAGATAAATACTACTCATCTGCAGAAAAACTATTTATTATAAATATTTTAAAAAATTAAGTAGAAAAAAAAAACCTTACATAAAAATTCATAAAAAAAAGTTTATACATATATACACAAATCCTTTTAGGAATTGATTCTTGAATGTTTAGGACACATCTTGATGTATTTTGGATGAAGTCAGACCCATGGAGGTGAAGATCTGAAATGAGAAAAAAAAGGTAACTTTTTTTGGCCAAAAAAATTTGTCCAAATTTCATGAATTTTTTTGGATACCCAAATGAAATAGGAAGTGGCTAATTTTTTTAGGGAATAAACATATGTTATCCTAGAATAGAAATATGTAAAAAAATCTTCATTATTTTGTAAATTACATTTATATCAGGGGCCATATCTAAAGGTCATTTTTTGAGTACTTAGAAATTTCGTAAAAAAATACATATATTTAATATATAATATATTTATGCAGGTAAAAATATACCAAAATATCAAAAATTCTATAGGGAACAAGAATATATATAGATGGGGCAACTTACGCTTCGGATATGTCCACAAAATGGCCGCCAACCACACTGACTCAGACTCCCTAATCTGCCACTTGAAATGTAGGAAGGGTAGCCTATGTCAATTTCAAGGTGTTATTTATAATCTAATTATTCTTGGATATGCATAAAAATTGTATGGTGGGTTGCTGGATAATTGTCAATTATTTTACGACTATAAAATTAAAATTCTGACCCCAAAAAATTTTTTTGAAGGGAAATAAAATCGAAAAAAAAAATGTAAAACAATATAATATTTTAGCTAAAAAAATTTGATGATATTCAATCAAAAAAGAAGTAAACAAAATTTTCCGACAAATAAACATCTAGAGGAATCATTACTCTGTGATAGTTCCTTAGTACGTAGTAATTTTGAAAGAAATGGGAAAAAACGAAAAAGTGGCAATCGCAGGAAAATCGAACACATACCTATATATACGCCATATCTGGCTAAAAATAAAGATAGGCATGGGTAGCCAGATCATCTAGAAACACTTCCCAACACTATAAAAATACAAGTTTTGCGACACTACTTGCCAATTCCTTACGGTAACATGACTAAGCAAAAAAATGCAAAACAAATAAAAAGGGGCACTCGCGGAAAAATGGCCAACATTCTAATATACGGCATTTCAGAAAAAAAAAAATTTCAGCCACGTACTAAGCAAACCATCAAGGCACATTTTCCAACAAATGAACATCTAAATGTATCATTACTCTGTGATAATTCCTTAGTACGTAGTAATTTTGAAAGAAATGGGAAAAAACGAAAAAATGGCAATCACAGGAAAATCGAACACATACCTATATATACGCCATATCTGGCTAAAAAAAAAAGATAGGCATGGGTAGCCAGATCATCTAGAAACACTTTCCAACACTATGAAATTATAAGTTTTGCGACACTACTTGCCAATTCCTTACGGTAACATGACTAAGCAAAAAAATGCAAAACAAATAAAAAGGGGCACTCGCGGAAAAATGGCCATTCTAATATACGGCATTTCAGAAAAAAAAAAAATTTCAGCCACGTGCTAGGCAAACCATCAAGGCACATTTTCCGACAAATAAACATATAAATGAATCATTACTCTGTGATAGTTCCTTTGTACGTAGTAATTTTGAAAGGAATGGGAAAAAACGAAAAAATGGCAATCACAGGAAAATCGAACACATACCTATATATACGCCATATCTGGCTAAAAAAAAAGATAGGCATGGGTAGCCAGATCATCTAGAAACACTTTCCAACACTATAAAAATATAAGTTTTGCGACACTTCTTGCCAATTCCTTACGGTAACATGACTAAGTAAAAAAATGAAAAACAAATAAAAAGGGGCACTCGCGGAAAAATGGCCAACATTTTATTATACGCATTTCAGAAAAAAAAATTTCAGCCACGTGCTAGGCAAACCATCAAGGCACATTTTCCGACAAATAAACATCTAAATGAATCATTACTCTGTGATAGTTCCTTAGTACGTAGTAATTTTGAAAGAAATGGGAAAAAACGAAAAAATGGCAATCACAGGAAAATCGAACACATACCTATATATACGCCATATCTGGCTAAAAAAAAAAGATAGGCATGGGTAGCCAGATCATCTAGAAACACTTTCCAACACTATGAAATTATAAGTTTTGCGACACTACTTGCCAATTCCTTACGGTAACATGACTAAGCAAAAAAATGCAAAACAAATAAAAAGGGGCACTCGCGGAAAAATGGCCATTCTAATATACGGCATTTCAGAAAAAAAAAAAAATTTCAGCCACGTGCTAGGCAAACCATCAAGGCACATTTTCCGACAAATAAACATATAAATGAATCATTACTCTGTGATAGTTCCTTTGTACGTAGTAATTTTGAAAGGAATGGGAAAAAACGAAAAAATGGCAATCACAGGAAAATCGAACACATACCTATATATACGCCATATCTGGCTAAAAAAAAAGATAGGCATGGGTAGCCAGATCATCTAGAAACACTTTCCAACACTATAAAAATATAAGTTTTGCGACACTTCTTGCCAATTCCTTACGGTAACATGACTAAGTAAAAAAATGAAAAACAAATAAAAAGGGGCACTCGCGAAAAAATGGCCAACATTTTATTATACGCATTTCAGAAAAAAAAATTTCAGCCACGTGCTAGGCAAACCATCAAGGCACATTTTCCGACAAATAAACATCTAAATGAATCATTACTCTGTGATAGTTCCTTAGTACGTAGTAATTTTGAAAGAAATGGGAAAAAACGAAAAAATGGCAATCACAGGAAAATCGAACACATACCTATATATACGCTATATCTGGCTAAAAAAAAATAGGCATGGGTAGCCAGATCATCTAGAATTACTTTCCAACACTATAAAAATATAAGTTTTGCGACACTACTTGCCAATTCCTTACGGTAACATGACTAAGCAAAAAAATGCAAAACAAATAAAAAGGGGCACTCACGGAAAAATGCCCAACATTCTAATATACGGCATCTCAGATAAAAAAAAAGACATGCACGTGTTACCCCAACCATCAAGGCACACTTTCTAACACATAAACATGAATAAAAATCAATAATATACGGCAATTCCTTACTACGTAGTAAATTTTTACAAATATTGAAAAAAAACAGAAATTGGCAACGCAGTTAAATACCCAATATACCAATAACTACGTCGTATCTGACAAAAACAAAGTCACGCATGGGTAGCCAGATCATCTAGACACACTTTCCAACACTAAAAAAGCAAAAGTTTTACGACACTATTTGGCAATATCTTACGGAAAAATGACTTGGCAAAAAAATGAAAAAAAATTAAAAAGGGGCACTCGCGGTAAAATGCCCAACATTCTAATATACGGCATCTCAGATAAAAAAAAAGACATGCACGTGTTAGCCCAACCATCAAGGCACACTTTCTAACACATAAACATGAAAAAAAAATCAATAATATACGGCAATTCCTTACTACGTAGTAAATTTTTACAAATATTGAAAAAAAACAGAAATTGGCAACCGCAGTTAAATACCCCAATATACCAATAACTACGTCGTATCTGACAAAAACAAAGTCACGCATGGGTAGCCAGATCATCTAGACACACTTTCCAACACTAAAAAAGCAAAAGTTTTACGACACTATTTGGCAATATCTTACGGAAAAATGACTTGGCAAAAAAATGATAAAAAATGAAAAAGGGGCACTCGCGGTAAAATGGTCTTCGTGGTGATGAACGACATTTTAACTAAAAAAAAAATCATGCACATGGTAGCCAAACAATCCACCAAGACTTTCCACAACTGATAACCTATACAAGTTGCACCATTCTACGACAATTTCATAATACGTAATAACTTTGATAATTATGCAAATTACCTTAGAAGGGTAAACTCGGTCGCGCTCGACCCCTACGCGTCTCAGAAATCGGGGAAGGAGTACAGCTACAGCAATGCACATCTGGACACTACTAGAGCGTGTAGGGGAGACACCTACTGCAGGTCGATCACCCACAAATTCAGTCACGGGGGTGAGTCACGTGAGAAAAACCTCTTTTTTTTTGACGCTCGGGGTCGCGGACGACCCACCGTACCGTTCCAGGGTTAAGGAGCCCGTCATGAGTCCTGGAAGGAGGAAGAACATCCATATTGGATGAGCCAAGCTTAGGCTTCCTCCAAGGAATTAGATACAGTGAGAGGGGGAACTGAAATCATTCAGTATAGAAGAAAAGGGGGAAGGATGTTCTAATCCCCCCCTAATCAGGATAGGTCCCGGCAAAAGACTGCGCCTGGATGCACAGAGTATGCTGGAAAATTTCTACTGCACAAATATTCATAGTAGTTTTCAGTCTAGGGTATATGATATACCATAGATGTACTGGCTATCATCTATAGCTGTACAATAATCACCACCGGCACTGGCCAGTAGGGGATAGGAGTTAGAAGGCGCCGGCAGAGTGACGGAATGCTGGAAGCGCGCCGGCAAATCTTCATCAAGGGGAGACCTTTCCAAGCCATCAGTCTATGTGGCAGAAGGAAGGCGACACCTTATATGATGGCAGATCGTCGGCAAGTCGGCGGCCCCCGGCAGCCGGCAGGTGACCGGCGAAGGTATACCGACACTGTCATCATTCAATGAGACAGTGAGGATACCGAAGGCCCTGACAGCTGACGCCGGCAGGGTGGAGGTGGCAGTGGACTGGCACTGAGAGAGAGAGAGAGAGAGATAGAATAGGAGGAGAGAGAGGGAAGGGTAGTACTCAACACCCGTACCCCTTCTTCCTCCGGACGGAGTGTTCCAATGGAAGGGAGAGGGTGGCAACCTTTCATCCAGTTGCAACAGAGCCGGCAGTCAGCTACAGTTGCAGGTGGCGGCCCAAGGGAGGACCGAAGAACACTCAAAGATAGTGAGGTCTTCCGCCGGCAGACCGACCTGTCGTATGCTATCCCATAGTTCGACTATATGCGGGAAGCGTAGCAGATCGGACTAACCAACGAAAGGACCAGGCCGAACCCACAACCCACCGGCATGCGATGGAGATGTAGGACGGCGGACAGGGGTGTGATAGCTCAGCCAACACAAAGTAATAGATGGGGGGAGGGGTAAGGGTCCTGAGGGGGAGTGTAGGGGAGAGACGTGGCTCCCACCGGCACTTCCAGGGGTGGGGATTCTGTTCAGGGCTAGCCTATCTAGGGAGGAAGAAACCATTCTCCAGCCTAGGGTAGGTTAGCACAGAGAAGGTACAGCACTAATGTCCTGTCCTAAACTATAAAGAAGCAGAATCCCTTTGGACTGCCTAACCTAGGGTAGGGGAGCTAGTTCCCCAAACTAGGAAAGACAGAGGTAGGACAAATCGCTAGGCCACAGGGAGGAAGGGTCTTAACCCAACCAAGGTGGACTAGGGGGAAGGGCAGAGCCCTTCCACCTTCACCCACCAGCAGGGCCCAGAAGGAGAGTACATTCTCCTAATAGGGAGCTTGGGGCAAACGATAGGTACTCTGAGGTTCCGTCCCAAACTCAAAGCGCATGTACTATGGCAAAGAGTGGGGAAGGAGAATCCTAGCCTAACCTTACCTGAATGCGATTCGAGGTAAGGAGGGCTAGGAAGCACCCTAGGCTACCACAGAGGGAGAAGATTACCTTAGATAAGGTAACTGGGGAGGTAAGAAAGTATACAAAAGCGTTAGGTTAGGGGCAAGGGAGACGACTACCAAGATCATCAAAAACGGATTTTGAGCAAAGCGAAAAATCTATTTTTGGGTGAGATGGCCATGTCGTCCTGACGGAAGGTTCCTTCAGTAGCTTCCTTTGGGTATAGGCTATATGACTAAAATAGATATTCCCAGAGAATTAAACTAAAGTTTTCACAGAATTCTAACTTCTGGTGTGAGTACCCTAAAGGTTTCCCTCTAGGATATCGTATATCAACAGGGGATGCATGCATTAACCCTGGAACGGTACGGTGGGTCGTCCGCGACCCCGAGCGTCAAAACAAAAGAGGTTTTTATCACGTGTCTCACCCCCGCGATGGAATTTGTGGGTGATCGACCTGCAGTCGGTCACTTGCCCACACGCTCTGGTAGTGTACAGACATGCTTCGCTCTAGCTCTACTCCTTCCCAGATTTCTGAGACACGTCGGGGTTGTTCGCGACCGAGTTTACCCTTCTAAGGTAAGTTGCATATTTATCAAAGTTATTACGTATTATGAAATTGTCGTAGAATGGTGCAACTTGTATAGGTTATCAGATGTGGAAATTCTTGGTGGATGATTTAGCTACCACGTGCATGATTTTTTTTTTAGTTGAAATGCCGTTCATCACCACGAGGACCATTTTACCGCGAGTGCCCCTTTTTCAGTTTTTTGCATTTTTTGGCCAAGTCATTTTTCCGTAAGAAATTGCCAAATAGTGTCGCAAAACTTTTGCTTTTTCAGTGTTGGAAAGTGTGTATAGATGATCTGGCTACCCATGCGTGACTTTGTTTTTGTCAGGTACGCCGTAGATATTGGTATGTGGGGCATTTAACTGCGGTTACCAATTTCTGTTTTTTTTCAATATTTGTAAAAATTTACTGCGGCGTAAGGAATTGCCGTATAGTATTGATTTTTTTTCATGTTTATTTGTTCGAAAGTGTGCCTTGATGGTTGGGCTAACACGTGCATGTCTTTTTTTTTATCTGAGATGCCGTATATTAGAATGTTGTCCATTTTTCTGCGAGTGCCCCTTTTTCAGTTTTTTCATTTCTTGGCTAAGTCATTTTTCCGTGAGAAATTAGCAAATAGTATCGCAAAACTTTTATTTTTATAGCATTGGAAAGTGTGTATAGATGATCTGGCTACCCATCGGTGACTTTGTTTTTTCCCATTTCTTTCGGAATTACTACGTACTAAGTAACTATCACAGAGTAATGATTCATTTAGATGTTTATTTGTCGGAAAATGTGCCTTGATGGTTTTCCTAGCACGTGGCTGAAATTTTTGTTTTCTGAATGGACCACCATTAGCACGTTGCTATTTTTCATAGAGTGCCCTTTTTTATTTGTTTTGCATTTTTTTGCTTAGTCATGTTACCGTAATGAATTGGCAAGTTTTGTCGTAAAACTTATATTTTTATTGTGTTGGAAAGTGTTTCTAGATGATCTGGCTACCCATGCATACCTTTTTTTTTTAGCCAGATATGGCGTATATAGGTATGTGTTCGATTTTCCTGTGTTTGCTATTTTTTCGTTTTTTCCCATTTCTTTCGGAATTACTACGTAGGCCTACTAAGTAACTATCACAGAGTAATGATTCATTTAGATGTTTATCTGTCGGAAAATGTGCCTTGATGGTTTTCCTAGCACGTGGCTGAAATTTTTGTTTTCTGAATGGACCACCATTAGCACGTTGCTATTTTTCATAGAGTGCCCTTTTTTATTTGTTTTGCATTTTTTTGCTTAGTCATGTTACCGTAATGAATTGGCAAGTTTTTTCGTAAAACTTATATTTTTATAGTGTTGGAAAGTGTTCCTAGATGATCTGGCTACCCATGCCTATCTTTTTTTTTTAGCCAGATATGGCGTAGGCTATATATTTGTTACTGTTTTTAGAATGATATATTGTTAATTTATTCTCATCATTAATTTATTTCCTTATTTCCTTTCCTCACTAGGCTATTTTTCCCTGTTGGAGCCCTTACTTGGAGCATCTTACTTTTCCAACTAGGCTTGAAGCTTGGCTAATAATAATATAGGTATGTGTTCGATTTTCCTGTGTTTGCCATTTTTTCGTTTTTTCCCATTTCTTTCAAAATTACTACGTACTAAGTAACTATCACAGAGTAATGATTCATTTAGATGTTTATTTGTCGGAAAATGTGCCTTGATGGTTTGCCTAGCACGTGGCTGAAATTTTTTTTTTTTTCTGAATGGACCACCATTAGCACGTTGCTATTTTTCATAGAGTGCCCTTTTTTATTTGTTTTGCATTTTTTTGCTTAGTCATGTTACCGTAATGAATTGGCAAGTTTTGTCGTAAAACTTATATTTTTATAGTGTTGGAAAGTGTTTCTAGATGATCTGGCTACCCATACCTTTCTTTTTTTTTTAGCCAGATATGGCGTATATATTTGTTACTGTTTTTAGAATGATATATTGTTAATTTATTCTCATCATTAATTTATTTCCTTATTTCCTTTCCTCACTAGGCTATTTTTCCCTGTTGGAGCCCTTACTTGGAGCATCTTACTTTTCCAACTAGGCTTGAAGCTTGGCTAATAATAATATAGGTATGTGTTCGATTTTCCTGTGTTTGCCATTTTTTCGTTTTTTCCCATTTCTTTCAAAATTACTACGTACTAAGTAACTATCACAGAGTAATGATTCATTTAGATGTTTATTTGTCGGAAAATGTGCCTTGATGGTTTGCCTAGCACGTGGCTTAATTTTTTTTTTTTTCTGAATGGACCACCATTAGCACGTTGCTATTTTTCATAGAGTGCCCTTTTTTATTTGTTTTGCATTTTTTTGCTTAGTCATGTTACCGTAATGAATTGGCAAGTTTTGTCGTAAAACTTATATTTTTATAGTGTTGGAAAGTTTTTCTAGATGATCTGGCTACCCATGCATGACATTGTCTTTTGCCTCAGATATATTGGTAGGGGATCCATTTTTCATCGAATGCGTATTTCTAATTTTTTCTCATTCTTTGCAGATATCAAAATGGCAAGCAGGAGGCAATCATTGGGCTTGGATGCCATAAATCAGCTCTTAGAGCAGTTCGATAGTGATGTCGATGATGCTTTGGAGATTGATGACATCAGTGACGACGAATTTATCAATATCGATGAGTTGGAGCAGGAGGTCTGGGAGGAACAGGAGGTGACCCAAAATCCTGAGATTATCACCTTAGGGAATGGTGATGGAGAAGCCGACGACGATGTGGGGGAGGAAGAGGGGGTTGGGGCTTCTGGTTCTCATGTTGTCCCAGTCAGCACGATAACAAGTCCTGTGCCATCAACTTCACGTGGTCCGCCCCCAGTAACGGTACTGGTACCTCAGCTCACGCCAGTGGAGGAGAGAAGCAGGAAGAGGAGAAGGGGGGATCTACAGGCAGCCAGGGGGACGGCAATCACCCACATTGATGCTGAATCGGTGAAAGGTCGCGACGGTACTGTTTGGCATAGAGACCCAAATCCCACCCTCCCCCATATGTTCACACCAAGGATTGAGCCTGGGGGTCCCACTTCTCTCACGTTGGGAACGAGCAAAGTGTCCGACATTTTCTCGCTCTTTTTGAGCGACCGCATGCTAGCCGAGGTTGTTTTGTATTCTAATGAACGCCTTGCCCTATTGAGGAGTCATTATCATCATAAGGGCAACGTTGCCCTCAGGGACATTGACCTGAGGGAACTGAAGGCGTTTATTGGTATCCTAATAATGACGGCAGTGCGGGCGGACAACCATACACCGACGTGGGACATGTGGAACCTCACAGAGGGAAATCCTTTGTACAGATGTACAATGAACGAGCGTCGTTTCACCCTGTTGGTGAGGGTAATTCGGTTCGATGATTCGGCCACCAGAGTAGAGAGGGTGAAAGTGGATCGCCTCGCACCCATTAGAAAACTCTTCGATCACGTGGTGACCAATTGTCGAAACAATTACACCCCAGGACCACATCTTACTGTGGATGAACAGCTTGTCCCTTTCCGGGGGCGCTGTCCATTCAAGATGTACATACCAAATAAACCTGCTAAGTAAGTAAAATTCTTTGTTTTTTATATTTGCACATGTTATTATTGTTTTGAAATTATAAAAAATTGTATATATATATATATATATATATATATATATATATATATATATATATATATATATATATATATATATATATATATATATATATATATATATCTATTTTGTGAAGTAAAGAACTTGCTATATGATTTATGTATCTAAATCATAATATATCATCTATTCTATCTCTATCTATGTATAACTTGTTCATTTATATAACTGATAATTTATCTTTCGTATTTGTAAATGTTTTTCTTATATATTTATTATTATTATTATTTTATTATTATTATTACTATATTGATTAGTAATATAATTGTATATTGTGTATTTTTTTTATTTTTTTTTATCTTTTTACCTTTATTAGTTACTAATTCCATTTCCCTTCTTCTAGATATGGTATCAAGATTGTATTGGCGTGTGATGCCGATACGCATTACATGTGTAATGCGATTGCGTACTTGGGGAAGGACACTGTCCAGATACCTAGAGGATCGACGCTTGGAGAAGTTTTTACGTCTGATCTTGTGGCACCTTTTCAGAGCTGTGGCCGCACAGTGACGACGGATAACTTTTTCACGACGCTACCGCATGCTTTGTCACTCTTGGATAAGGCCATGCATTTGTGTGGTACCATTCGCCAAAAGCCTTATATTCCTAAGGAACTTACGGAGAAGGTGCTTCCCCCAAAGGACTCAGTGGCAGTGTTCAATTACGAACACAATCTAACTCTACAGTGTCAGCAAATTAGAAGGACTAAGAAGGTGATGCTGTTGAGTTCCCTGCATCATGATCCGTCTGAAGTCGAAAAAAGGAAGACCGACATTCAGATGTTTTATAATGCGACCAAGGGAGGTGTAGACACATTCGACCAGATGTGTTCTACATCTAGTTGTATTCGTAAGTCACGACGCTGGCCTCTGACTCTCTTTTATGGGATATTGAATATAATAATGGTCAATTCTTATATTCTCTATACGTCCATGCCTTTCACCAAGCCAGTGCCAAAGCGAACGTTCCTCAGAGATATCGCCTACGAGTTGTGTGCTCCCCAGGCAATACATCGGTATCTAACGTCACACAGTTTGTCGAAAGGACTCCGTCAAATCATGGTGGATACTTTCAAGATACCTGAGCAGGTCCCACCAAGACATCGAATTCCCGTTGGCCACAGAAAACTCCCTAAAAGGATTCGCTGTCACAGCTGCCCGCCTAGGGACGACCGCAAGACAAACACTGCCTGTCTCCTGTGCAAGAGTCCTGTTTGTCTGGTCCACCAGAGTGTCCTCTGTCCAAACTGTAGCATCTGTCCAAACTGTAACGCAGCGTTATTTGTAAGTTACAACATGAAAATTTTGTTTACTTCTTTTTTGATTGAATATCATCAAATTTTATTACCGAAAATATTATTATTGATTTACAATTTTCTTTTTTTTCGATTTGATTTCCCTTCAAAAATTTTTTTTTGGGTCAGCATTCAAATTTTATATTCGTAAAATAATCGACATTCATCCAGCAACCCACCATACAATTTTTATGTATATCCAAGAATAATTAGATTAGTAAATAACACCTTGAAATTGACATACCCTTCCTACATTTCAGGAGGCAGAACAGGGAGTCTGAGTCAGTGTGGTTGGCGGCCATTTTGTGGACATATCCGAAGCGTAAGTTGCCCTATCTATATATATTCTTGTTCCATATAGAATTTGTGATATTTTGGTATATTTTTACCTGCATAAAATCATATTATATATTATATATAGGTATTTTTTTACGAAATTTCTAAGTACTCAAAAAATGACCTTTAGATATGGCCCCTGATATAAATGTAATTTACAAAATAATGAAGATTTTTTTACATATTTCTATTCTAGGATAACATGTGTTTATTCCATAAAAAAATTAGCCAATTCGGATTTCATTTGGGTACCTAAAAAAATTCATGAAATTTGGACACATTTTTTTGGCCAAAAAAAGTTACCCTTTTTTTCTCATTTCAGATCTTCACCTCTATGGGTCCGATTTCATCCAAAATATAGCAAGATGTGTCCTAGACATTCAAGATTCAATCCCTAAAATTATTTTTGTAAATAGGAGAAAAATTATTTTTTTATGAATTTTTATGTAAGGTCTTTTTTTTCTACTTATTTTTTTTAAATATTTATAATAAATAGTTTTTATGCAGATGAGTAGTTTTTATCTTTACAGTAGTTTTAAGCATTCATTTAATTTTTTTTTGGTAAAAAAAAAAAAAATGAGGTTACTGCAAAAAGAGATTTTTCAAGAATTTTTTTCGGAGTTGGGGTTGCGCGCGACCGAGTATACCCTTAAAGGGGTGTCCGAGGAGCGTACCTATCCAGGGTTAACACACCACATGGCTATCTGCACCCCACATAGCGTTTACGCTTCGAGGGGGAAAGGTGGCGAGGTAACTGAACCCCACATAGCGTTTACGCTTCGAGGGGGAAAGGTGGCGAGGTAACTGAGGAGCCGTTCCAAAGTTACCCTCCTTCATTACTGTTACGGTACTCGCAACGTAAACAAACAGTCCGCCATACTGTGTGACGTCACGTCTGTCCTCATTCCTAAGTCCAGCTTTCTACCGGCCTCCGCGATACAGTATAGCAGGGAGCTTCCTAGGGTATATTTAACTACAGGGATATTCTCAGAGAATTAAATTAAAGGTTATCACAGAATTCTAACTTCTGGTGCGAGTACCCTAAAGGTTTACCTCTAGGATATCGTATATCAACAGGGGATGCATGTATTAACACGCCACATAGCTATCTGCACCCCATATAGAGTTAACACTTCGATATGAAAGGTGGAGAATAACTGGGGAGCCGTTCCACAGTTACACTCGTCCGTGGCTGCTTTTGGTACTTGAAACGTAAACAAACGGGCGCCATTGCTAAATGACATCACGTCCGTCCTCATCCTTCAGCCTGTAGCTCCTTGCTTTGGTCGGATTTTCCTTGAGTGCGTTTTTCATCTGCTTACATCGCCGTTATGTCGCTACCTTCAGCCTCGCCTTCTTCTGGAAAGTTGAGTACCAGGTCCCAGTATTGTTTAAATAAGCTCTAGCCGTAAAGTAACTTCTACTTTTCTAAAATATTGAGTTTTTAAATATTAAACTTAGCCGGTGAATATATAATAGCTGACGTCTCGGACGGCTCGACAGAAACCAAAAACTCGCGAGCGATCGCCATGAAGGTTGCGGGTGTGCCCACCAGCGCCGACTATCGGCCAGATACCGCATATACTTGTCAACATATCCAGTTCTTCTCTGTCGGTCTTATCGACAAGTTGATTCCGCTCGCTGATGACCTTGAGTTTTCGTCCTTTTTGGTGAAGTACTTTATTTTGGTTGTTTTTTAGCTTTCGCTGTGACGGGTGTTTTTTCTTCAATTAAAACTCTTGAAACCCTTTTTTGGCTAGTGTTTATTGTTGATGACTTTGGATTTGTTTTGGATTTTCTCTGATTGTTCAATATGGCTGACCCTTCTCCTATCCCTGGACCTAAATTTCGCAAGTGTAATGCGAGGGATTGTAACAAACGTCTTTCCAAGGCCTCTCTCGACCCACATACCGTTTGTTCTAATTGCCGGGGTAAATCCTGCCAATTAGGAGATCGGTGTGATGAGTGCGTGGTCTTGTCGGAATTCGACTGGCTTGAATATGATAAATATACTCGTAAGCTGGAGAGAGATAGGGTGAGGAGAAGCTCCTCTAGGTCGTTGGAATTTTCCTCCTCCCATGCCCCTGAACCTAATCCTTCCCCTGTAGTAGTTGTTCCTGAACCCCCTACTAGCACTCATGAACCGTCCATGCGGGATATGTTTCTTGCGATTCAAGCTTTAGGCGAAAAAGTTGAGTCCTTAGCATCGGACCGTAACCAACTCATGTCAGATGTGAAGTTATTAAAGTGTCAGAGTGGTAAATCAGAAAATCGTAGTGATAAAGTGATAAGTGCGCAAAGTGTATTTAGTGTTGCGACCGAGGGTTCGTCTGTTCGTGCTTGTCGCTCCCCTAGTCCGAGACCTCTTTCAGGCTCCCCTGCACCAGGGAGAAGTAATGTCGTAGGACTTAAGGGGACGAGAGGCTTTAACCAACGTACAGACGTTCCCTCTTTGGTATCGGACGTTTCTCGTCAAGATCGCCCTTACCATAAGACGGGTGAGACTGTGTTCTCCTCGTCATCCGAAGACTTTTCGCAAAAGAAACCTTGGCGCAAGGTTTCTAGACCCTTGAAGCGAAAGTCAGTCCCTTTAGGACAGGTCCAACGTCCTGGCTGTAGCCATTGGGACAGCTCTGACCCTTTGCAGTCGTCGGAAGACTGTTCGCCTATTAAACGCAAGCGTAACACGGGGTCCGAGGGTCGCGGTAAAGGCAATGTTTTGCCAACACAGACGTTACCGTCGTCTCGGCCCGTTCCGACTCCCGTTGATCCTAAATGGGTCGTCCTGCGGGAAATGCAGACTAAGCTTGCCTCCCTTATGGAGGAGTATGACGTTGAGCAGGTTCACGATGATCCTTCGCTTTCGAGTCGCCGTTACGCTGAACGAGACTCTGGCCGTCAGCCGCCCAAACGAGTATTTACTCGTCCGTTTGACGTTAGTGCTAACGTTTCTTGTACTTTGAAACGTGATGTCAGTAGTTTTTCACGTCAGTCACGTGACATGGATCCTCCCTCGCTGCAGTCTCGTGTTGACTTTCAGCCGCTGCCGCAGTCTCGTGTTGACGTTCAGCCGCTGCCGCAGTCTCGTGTTGACGTTCAGCCACTGCCGCCGCAGCCCCGACCTGACGTTCGCCGACCGGCTCCGTTGCCTAGACGTGACGTTGAGCGTCAATCACCGCAGTCGGAGGTTGTTTTGCCTGCTCAGTCTATGCAGTCAAGGCAGTTCCGACGTGACGTCGAGCGTCAATCAACTTCAGTTGTTGTTGTTGGTCAGTCACAAGGATTTCAGTCCTTTCAGCAGCGGCATGACGTCGCTTCCTCTACTGCTACTGCTGCTCCTTTGCTTGTTGACATTGCCTGTCAAGCGTTGCCGCCGCGGCAGGTCTCTCCTTTTCATGAGACTCGGCAATTGTCGGACGAGGTTCCTTCAGATGAGGAAGTTGCTGATCCCCCTCCTACTGATATTCCTTTGGGGACTTTATCAGACGGAGAGGAGCCTAAAGCTGCTCAGCCCTCTATGGACTTTAAAAAAATCATGCTGATTTTTAAGGATCTTTTTCCGGACCATTTTGTAACTGCTGCTCCTCGTTCGCCTCCGTCAGAGTTTACGCTAGGCCTAGCTACTTCGAAGCCTTCGTTTACTAAGCTAGTGCTCTCTCGCTCTTCTAAGAGAGCTTTACGTTTGCTAGGCGACTAGTTGATCACCAGGAGGAGTTTGGGGAAGACAGCCTTTGCTTTCCCTCCTTTTAAACTGGCTTCTAGAGCGAGCGTCTGGTATGACACGGGAGAAGTTCTCGGCTTGGGAGTTCCTGCCTCTGCCCAGGGAGACTTCTCAAGCCTCGTAGACTCTCCCCGTCGCCTGGCCATGAGACGCTCTAAAGTTTACTGGTCCTCCTCGGACCTTGACCATCTCCTCAAAGGGGTTTACAGGGCCTTCGAAGTTTTTAACTTCTTAGATTGGTCGCTAGGAGCCTTAAGCAGGAAGATCTCGTCGGCCGACCGTGATGTTTCCGTGCTTATTATGTCCTGCATGGACAAAGCCATCCGTGATGGCTCTAATGAGCTCGCCGCTACCTTTACGGCAGGAGTCCTGAAGAAGAGGGAGACTCTTTGCTCGTTCCTTTCGGCAGGAGTAACTCCCTGCCAAAGGTCGGAGCTTCTCTTTGCCCCGTTGTCATCTGCCTTGTTTCCTCAGCAGTTGATCAAGGATATTGCGGCTTCTCTGGTGCAGAAGGATACCCACGACCTGATGGCTACGTCGGCGCGCAAGGCTGCTCCTTCATCGTCTTATGTCGTAAGACCCAAGATCGATACCCCAGCGACGAGGTTTATCCCGCCCTTTCGTGGCAGAGTCCCCAGTAGGGGAGGCGCTCGTGCCGACAGTAAAAGAGGCAAGAGGAGAGGATCCAAGTCCTCCCGTGGCAGAGTCTGACTGCCCACGTCCTCAGACAGCGGTAGGGGCCAGACTGAACAACTTCTGGCAGGCCTGGGAGAAGAGGGGTGCAGACCGAGAGTCTGTGTTGTTGCTCAAGGAGGGGTACAAAATACCTTTTGTACGCAGACCTCCTCTAGTAACAGTTCCTTTAAACCTCTCTCCCAGGTATCGAGAGGAGTCAAGGAGACAAGCTCTACATCAGCAGGTGTCTCAGTTGCTAGAGAAGGGAGCGGTGGTGAAAGTCTCGGACCTTCAATCACCGGGATTTTACAACCGTCTCTTCCTAGTCCCAAAGCATACAGGAGGTTGGAGGCCAGTGCTGGATGTCAGTGCGCTCAACGTTTTTGTTGTAAAAACAAAATTTACGATGGAGACCACGAAGTCCGTCCTAGCAGCGGTCAGAGAGGGAGACTGGATGGTCTCTCTCGACCTGCAGGATGCGTACTTCCACATTCCTATACACCCGGATTCTCAACCGTATCTAAGGTTTGTATACAAGAATGTGGTGTACCAGTTCCGAGCACTGTGCTTCGGCCTCAGCCCTGCTCCTCTTGTGTTTACGAGGCTCATGAGGAATGTGGCAAAATTTCTTCATTTATCGGGAATTCGAGCCTCCCTGTACCTGGACGACTGGCTACTCAGAGCGTCGTCCCGTCATCGCTGTCTGCAGGACCTTCAATGGACGTTGGATCTTGCAAAGGAGTTGGGACTGTTAGTGAACTTAGAAAAGTCTCAACTGAATCCCTCCCAGACGATTCTCTATTTGGGGATGGAGATTCGCAGTCTAGCTTTTCGGGCTTTTCCGTCTGCCACCAGGATAGATCAAGCCTTGCTCAAAGTCCGCCTCATGCTGAGAAAAGACCGTTGCTCAGTGAGAAGTTGGATGAGCCTCCTAGGGACTCTGTCATCCCTGGAACAATTTATCTCACTAGGGAGACTTCACCTTCGCCCTCTCCAGTTCCATCTAGACTCCCATTGGAACAAGGGCAAGACTTTGGAAGCTGTTTCAATCCCGATCTCCGAGCCAGTAAAAACGTGCCTGAACTGGTGGGACAGCAACATAAGTCTTCGAGAGGGTCTGTCCCTGGCGGTCAAGAACCCAAACCACGTGTTTTTCTCAGACGCGTCGGATTTGGGTTGGGGAGCGACTCTGGACGGTCTGGAATGTTCGGGTCTTTGGACGTCGGATCAGAGGAGCCTGCACATCAACTGCAAGGAGCTGTTGGCTGTTCACTTGGCCTTGACGAGTTTCGAGAGTCTTCTACGAAACAAAGTGGTAGAAGTGAATTCGGACAACACCACAGCCTTGGCGTACATCTCCAAGCAAGGAGGCACTCACTCCCACAGACTGTTCGTCATCGCAAGGGACCTCCTCATCTGGTCAAAAGATCGAGGCATCTCACTGTTGACAAGATTCATCCAGGGGGAATTGAACGTCTTGGCGGACTGTCTCAGTCGGAGAGGTCAGGTGATCCCCACAGAATGGACCCTCCACAAGGACGTGTGCAAGAGTCTTTGGATGACTTGGGGTCAACCCACCATAGACCTCTTTGCGACCTCGTTGACCAAAAGGCTCCCGACCTATTGCTCTCCAGTCCCAGATCCAGAGGCGGCCCACATAGATGCTTTTCTGCTGGACTGGTCTCACCTGGACGCGTACGCATTCCCGCCGTTCAAGATCATCAACAGGGTGCTGCAGAAGTTCGCCTCTCACGAAGGGACAAGGTTGACGTTGGTTGCTCCCCTCTGGCCCGCGAGAGAGAGGTTCACAGAGGTACTTCAATGGCTGGTAGACGTTCCAAGGAGTCTGCCTTTAAGGATGGATCTCTTACGGCAGCCCCTCGTAAGGAGTCTTCATCAAAGCCTCCCCGCGCTTCCTCTGACTGCCTTCAGACTATCGAAAGACTCTCAAGAGCTCGAGGATTTTCGTAGGAGGCAGCCAGAGCGATCGCGAGAGCTAGGAGAACATCTACCATCAAGGTCTACCAGTCGAAGTGGGAGGTCTTTAGAGATTGGTGCAAGTCATCATCCATTTCCTCTTCCAGTACCTCTGTAGCCCAAATTGCAGACTTTCTCCTGCATCTGAGAAATGTTCGCTCCCTCTCTGCCCCCACTATTAAGGGCTACAGGAGCATGTTGGCTTCTGTGTTCAGACATAAAGGCTTGGATCTGTCCAATAATAAAGATCTCCAAGATCTCCTTAAGTCCTTCGAGACCTCTAAGGAGCGTCGTATGTCAACTCCTGGTTGGAACTTAGACGTGGTCCTAAGGTTCCTAATGTCCGACAGGTTTGAGCCATTGCATTCAGCCTCCCTGAAGGATCTCACCCTCAAGACGCTTTTTTTGGTGTGCTTGGCTTCGGCTAAAAGGGTCAGTGAGATCCATGCCTTTAGTAAAAACATCGGCTTCTCTACAGATAAAGCCACATGTTCGCTTCAGCTTGGTTTCTTGGCCAAAAATGAACTGCCTTCTCGTCCTTGGCCTAAATCTTTTGATATACCTTGCCTATCAGAGATCGTAGGAAACGAAGTTGAAAGAGTACTGTGCCCAGTTAGAGCTCTTAAGTTTTATTTAGCTCGTACCAGATCTTTACGAGGTGGGTCTGAGGCCTTATGGTGCTCCGTTAAGAAGCCCTCATTGCCTATGTCTAAAAATGCTTTATCGTATTTTATTAGATTTTTAATCCGAGAGGCACATTCTCACTTAAGTGAAAAAGATCGTTGTTTACTTAAGGTCAAGACGCACAAAGTAAGAGCGATAGCAACTTCCCTGGCTTTTAAGCAAAACAGATCTCTGCGAAGTATTATGGACGCGACCTTCTGGAGGAGCAAGTCGGTGTTCGCTTCATTTTACTTAAAACACGTCCAGACTCTTTATGAGGACTGCTACACACTGGGTCCATTCGTTGCAGCGAGTGCAGTAGTGGGTGAGGGTTCTACCACTAAATTCCCTTAATCCCAATATCCTTTTAATCTTCTCTTGAAATGTTTTTAATCTTGTCTTGGGTTGTACGGAAGACTGAGAAGTCTTTCGCATCCTTTTTGATTTGGCGGGTGGTCAAATGTCGTTTCTTGAGAGCGCCCAGATTAAGGGTTTTGATGAGGTCCTGTTGTATAGGTGGTCGCCCTGGATATAACAGCTCCTGGGAGTCTTTCAGCATCCTGAGAGGATGGCTGGGCTTCGTGAGGAAAGCGGACTAATAAGGCAGAGTAATCGTCAGAGTCAGCTTCCTTACCAGGTACCTATATTTAATTGGGTTTTGTTATGATATAATTGTCAAAAACTCATGAGCATATACACCTTTATTGTATTAATACTGGTCTCTACCCACCACCATGGGTGTGAATCAGCTATTATATATTCACCGGCTAAGTTTAATATTTAAAATGATATTTTGATTATAAAATAAATTTTTGAATATACTTACCCGGTGAATATATAAATTAAAGGCCCTCCCTTCCTCCCCGATAGAGACCCAGCGGAATGAGAAGAACTGGATATGTTGACAAGTATATGCGGCATCTGGCCGATAGTCGGCGCTGGTGGGCACACCCGCAACCTTCATGGCGATCGCTCGCGAGTTTTTGGTTTCTGTCGAGCCGTCCGAGACGTCAGCTATTATATATTCACCGGGTAAGTATATTCAAAAATTTATTTTATAATCAAAATATCATTTTGTGGCAGAGCTGTGCCAATCCCGGACTGCTGAGCTGGCCGCTCTGGTACACATACCCTTCATAGCGTTCTATGGGGGTATTTGCCGGCAGCGGTCCGGCCGGCGGGGGTTTCCCCCTTCTTGAGTGCCCTCTAACCCTCCCTTGGGTTACCCTAGGCACCCGGCCGACTGCCGGCTCCCTGCCGCCGGATGCTAGGAGTATCTACTCCTATCATGAGTGCACTCTCTCCGGAGGGATGCCGGAGGGGTATGAGATCTTACCCCTTCCATCCCTCCTTACCTTTCTCTCCGTCTATCCTGGTGCCGGTCCCTTGCCGCCTCCACCGCCGGCGATACCGCCTTTACCTCTGGTGACATTCTTTCATAAGATGCCCTCCCCCCTCTAAGACGTCAGCCTTCCGTGTGCCGGAGGCTGCCGCCTTCCGTCGACATACAGCCGACGTCCCACCCCCCATTTTACCTAGTAACAGCTAGCCGACCTTCCGTGCCAGCCACCGGCGTGCCGGCCACCGGCGTACCGGAATTGATTGCCGGCGGTCTAGGTATACAACCATATACATATCCATCTTATGAATTGATCCAAGCTCACTAGGCCGTTAGCCTTCGGCTGCCGGAGCCTCCGCCTCCTACCGGCGACCCGCCGCTGTGCCGGCGGTCGCCACGATGGTATTATATTTTAGATACTCAATGTGTCTGTCTTGATGCCTTCCACCCTGCAGGACCGGCCTCCGGTGTGCGTCGGTCTGCCGGCACCCCCTGGAGACGTTAAGGGACATGCTCCCCTTCTCCTACCTGTCGACATTATGCCGACAGCCAACATACTGCAGCCAGATGGCTTAGCCACTTCCATATATAGGTATTGTCTTACCATTTAAAATTGTGGCTGTGCTGTCTGATTGCACATTACAATATTCCAGCATACTCTGTGTGTCTTAGTGCAGCCGATTGCCGGAACCTATATCTAATAAGGGGTTTCTCCTATTCCCCTTCTACCCAGGGATCTGAGTGATCTCAGTCCCTGCTACACCTCGCGGGCAATTTCTGTTAGAGGCTTAGCTTCTACCCACCACGGCTTATCCATATGGATTTCCGTTTTGTGACCTTCGGCCACAAAAGAAATTGCCTACTGATAAGGTTACGGTAACCAACTGGGCGGGATTCACAAGTATGTGTCTATCTACTTCCTTTCCCGCTCACTACTCTCAGGCATTATATTACCTTGTGAAGTACTTTAATGCTTAATAATTTAGATTAAGTTATCTTAATTTTAGAGTAATGTAAGTCATTCTTATGCCTTCCATGTACTCATGATCTCTTTCTTTTACAGGAGGAGTATATGAAGTGTGAAAGCAACTTCTGTTGAGTGAAGCGCCCGGACTTCTACGGGCACAAGGCGTGCCAGACCCACGCCCCCTGCGCCGCCAAGAGAGGCGACCTGAAATACTGGGACCCGCAGAACTGTACAGTCTGCAAGAGTTGTTTGGTCGAGGCGTTCGACGACCCTCCTTCAGCGGAGGCAAGGGACAACACTCGAGAGAAGCTACGCAAGTGGGTGCGTGGCTTCCAGAAGAACGCCACCGGACCGTATCTCGCCAGCGAAGATTTGAGGGCCTTGCTTTTCCCAAAGGCATCCAAAGACTCTGTGATCCCCAGTGATCAGATCCCCACCGTCCAGCTCGTGGTGGAACCTGATATCGTCATGGCCCAGTCCATGCATGAGTGCCACTTGGATTCCGATAATGTGGAACGTATGTCGGAAGTGTCAGAAGAGACGGAGAAGAACCTCATGGGCGAGGAACTCGACTATGAGGAAGATCAGGTGGAATATCCTAATTCGGAGACCGAGGTCGCTCCCGCTCTTACTCCCGCAGCGACTCCTGCACCGTCCGAGGAACCTGTTCCTTCGACTTCCGCCACCCCAGATCCTCTTCCATCGGGCACTCAGGAGGTCTTCAAGATGCTTGAAGCCCTCATGGAAAGAAAGCTACGAGAGACCCAGGAGCAATTCCGGTCTACTCTAGTTAACTTTAAACAACCGAAACGGATTTCGGTTAAGGACCTCCCCTCTTGCTCGGAAACTAACCCATGGAGGTATGCCGAGCATATGCCGATCACGACTGGTAAGATCTTCATCAGTGAGAAGGTTGGCTCTATCTTGTTGGAAGAAGTGGAATTCTTCCCGAACTTCGAGGCTTATCCGGACTGTTACGTCCGGCTCAGGTCCGAACCAGCCTCAAAGGAAGAGACCAAACCGAAGGAGGTAATCGTGTTCGATCTCGCGAAGGCCCAGGCTATGCTAGCCAATGCGGTGAAGAGTAGGGGTATCACCAACTCCAAGATGCCAGCGCTTAGTAAGAAGCACCCAACCTTCGTTGCGCCGAATGCTGCGACTTTCCCCTTTATCGAAAAGGCCTTCACAGCGGTCTTAAAGGCAGTGGAGGAAGGGAAACCTTGCCCTACACTGGAGGAGTGCAGACCCTTCTCCCTTACCGTTCCTCCCGATGATAGGCACTGGAAAGACGTCCAGTCAACCTTCACGGTGGGGAAGTTAGAGCCTGACGTAGCCGGTCGTCAATTCAATGAGGACCTCCCAAGGCTAAATGATCACCTCCTTCGTAGGGAACAGGATACGAAGGAGAGGCTTGCCGCATCCCTGTCCCTCCAGGTACAGCTAGAACTTATGGCCGGGGATACTAGAGTCCCGGACTTTTACATGGTCCTAGCCAAAAGACACTTGGCAACGGTGACTAAGGACCTGTATAGCTTCACTAAGGCTCGCAGAGCCTGTCGTGAATTCGTGTTTGCCAACGCGACGGTAAAACACGAACCCCGGAGGCTGATTTCCTCCAATATCTGGGGTAAATATCTCTTTCCCTCCTCCCTGGTGAAAGAGATAGCAGACAAGGCCGCCACGGAGAATAGGAACCTTCTCCACAAGTGGGGCATGTCGAGAAAAAGGAAATCCTCTCGGGACGATGGCCCTCAACCTAAGAGGAAATCTCAGAAGCCAAAACCCCAGCAACGTCAACAGAGACGGCAGTTTCCGGGTTCCGCTACTCCCCAAGTGGCCACACAGCCACAGCAGACCTTTCAGTTGGTCCCCCAACAGGTGGTGTCGCAGTCACCGGTCTTTACCCCTGCGTTTGAGCAACATGCTACTACCTTTCGTCCCAGAGGTAGGGGCTCAAGCAGAGGTTCCTGCAGAGATTCGTCTCGCCGCCCCTCCAGAGGCAGAGGAGGAAGGGGAGCTAGCGGCCGAGGTGGCAAACCCTCGGGATACCAGAAGCAATGAAGTGCTTCCGGTGGGAGGAAGACTCCGCCAATTCCAGGATCGTTGGACCTTCGATCCCTGGGCACACAGCATCGTCAAGAAGGGACTAGGCTGGAGCTGGACGCAACCACCCCCAGCCTTCCAGCAATTCTTCCAACAGTCAACCCCCCTCCTGAAAGAATATGTCCTAGAACTCTTGAACAAGAAGGTGATCAGGAGGGTAAAGTCAACCAGGTTCCAAGGGAGACTATTTTGCGTTCCCAAGAAGGACTCCGACAAACTCAGAGTCATTCTAGACTTATCCCCTCTCAACAAGTTCATTGCGAACAACAAGTTCAAGATGCTGACTCTGCAACAAATAAGGACCCTTCTGCCTCAAAGGACCTATACGGTCTCCATAGACCTGGCGGATGCCTACTGGCACGTTCCAATGAATCATCACGCTTCCTCCTACCTAGGATTTCGACTCCAAAGGAAAAGTTACGCCTTCAGGGCCATGCCCTTCGGGCTCAAGTTGGCTCCACGGATCTTCACCAAGCTGGCAGACGCCATCGTCCAACAACTCCGCCTTCACGGCATCCAAGTGATGGCCTACCTAGACGACTGGCTAGTCTGGGCGACATCGCCCGAAGATTGTGTAAGAGCCTGCAACAAAGTCACCCAGTTCCTAGAGCATCTGGGATTCAAGATAAACACCGAGAAATCTTGCCTCTCTCCAGCTCAGAAGTTCTAATGGTTGGGAATCCATTGGGATCTTCAGTCACACCGCCTTTCCATCCCGCAGAAGAAAAGGAAGGAAATAGCAGGGTCTGTCAGAAGACTTCTGAAATCCAAAAGGATCTCAAGACGACAGCAGGAACAAGTTCTCGGCTCTCTACAGTTCACCTCTGTGACAAACCCAGTGCTTTGCGCACAGCTAAAGGATGCCGCGGGAGTCTGGAGACGTTTCGCATCCATCTCTCGAAGAGACCTCAAGAGACGGCTTCCAAACAGACTTCGATTACTATGAAAGCCGTGGTCGGAAGCAAAGGCCCTGAAAAGGTCCATCCCTCTTCAACACCCGCTTCCATCGATCAACATCCACACGGACGCTTCACTGGAGGGTTGGGGAGGTCACTCCCACCAACGACAGGTTCAGGGAACATGGTCTCCCCTATTCAAGACATTTCACATCAACATCTTGGAGGCCATGGCGGTTCTTCTCACCCTGAAGAAACTCTCCTGCCTCCCTCGATCCACATCCGTCTGACGACAACTCGGTGGTAGTCAGATGTCTCAATCGTCAGGGCTCAAGATCGCCCCAGATAAATCAGGTGCTTCTCCCAATCTTCCGACTGGCAGAAAAGAAGAAATGGCACCTGTTAGCAGTTCACCTACAAGGATTCCGCAACGTGACGGCGGACGCTCTATCACGGACAAGCCCGATAGAGTCGGAATGGTCTCTAGACGCAAGATCATTCTCCTTCATCTCTCACCAAGTCCCGGAACTTCAGATCGATCTCTTCGCAACGAGCGACAACAATCAACTTCGATATGTGGCCCCGTACGAGGACCCCAAGGCAGAAGCAGTGGATGCCATGTCACTGGATTGGAACAGATGGTCCAGGATATACCTGTTCACTCCCACCAACCTTCTGCTGAAAGTCCTCTCCAAATTGAGAACCTTCAAAGGGACAGCGGCCCTAGTGGCTCCCAAGTGGCCCCGGAGCAATTGGTACCCTCTGGTCCTGGAGCTGCAGCCCACGCTGATTCCCCTACCGGGCCCAGTTCTCTCTCAACAAGTACAGAAGTCGACTGTCTTCGCTTCATCACTGAAAATCAGGGACCTTCATCTCATGATTTTCTCTCCTTAGCCGCAAAGAAAAGGTTTGGAATCTCGAAGAAAAGTCTAGACTTCCTCGAGGAATACAAGACTGAATCCACTCGACGGCAATACGAATCTTCCTGGAGAAAGTGGGTCTCGTTCGTCAAAGCAAAAAATCCTACGGAAATCACCATTGATTTTTGCATGTCCTTCTTCATTCACCTTCATGAACAAGGCTTAGCAGCCAACACGATTTCCACCTGCAAATCGGCTTTGACTAGACCACTCCTGTACGCCTTCCAGATTGATTTGTCCAGCGATATCTTCAATAAACTACCAAAGGCATGCGCTAGACTACGCCCAGCACCTCCGCCAAAACCTATCTCCTGGTCCCTGGACAAGGTGCTCCATTTTGCTTCTAACCTGGACAACGATTCGTGCCCTCTAAAAGACTTGACTTAAAAAGTTATCTTCCTTTTTGCTCTCGCCTCGGGAGCCCGAGTCAGTGAAATAGTGGCATTGTCAAGAGACGAGGGTCATATCCTGTTCGCAGATACAGGAGAACTTACCCTCTTCCCTGATCCGACGTTTCTCGCAAAGAATGAACTACCCACCAAGAGATCTGCCCCCTGAAGGAAGATGTCTCTCTATGCCCAGTGGAGAGTCTTAAGGTCTATCTTCGAAGAACTTCAGACTTCGGTGGAGGACAACTCTTCAAAGGAGAAACATTGGGTAGTGACTTGTCACTGAAACAACTAAGAGCGAAAATCACCTACTTCACTCGCAGAGCGGATCCTGACAGTACGCCCGCAGGTCATGATCCTAGAAAAGTCGCGTCTTCTCTGAATTTCTTCCAGAGCATGGATTTCGAAAGCCTCAAGAGCTTCACAGGGTGGAAATCGTCACGCGTTTTCTTCAAGCACTTCGCGAAGCAAGTGCATGAAGTTAAACATTTCGTGGTCGCCGCAGGTAGTGTTATGAAACCTGCCGTTTAACTCTGCATAGAACAGTGAGTTACTTGGGACTTTAACTCTACGGGTGCCTGTGTTGACCCTCTTGTGATACATAGTGATTTCATGGACACTTAGCATTTCTAATAGACTGTTCTTATCTAGGTGAAATGTCATAGACTTCACATGAGTGCCACATGCTCTAGGGCATGATGTGTTTTTCTTTGAAAAAGACTGACGTTCCTCTGGAACTTGTGTTCCTAAAAGTGAGATTTCTTTCAGATTCAAGATTGAAGTCTTTTATTTTCTATGTACATTATTCTTTATTATTGTAAATTAACTTTACACTTATTATTGCAATTGTTATCACAATAATCTGCAATCTACGAAATAAAATATCTATTTTATTACATGTGCGTCTCTCTCCGCTCCTATTATTTATTATGAAATATATGATTGTCAGAGTTTCATTTAACCCCTTCCTTTTGAAAGAGAAGAATAATATAAATTTACTTGTATTGTATACTCACTCATGCTGTGGTAATATTCCTACCTGAATACTTACCTTCGTCCTGCCTTCGAGACTAGATTGATCTCTCTTCCAAGGAGCGTAGTGATTATTTATCACTTACCAATGCTTGATAATATTCCTACCCGAATATTAACCTTATGTCTTGTCTCCGAGTCCTGCACGAACTCTCCGCAGGGTGAGTAGCCCTTCAATGATCGCTTCGAGATATTGGTATGGTCCACCGGGACTTCTCTGCCAGGGGGGCAGGAAGCTGGATCCCCACGGAAACTCTAGCAAGGACATGTTACATACCTCTATTCAAAGCCCTTGGCACTTGCATAAAAAAGGGATATATTTCCACGCTACATTAATTCTCTGGTACACTTCCATCAGGACGTCATGGCTTGAGCTCAAAAAACGGATTTTGAGCAAAGCGAAAAATCTATTTTTGGGTGAGATAGCCATGACGTCCTGATGGACCCTCCCGTCTATTCTAGTCCAGCCTTTCAGGCCCCGCCCTGTCCTGATGTATCATGGAGATTAGCAAGAAGCTGGCCTCAGGATGAGGACGGACGTGACGTCATTTAGCAATGGCGCCCGTTTGTTTACGTTTCGAGTACCAAAAGCAGCCACGGACGAGTGTAACTGTGGAACGGCTCCCCAGTTATTCTCCACCTTTCATATCGAAGTGTTAACTCTATATGGGGTGCAGATAGCTATGTGGCGTGTTAATATATGCGTCCCCTGTTGATATACGATATCCTAGAGGGAAACCTTTAGGGTACTCGCACCAGAAGTTAGAATTCTGTGATAACCTTTAATTTAATTCTCTGGGAATATCCCTGTAGTTAAATATACCCTAGGAAGCTACTGAAGGAACCTTCCATCAGGACGTCATGGCTATCTCACCCAAAAATAGATTTTTCGCTTCGCTCAAAATCCGTTTTCAGGATTTACCTGGTGAGACATCAGTCTCATACCATCGAGTTTTCCCCAAATTCCCGACTCACAAGCATACACAACTGATTTCTTTCAAATCAAATTACCCTAATGAATCTATGTGGATGTAAATCAACACAATATTGTGCTCACATAGAAATAAATTTATATCTCATACTGAGATCTAACTCTAGTCTATTCAAGTGAAAGACAAGGTCGCTACCAATCATGCCACCATATCTTGTGAAAGAAGTCGAAACCCACATGCTAACTGCATTTCAGGACTTACCTGGTGAGACATCAGTCTCATACCAGGGAGTTTTCCCCAACTTCCCGCCCCACCAGCATACACAACTGATTTTTTTTACATTAAATCACCTTAATGAATCAATATGGATAAAAATCAACACAATATCGTGCTCAAATAGAAATAAACTTCTATCTCATACTGGGATCTAACCCTAGTCTCTTCAAGTGAAAGACAAGGTCGCTACCAATCATGCCACCATAGGTTCAGAAATCTAAACTCGTGCTAAATGCATTTCAGGATTTACCTGGTGAGACATAAGTCTCATACCAGCAAGTTTTCCCCAACTTCCCGATTCACCAGCATACACAACGGATTGCTTTTAATTCCAATTACCCACAACCAGTCAATATGGATGAAAATCAACCAAATATCAAGCTCATATAGCAATAAATTCCTCTCTTATACTGGGGTTGAACCCTAGTTTCCTCAAGAGAAAGACAAATTTGCTACCAATCATGTCACCAGATGTTCTGAAAGAAGTTGGAACCTAAGTGCTAACTACATTTCAGGATTTAACAGGTGAGACATCAGTCTCATACCAGCGAGTTTTCCTGAACTTCCCGACCCATGAGGTGACACAACTGATTGCTTTTATTTTTAATTTCCCATAATGAATTAATATGAATGAAAATCAACACAATATAGGGCTCAGATAGAAATAATTTTTTCTCTCATACTGGGATGATTCTCTTCAAGTGAAAGACAAAGTTGTTACCAATCATGCCACCAGAGGTTCTAAAAGAAATTGGAACCTAAGTGATAACTGCATTTCAGGATTTACCTATTGAGACATCAGTTGTGCTACCTGATTTGTCGAGAAGTCGTGGAAAACTTGCTGTTAAAGGAGTCCTATCAAATGAATTTCCAGTGAAGAGTGGAGTCCTCAAATAGAATGTGTTGTCACATATGTTTTTGATCCTCCTCACAGATTTTGTAAAGCTAGAACAGTTGGGGATGGTGTAGAAGGATTAGATTGGATTAGTAATAGGAAATTAGCTGACCTAGACTATGCTGATGGTACTGTCCTTATTTAAAGAACACCACAGGATTTGCAATGCTTGCTTTTCGGAATGCATGCTGTATCACATGAGGTTGATCTCAAGATAAATAAAAGAAAGACAGATGATGAGAACAGAATATGCAATGGAAAACGAAGTATCATTAAAAGGAGAAAGGATTAATGATGTAGAATTATTCAAATATTTAGGAACTATGATCTCTAATACTTGGTCTTAGGTTATAGGTTGGTCAGGGCACCAGCCACTCATTGAGATACTACCGCTAGAGTGTTAGTGGGTGCTTTAACCAGCTAGACAGTCCTACATTGGATCCTTCTCTCTCGTTATGGTTCATTTTCCTTTTGCCTACATATACACTGAATAATTTGGCCTATTCTTTACACATTCTGTCCCCATACACCTGCCAATACTGACATTACCAAACAATCCTCGTTGCTCAAGGGGGGGTTAACTACTGCACTGTAGTTCCTCAGTGGCTACTTTCCTCTTGGTAAGGGTAGAAGAGACTCTTTAGCTATGGTAAGCAGCTCTTCTAGAAGGATCCTTCAAAATTAAACCATTGTTCTCTAATCTTGGGTAGTGTCATAGCCTCTGAACCATGGTCTTTCACTATCTTGGATTAGAGTTCTCTTGCTTGAGGGTGCACTCAGGCACACTATTCAATCTTATTTCTCTTCCTCTTGTTTTTTAAAGTTTTTATAGTTAATATATGAAAGATCTATTTCAATGTTAAGGTTCTGAAAATATTTTATTTTAATTTTTAATTACTTCTCTTGTAATTTCCTTATTTCCTTTCCTCTCTGGGCTATTTTCCCTCTGGGAGCCCTTGGGCTTATAGCATCCTGCTTTTCCAACTAGAGTTGTAGCCTAGAAAGTAATAATAATGCTAACAATAACTGGAGTTTAACGAAAGATGGAAAAAAGTAAACGAGACAATGACTAGGTAAGTAAAATTTGGAAATCAATCTGCCTGAAATTACATATAAAAATCAGGCTATATATCAGTTTAGTGAGATCGGTGTTACTACCTGGACATGAGTCATGGTATGACCACGAAACAATATCAAACAGATCTTGTAGATTTGAGAATAAAGCCCTCAGAAGAATATTGGGAGTTGAATGGCAGGACAGGATTAGAACTGAAACTATAAGAGAGATTACTCGAGTGCCATATGTGGATGAGATCATGGTGAGGGGTAGATAGAGATGGTTTGGGCATGCTCTTCACACTCCCCAACAGAGATTATTTCACCAAACTTTTAACTGGGCTCCATAAGACACTAGAATATTTGGAAGACCCAGGCCTACATGGCTTGGGACTATGAATTGCTGACGAAATCTATCCGAGGCCTGACGATCACAAACCCATAGGGAAAATCCTTTTATGGCAAACACTTCTCCCCAGTCAAGAATTTGAACCTTGAAAATAAAGGTAAATAGTAAAAATACCACCCTGCCATAGAGAGATAATTGTTTTACATACTAATCGGCGAGCTTATATATAAACCTTGAATTCAACATGATAAAAATACATCAGAATCAAAATCAATGCATCTCTCTTCATAACAGAATATAGTTTTATATTTACTTCTAATCTGTGCTAAGGTTTAAAGCCCTGGTAGGCCAATGCTCATCACAAAATAAAATCTTATGGTTCTGTGGCAGAGCAAATTAGATATTAAAACGGATTTTGAGCGAAGCGAAAAATCTATTTTTGGGTGAGATGGCCATGACGTCCTGATGGAAGGTTCCTTTTGGTAGCTTCCTTGGGTATATTAACTACAAGGATATTCCCAGAGAATTAAACCACAGGTTATCACAGAATTCTTACATCTGGTGCGAGTATCCTAAAGGTTTCCCTTTAAGACATCGTATATCAACAGGGGACGCATGTATTAACACGCCACATAGCTATCTGCACCTCATATAGAGTTAACGCTTCGATATGGAAAGGTGGAGAATAACTGGGGAGCCGTTCCACAGTTACACTCGTCTGTGGCTACTTTTGGTACTCGAAACGTAAACAAACAGGCGCCATTGTTAAATGACGTCACGTCCGTCCTCATCCTGATGCCAACTACTTGCTAATCTCCATGATACAGCAGGACAGGGCGGGGCCTGAAAGGCTGGACTAGAATAGCAGGGAGGGTCCATCAGGACGTCATGGCCATCTCACCCAAAAATAGATTTTTCGCTTCGCTCAAAATCCGTTTTTTGGGCTCATGCCATGACGTCCTGATGGAAGAGTACCAGAGAATCAATGTATCGTGGAAATTTTCCCCCTATTAGAGTAAGTGCCAAGGGCTTTGAATAGAGGTATGTAGTGTGACCTCAGTAGAGGTTCCGTGGGGATCCAGCTTCCCGCCCCCCCGGCAGAGAAGTCCCAACGGGTTATACCAAAATTCAAAGTGGTCATCGAAGGGCTACTCACCCTGCGGAGAGTTCATGAAGGACTCGGAGACAAGACAGAATGGTCAGTATTCGTGTAGGAACATTCTCAACAGTAGGTAAGTGATGGTTAGTCACTTTATTCCAAGGTTAGAGAACAATCTGGTCTCGAAAGTATGGCGTAAGTAAGTATTCAATTAGGAATATTACACAGCATGGGTGAGTATATAATACAGACAAAAACATATTATTCTTCTCATTCAAAGAAAGGGGTAAATGAAACTATGACATTTATGTATTTCATAGTGTAAAATAGGAGCGGAGAGAGACGCACAAGTAATAAAATAGACATTTTATTTCACAATTGCAGGTTATAATAATAATAAATGCAATAAGGAATGTAAAGTTAATTTACAATAATAAATAATGTACATAGAAATTGGAAGACTTCAATCTTGAATCTGAAAGAAATTTCAAATGATTAGAAAGCACAAGTTCCAGAGGAACGTCAGTCTTTTAAAAAGGAAAAAACACATCATGCCTTAGGCATGTGGCACTCATGTAAAGTCTATGACATTTTCACCTTGTAAAGAACAGTCTATGAGAAACACTAAGTGTCCATAAATCACTATGTATCACACGAGGGTCAACACAGGCACCCGTAGAGTTAAAGTCCCAAGTAACTCACTGTTCTATGCAGAGTTAAACTGCAGGTTTCATAACACTACCTGCGGCTACCACGAAATGTTTGACTTCATGCACTTGCTTCGCGTAGTGCTTGAAGAAAACACGCGAGGATTTCCATCCTGTGAAGCTCTTGAGGCTTTCGAAATCCATACTCTGAAAGAAATTCAGAGAAGATGCGACTTTTCTAGGATCGTGACCTGCGGGTGTACTGTCAGGATCCGCTCTGCGAATGAAGTAGGTGATTTTCGCTATTAGTTGTTTCAGTGACAGGTCGCTACCCGATGTTTCTCCTTTGAAGAGTTGGCCTCCACCAAAGTCTGAAGTTCTTCAAAGATAGACCTTGAGGCTCTCTACTGGACATAGAGAGACATCTTCCTTCAGGGGCCCCATCTCTTGGTGGGTAATTCGTTTTTTGCGAGAAACGTCGGATCAGGGAAGAGGGTAAGTTCTCCTGAGTCTGTAAACAGGATATGACCCTTGTCTCTTGATAATGCCACTATTTCGCTGACTCGAGCTCCCGAGGCGAGAGCAAAAAGGAATATAACTTTTTGAGTCAGATCCTTGAGAGGGCACGAATCGTTGTCCAAGTTAGAGGCAAAATGGAGCACCTTGTCCAGGGACCAGGAGATAGGTTTTGGCGGAGGTGCTGGGCGTAGTCTAGCGCATGCCTTTGGTAGTTTATTGATATCGCTGGACAGATCAATCTGGAAGTCGTACAGTAGTGGTCTAGTCAAAGCCTATTTGCAGGTAGAAATCGTGTTGGCTGCTAAGCCTTGTCCATGAAGGTGAATGAAGAAGGACATGCAAAAATCAATGGTGATTTCCGTAGGATTTTTTGCTTTGACGAACGAGACCCACTTTCTCCAGGATGATTCGTATTGCCGTCGTGTGGATTCGGTCTTGTATTCCTCGAGGAAGTCTAGACTTTTCTTCGAGATCCCAAACATTTTCTTCGCGGCTAGGGAGAGAAAATCATGAGATGAAGGTCCCTGACTTTCAGTGATGAAGCGAAGACAGTCGACTTCTGTACTTGCTGAGAGAGAACTGGGCCCGGGAGGGGGATCAGCTTGGGCTGCAGCTCCAGGACCAGGGGGTACCAATTGCTCCGGGGCCATTCGGGAGCCACTAGGGCCGCTGTCCCTTTGAAGGTTCTCAGTTTGGAGAGGACTTTCAGCAGAAGGTTGGTGGGAGGGAACAGGTATATCCTGGACCATCTGTTCCAATCCAGTGACATGGCATCCACTGCTTCTGCCTTGGGGTCCTCGTACGGGGCCACATAACGAGGAAGTTGATTGTTGTCGCTCGTTGCGAAGAGATCGATCTGAAGTTCCGGGCCTTGGCGAGAGATGAAGGAGAACGATCTTGCGTCTAGAGACCATTCCGACTCTATCGAGCTTGTCCGAGATAGAGCGTCCACCGTCGCGTTGCGGAATCCTTGTAGGTGAACTGCAGACAGGTGCCATTTCTTCTTTTCTGCCAGTCGGAAGATTGGGAGAAGCACCTGGTTTATCTGGGGCGATCTTGAGCCCTGACGATTGAGACATCTGACTACCACCGAGTTGTCCAGAGTCAGACGAATGTGGATCGAGGGAGACGGAGAGAGTTTCTTCAGAGTGAGAAGGACCGCCATGGCCTCCAAGATGTTGATGTGAGCCTGTTGTTGGTGGGAGTGACCTCCCCAACCCTCCAGCGAAGCGTCCGTGTGGATGTTGAGTGATGGAGGTGGGTGATGAAGAGGGATGGACCTTTTCAGGGCCTTTGCTTCCGACCACGGCTTTAAGATTAACCGAAGTCTGTTTGGGAGCCGTCTCTTGAGGTCTCTTCGAGCGATGGATGCAGAACGTCTCCAGACTCCCGCGGCATCCTTTAGCTGTGCACGGAGCACTGGGTTTGTCACAGAGGCGAACTGTAGAGAGCCTAGAACTTGTTCCTGCTGCCGTCTTGAGATCCTTTTGGATTTCAGCAGTTTTCTGACAGACCCTGCTATTTCCTTCCTTTTCTTCTGCAGGATGGAAAGGCGGTGTGACTGAAGATCCCAATGGATTCCCAACCATTGGAACTTCTGAGCTGGAGAGAGGCGAGATTTCTTGGTGTTTATCTTGAACCCTAGGTGTTCTAGGAACTGGGTGACTTTGTTGCAGGATCGCACACAATCTTCGGGCGATGTCGCCCAGACCAGCCAGTCGTCTAGGTAGGCAATCACCTGGACGCCGCGGAGGCGGAGCTGTTGAACGATGGCGTCTGCCAGCTTGGTGAAGATCCGTGGAGCCACGTTGAGTCCGAAGGACATGGCCCTGAAAGCGTAGCTTTTCCTTTGGAGTCGAAATCCTAGGTAGGAGGAAGCGTGATGGTTCATCGGAACGTGCCAGTAGGCATCCGCCAGGTCTATCGAGACCGTGTAGGACCCTTGAGGCAGAAGGGTCCGGATTTGTTGAAGAGTCAGCATCTTGAACTTGTTGTTCGCTATGAACTTGTTGAGGGGGGATAAGTCTAGAATGACTCTGAGTTTGTCGGAGTCCTTCTTGGGGACGCAAAATAGTCTCCCTTGGAACCTGGTTGACTTTACCCTCCTTATCACCTTCTTGTTCAAGAGTTCTAGGACATATTCTTTCAGGAGGGGGGTTGACTGTTGGAAGAATTGCTAGAAGGTTGGGGGTGGTTGAGTCCAGCTCCAGCCTAGTCCCTTCTTGACGATGCTGTGTGCCCAGGGATCGAAGGTCCAATGATCCTGGAATTGGCGGAGTCTTCCTCCCACCGGAAGCACTTCATTGCTTCTGGCTTCCCGAGGGTTTGCTACCTCGGCCGCTAGCTCCCCTTCCTCCTCTGCCTCTGGAGGGACGGCGAGACGCATCTCTGCCTGCTCCTCTGCTTGAGCCTCTACCTTTGGGACGAAAGGTAGTGGATTGCTGCTCAAATGCAGGGGTGAAGACCGGTGACTGTGACAGGACCGGTTGGGTGACCAGCTGAAAGGTCTGTTGTGGCTGAGCTGCCACTTGGGGAGTAGCGGATCCCGGAAACTGCCGTCTCTGTTGACATTGCTGGGGTTTTGGCTTTGTGGGTTTCCTCTTAGGTTGAGGGCCGTCGTCCTGAGAGGATTTCCTTTTCTTCGACATGCCCCATTTATGGAGAAGGTTCCTGTTCTCCGTGGCAGCCTTGTCGGTGATCTCTTTCACTAGGGAGGAGGGAAAGAGGTGTTTACCCCAGATGTTGGAGGAAATCAGCCTCCGGGGTTCGTGTCTCACTGTAGCACTTGAGAACACGAATTCACGACAGGCTCTACGAGCCTTAGTGAAGCTGTACAGATCCTTCACGACCGTTGCCAGATGTGTTTTGGCAAGGACCATGTAGAAGTCAGGGACCCTAGTGTCACCGGCCATGACTTCAAGCTGTACTTGGAGGGACATAGATGCGGCAAGCCTTTCCTTCGTATCATGTTCCCTACGAAGGAGGTGATCGTTGAGTTTTGGGAGGTCCTCGTTAAACTGACGACCAGCAACGTCAGGCTCTAACTTCCCCACTACGAAGGTTGACTGGACATCTTTCCAGTGCCTATCATCAGAGGGAGTGGTCAGGGAGAAGGGCCTGCACTCCTCCAGTACAGGGCAAGGTTTCCCTTCTTCCACTGCTTTATGTACCGCAGTGAAGGCCTTTTCGAGAAAGGGGAAGGTCGCATTATCTGGTGCGACGAAGGTCGGGTGCTTTTTGCTAAGCGCCGGCATTTTTGAATTGGTGAATCCCCTACTTTTCACCGCGTTGGCTAGCATAGCCTGGGCCTTCGAGAGATCGAACACTATAACCTCCTTCGGTTCGGTCTCTTCTTTAGAGGCGGGTTCGGACCTGAGTCGGACGTAACAGTCCGGGTAAGCCTCAAAGTTCGGGAAGAACTCCACTTCTTCCAACACGATCGAGCCGACCTTCTCACTGATGAAGATCTTGCCTGTGGTGATAGGCATGTGCTCGGCATACCTCCATGGGTTGGTATCCGAGCAGGCAGGGAGGTCTTTAACAGAAATCTTTTTCGGTTGCTTAGAACTTCCGATGTTAGACTTGAAAAACTCATGAGTCTCACGAAGTTTCTTATCCATGAGAGCTTCAAGCATCTTGAAGATCTCTTGAGTGCTAGACGGGATGGGGTTCGGGGTAGCGGATGTAGAAGGAAGTGATTCCTCAGTCGGTGTAGGAGTTGGTGCAGGGGTAGAAGTGGGAGCGACCTCATGCTCTGAATCAGGGTATTCCACCTGATCTTCCTCATAGTCGAGCTCCTCGCCCATGAAGTTTCTCTCCGTATTCTCCAACACTTCCGACATACGTTCCACGTCGTCGGAATCTAAACGGCACTCGTGCATGGACTGGGCCATGACCACATCAGGTTCCACCACTATCTGGATGGTGGGAATCTGATCACTAGGGACCACTGAGTCTTTTGATGCCTTCGGGAATAGCAAGGCCCTCAAATCTTCGGTAGCAAGATACGGTCCGGTGGCGTTCTTCTGGAAGCCACGCACCCACTTGCGTAGCTTCTCTCGAGCGTTGTCCCTTACCTCCACTGAAGGAGGATCATTGAACACTTCAACCAGAAGACTCTTGCAGACTGAACATTGCTGCGGGTCCCAATATTTCAGGGCGCCTTTCTTGGCGGCGCAGGGGGCGTGGGTCCGACACGCCTTGTGCCCGTAGAAGTCCGGGCGCTTCACTCCACAGAAGTTGTGGTCACACTTCACGTACTCCTCCTGTAAAAGAAAGAGATCATGAGTATATGGAAGGCGTAAGAATGACTTACATTACTCTATAGTTAAAATTCTTAAGTAATTAAACTTTTACTTAACATTAAATAATTCATTTAAATTATAATGTTGAAGAGAGGAGCGGGAAAGTAAGTAGATAGACACATACTTGTGGATCCCACCCAGCTGGTTACCGTAACCTTATCAATAGGCAATCTCATTTGTGACCGAGGGACACAAAGCGGAAATCCTCATGGGTCCCCGTGGTAGGTAGAAGCCAAGTTCTAGCTGAGATTGTCTGTGGGGTGTATCAGGGACTGAGACCACTCAGGCCCCTGAGTTAAAGGGGTAGTAGGAGACCCCGTATAGATTCAGGTTCCGGCAACCAACCGTGCTAAGACACACAGAGTATGCTGAAAATTTGATATGCAAGAAGACAGCACAGCCACTAGAAGAATGGTAAGACAATACCTATCTATCAGAGTGGCTAAACCATCTGGCTGCAGTGTAGGGTTGTCGGCATGTAGTCGACAGATAGTAGAAGGGGTGCAAGTCCCTTGGTGCTTCCGGAGGGTGCCGGCAGACCGGCAGCACACCGGAGGCCGCTCCAGCAGGGTGTAAGGCATTAAGGCAAACACATGAAGGATCTAAGCATAATACTGACTTGGCGGCCGCCGGCACAGTGGCGGCACGCCGGCGGGAGGCGGAGGCTCCGGCAGCCGAAGGCTGACGGCTTGGTGATCAGTTCATAAGGTGAGATGGAATATGCTAGGATACCCAGACCGCCGGCAATCCATGCCGGCACGCCGGAGGCCAGCCCGAAGGTCGGACAACCGAAACTAGGTAATAGAGGGGTGGGACATCGGCTGTATGCCGATGGAAGGCGGCAGCCCTCCGGCACACGGAAGGCTGGCGACTAGGGGAGGGAGGGTATCTTATGAGTGTGTCACCAAAGGGAGGGCGGTATCGCCGGCAGTAGAGGCGGCAAGGGACCGGCACCAGGATAGATAGAGAGACAGATAAGGAGGGATTGGAGGGGTAAGATTGCATACCCCTCTGGCATCCCACCTGAGTGAGTGTGCCCATGATAGGAGAAGGGCCTATCATCCGATGGCAGGGGGCCGGCAGTCGGCCAGGTGCCAGGGTAACCCAAGGGGGGTCAGGGCACACTCAAGAGGGGGGAACCCCTGTTGGACAAGATGCAGCCAGTGGCTAACCCCATAGGACGCTATGAATGGTATATGTACCAGAGCGGCCTGCTCAACAGGAGATAAAGATGGCCCTATCACTCCACCCTAAGGGGGAGTTGTAGGACTGGGGACAGATATGTATAGGCTAGATGGGGATAGATGGGGAAGGAGAAGAAGAGGGGTCTTCCATAGGGGAGACTCTGTACAATAACGGCCACCAAGGAAAGGGAGGACGCTCCCTAGCCTAGGGTAGGTAACCAGAATGAGAACGGTGCAGGAGTACCGTCTCAAACTATAGTAGTACAGAACTAGCCCCCCCCCCGAGGGCCTAATCTAGATAAGGAGTGTTAAATCCTAGGCTAGGTAGGCTGAAAGACACATCGCAAGCTGCCTGGAAGGGTAAGTAACCTAACCAAAGCAACTGAGGAAGGACAGAGCCGTTCCTCTTTCTCGGATGCCACCTTAAGGGGGGATCATTTCCTTAGGGTAGACCGAGAAGCGATAAATACTCTGATTATGGACATGATTCCCCTATGTAGAAGGGGGAGCATGGCCACACAGAGGAAATGCCCGTAGGCAGGGGATGGAGAGAGCATATAGGGGTTCCTACATTTAGGTTAGGTTAGAAAGGAACGCAATCAAACCGGTCCCCTATATGGTCCCTGAAGGCGAAAAACACTTGCATCACAGTAAACAGTATGATAAATAATGCCACTATCTTCATAACTTAACTTAGGATCACTGGAATATATCATGCATGAACATTGGTGCTAGGCAATCTGGCCTAGGGGCTAAGCTAGCAATCTAGTATGGGGTCAGGCGATGACCAAATAATAGAGCGTTAAAACACGATATATGAAGTTCCTAGCTATGAAGACTAAATAACTAACAATATCGATTAGTTAAGAGGCCGGAATAGGCTGTTCTGACTAGCTAAATAAGGCATGCAAGAAAACAGCGACGCCATAAAATGGCGTGTCCGGTAGCAGCACAGCTCCGCCCCAAAACACAAAATATTACGAAAAGTAAAAGTTACTTTACGGCCAGAGCTTGTTTAAACAATACTGGGACCTGGTACTCAACTTTCCAGAAGAATGCGAGGCCGAAGGTAGCGACATAACGAAGATGCAAGCCGATAAAAAACGCACAAGGGGAAAATCCGTCTTTGCAAGGTAGCTACAAGAAGAAGAATGAGGACGGACGTGACGTCATTTAACAATGGCGCCCGTTTGTTTACGTTTCGAGTACCAAAAGTAGCCACGGACGAGTGTAACTGCGGAACGGCTCCCCAGTTATTCTCCACCTTTCCATATCGAAGCGTTAACTCTATATGGGGTGCAGATAGCTATGTGGCGTGTTAATACATGCGTCCCCTGTTGATATACGATGTCTTAAAGGGAAACCTTTAGGATACTCGCACCAGAACTAAGAATTCTGTGATAACCTGTGGTTTAATTCTCTGGGAATATCCTTGTAGTTAATATACCCAAGGAAGCTACCAAAAGGAACCTTCCATCAGGACGTCATGGCTTGAGCCCAAAAAAGGAATTTGTGGCTTGGAAAAAAAATATTGCATAGGCTATATACAGTACTGTATATTTCCTCTTCCTTTGTCTTTTAGGATATCCTGGTTCCACCACATTTTATATTATTCTGTACAAATTTTGTGGTCACACTGCATACTAATGCCTCTGTTTGTTTGCCTTCTTGTAGTACAGTACTTTTTTGGGCTCAAGCCATGTCGTCCTGACGGAAGTTCCTAAAGGGTAGCTTCCTTGGGTATATTATAACTACGGCGATATTCCCAGAGAATTTACCTTAAGGTACCCAGAATTCTAACTCCTGGAGCTAATATCCCTAATAAAAGAACCAGGGATATCGCGAAATATCAGAGGACATATTCTTGACACGCCACATAGCAATCTGCACCCCGAACAGAGTTAACACTTCGAAGGGGTCAATTGGCAAGAAAACGAAAACGAGAAAGAAAGGAGAGCCGCTCGCAAGGTATCTCTCCTCTCCCGTTTCGTAAGCGTGCATTGCGCCGCTCACGGCGCCATCTGTATTCCTTTTTGCGTAGCTCAACAACTCGGTGTTTTTTCCCTGTGTTTCTCGGAATTCTTGGATTATTTCAACTTATAATGCTTTCTCCAACTTCTTCTGCTTCTGATAAGTTGAGTATCATTTCTTTTATGTATAAATATAAGCTCTTGGTAATTTTAAAAGCGATTTGATAGTGATATCGTTGTTACAAGAGCTGTTGCCTACCGGAGGCGTCCTGGACACTGTCGCTTGCTATGTATGAGTTATTTAGTTAGCCATAGCGACGTTCCCGGCTGTTTTGCTTTAATAATTTTAGCTGTTTAGCGTTACATAGGATTTCTTTTTATGATGCTTTGAGTGTTTTTGTTTTGGCGAAGGATTTGCCGATTCTGGCCTACGCTAGACCTTGTAGCCTAGTCGTTTGGCCCTAGTACTTTCCTGCATGATATTCAGATTTCCGAGTGTTTTAAAATTTTATTGAAGCCTTAGGCAGTTTTATACATTTAAGATTATGTTGATTTCTTCCAAGATAGTATACGAGTGAGTTTCGGTGATTTAGGTAATCGATTCTCTTTGCGCCTAGGCTAGTTGTCTATGGGGCCTTAGTATACTTTCTCACACTACCCGGTTGCTCTCTTCTCTTCGGAAAAGGTGTGCAATCCCTTTCCCTCTGTTTAAGCCTTGGGCTTAACCCTAATGGTTTATCTGAATTGACTTTAGATACGACTATATTAGGGTGTTTCTGTTCCTTCCTGTTTCCATTAAGTCTGGCTTCAGGGAGGGGGCAGGACATCAGAGTTCTTAGTCTGAGTCTGTTGATGTCTAGCTTGTGGTTGAGATTCCCTCGCTAGACTGACAACAGACATAGGAGGCTTAGCCTCCTTAGTTCACTTTCGAAGGTTTCTGTACGAGATGATTCCTTCTTCTGTGATCTAGCAGACTAGTCCTGTGTTGTTGTTCTCGGTGTGGAGGATAAGATCATCTTTTCTGTGAATAAAAACGCCTTCCTTGCTTTGGTTCCGAGGGAGTTGGCAAGTATTGCTGGCCTCCCTCCTCGGATCTCCCCTAGGCTAAGATGAGTTTTCTTGGCTGTGGGTGATTCATTATTAGAGCAAGGTTGGCAGGACCCTCTTCTCCCTTTCCCTCTCTTTCCTTTGTGATGGCCTAGCCCTTGCATTCCTGTCCGTCATTCTACATCTGTACCTAGCATAGGTTAGGATGTGGGGTTGACTCAGTCCCTTGCCGGCCGGCAAGGGTCTTCTGCTTTGAGTGCTGCCCAGACCTCCCTTGGTCTCTCATCCATGTTTGTCTGTAGAGCCAGATGACATTGGTCAGGAAGCCTGAAGTTATATTATCCCCTTCCTTATGTGCACTCTTTCGGGTTGCCTGGTTATGAGGTAGTACAGTCTCTTATCCCGGCATCCATTCTGTTTTTCTTCTAGTGTTGTTCTCTAGCCCGGCTGCCGACCTGAGTGGCCGGCAGCCGGGCAGTCGGAGTTCTCTGGTTCTTTTGCTGCCGGCCGGCATTGGCTGTATACCTTTGCCGGCCAGCATTGGCTGTATACCTTTGCCGGCCGGCTATATATCACACCATTGTCTGCTGGCCGCTACGATTGGTGGCCGGCAGCCGGGTGCTATCTTGTGTAGTTGCCGCTGCCGGCCGGCACATGCATTTGAACCAGCGTTCTTCCACCTTATAGTTCTTAAGTACTGTAATATACTTTGGAACTAGTTAAGGTGTGTGCCGGCCGGCACATTACCTTCTATACTGTATCCAGTATCGTTCAGTATAGTATATACTGTAAAGAGAAAACTATAGTATAGTATTTGTTACGACACTAAGTTTTTCTAACACTTTTGTGTTGTCTCGCACAAACCTTTGGTGTAACCTTACAGATAAAGAAAGTGAGTTCTTCCTTGTCTACTATCCAGCATTTTAAAATCATTTTTTGGGTGTGAGCTACACCTGTTTCCTCTGGAAATTATTCATTGGTTGCTCTAGAATAGATTAACCATACGATTTTATTATCTGGAAGGTTGCAGCAATTGACTGTGCAGGAAATACAAGTGTGTGTCTTTCCTTTCTAGTTTAATTGTGCTAAGCTATGTATATCCAGTGATACGTAGTTCACTTGATACTCATGGAATTTTCTTCTCTTTACAGGAGGACCATCCGAAGTGTGGAAGCGTTTTCTGCAATGTCCGCAGCAAGAACTTCTGCGGACATGATTTGTGTAGGAGGCACGCAGCATGCGCAGTCTCCAAAGGTGATCTCCGGTATTGGGACCCGCAGGTATGTACCGTGTGCACAAACCTGATTACTGAGGCTTTTGATTCCCCTAAGACGGCAGAGTCAAGGGACGCAGCAAGGGAGAAGCTTCGTACCTGGGTAAGGGGCTTTCAGAAGAACACTTCTGGGCCCTATCTTCCAAGTGAGAGGATGAGGGCTTACCTTTTTCCCAGGGCGTCAGCTGATACAGTGATTCCCCAGCCTCAAGTGGAGATACCAGTGGTTCAGATCCCTGTGGATGCTGAAGTCGCGGACGCCCTGCAGGACATCCAATTGGACGATAGGATGTCGGAGGTGTCCGAGCGTCTGGAAGATGACCTTCTGGCAGAAGACCAGGATGAAGAGCAGGCTCCAGACAATGAAGAGGAAGAGGTCGTCGAGGTGTCGGCTACTCCGGTTCAGGCCCCTGAACCTATTCCCTCAACATCGTCCTCTCTCCCAGATGAGCTGGGAAAGACCCTTTCCTCCATCGTTGGAATGATCCAGTAGATGCAGAGGGAGAATAATGAGAAGGCGGCTGCAATGGAGCTGGAGATGCGGAGACTTGCAGCATCACGTGGGCCCCAGAAGAAGCTCAGCGTGAAAGACCTTCCCTGGTGCTCAGATGTTAACCCTTGGAAGCATGCTGAGCACAAGCCTATGACGACGGGAAAAATCGTCATTTCGGAGAAGTTGGGCTCAGTCCCCCTTGAGGAGGTGGAATTCTGGCCCAGCAAGGAGTCGTATCCGGACTGTTATGTCCGTCTAAGGAAGGAACCAGCCTCAAAGGAAGAAACAGAGCCGAAGGAGGTCATAGTTTTGGACCACGCTAAGGCTCAAGCTTTATTGTCAAGCTCGATGAAAGAGAGGGGCTTCTCAAACTCGAAGGTACCTGCTTTGAGTAAGAAGCACCCTTCCTTTGTGTCCTCTCCTTCTAGAGCCTTCCCCTTTATGCAGAAAGGGTTTACGGCTGTGCTGAAAGCAGTCGAGGCAGGTAAGCCATGCCCCTCCTTGGAGGAGTGTAAACCTCTGTCTTTGGCCCTACCCATGGACCACAAGGACTGGAAGGACGTCCATCTTACCTTCTCAGTCGGGAAGTTGGAGGCTGATATTGCCGGACGTCAGTTCGGTGAGAACCTCCCCAAGCTGTCTGACTTTCTTTTGCGAAGGGAGCTTGAGACAAAAGAAAGACTTGCTGCCTCAATGTCTCATCAAACAACTCTGGAGACAATGGCAAGTGACCCCAAGGTCCATGAGATGTTCATGGTAGTGGCTAAGACACACCTAGTCACAGTGACGAAGGACCTTTATAGCTTCGTCAAAGCTAGGAGGGCTTGTAGGGAGTTCGTGTTCGCCTCGGCTGCAGTGAGGCACGAGCCAAGGAAGCTAATCTCCTCCAACATTTGGGGCAAAGACCTCTTCCCTAGTGAAGCGGTCAAGGAGGTTGTAGATAAGGCTGCCACGGAGAATAGAAACCTTCTCCAGAAGTGGGCCCTATCCCTCAAGAGAAAGTCTTCCCCGGATGAGGGTCCCCAACCAAAGAGGAAGACTAAGAAGACTAGGCTACCCTCTCGGCCAGCCAAACCATTCAGACAGCAGCAGCAACAGCAATTTCCTATGCCTACAGTGCCCCAGATGGTGGCACAAACCCCGACCACGTACCAGTGGGTACCCCAAGCCGTGTCGACGCAGTCTCCGGCATTTAACCCAGCGTTCGAAGGGCAGTCAACTACCTTTCGAGCGAAGCCTAGAGGAGCAGCCAGAGGTTTGTCTAGACGCCCCTCAAGGGCGAGGGGATCCAGGGGTGGTCGCGGTCAAGGAGGCAAGGCCTCAGGGCAACAGCAGTCAAAGTGAGATGATACCGGTAGGAGGGAGACTTCAGAATTTTCGGGATCGGTGGACCTTCGATCCCTGGGCCCACAGCCTACTCAAGAATGGACTGGGTTGGAGCTGGTACAGCACTCCAACCCCGTGCCCTCAATTTTTCCAACACTCCACCCCCGTTCTGGAGGAGTACATTCAAGAACTGTTGGAGAAAAGGGTAATCCGAAGGGTAAAGTCCATCAAATTCCAAGGGAGGCTGTTTTGTGTTCCCAAGAAGGACTCAGAAAAACTCAGAGTCATTCTGGACTTGTCGCCACTCAACAAGTTCATCGTGAACTACAAGTTCAAGATGCTAACACTGCAACACATAAGGACCTTACTGCCCAAGAGGGCATTTACCGTCTCCATAGATTTGTCAGACGCCTATTGGCACGTTCCAATCAATCGTCAACTCTCCCCCTACCCAGGGTTCAAGCTACATCGAGGACTCTACGCCTTCAGAGCCATGCCGTTCGGGCTAAACATAGCCCCAAGGATCTTCACAAAGCTTGCGAGCGTAGCTCTCAAACAATTACGCCTAAAGGGAATCCAGGTAGTAGCCTACCTGGACGACTGGCTAGTGTGGGCAGCATCCAAGACAGAATGTTTGCAAGCTTCCCTACAGGTGATCCAGTTCCTAGAGTATCTAGGCTTCAAGATCAACAGAAAAAAGTCTCGACTTTCTCCATCTCAAAAGTTCCAGTGGTTGGGAATCCACTGGGACCCAGTGTCACACCAACTCTACATCCCGGCGAAGAAGAGGAAGGAGATAGCTGGTTCTGTCAAGAGACTTCTGGATTCCGAAAGGATATCAAGACGCGAACAGGAGAGAGTGCTGGGTTCTCTCCAGTTTGCCTCAGTAACAGACCCGGTGCTAAGAGCACAGCTAAAGGATGCAACCGGAGTTTGGAGAAGTTATGCATCAAACGCGCGAAGAGATCTGATAAGACCAGTTCCGCTTCGTCTACGTACGCTTCTCAGGCCTTGGTCCCAAGTCAGGCAACTAAAGAAGTCGGTACTTCTTCAGCCACCTCCCCCCTCGTTGACTATTCACACAGACGCCTCGAAGGAGGGGTGGGGAGGTCATTCTCATCGGAAGAAGGCCCAAGGGACTTGGTCCAATTTATTCAAGACATTTCACATAAACTTTCTGGAAGCTATGGCAGTACTCCTTACCTTGAAGAAAGTCTCCCCTCGTCGCTCGATCCACATAAGGTTGGTGCTGGACAGCAAGGTGATTATGAGATGCTTGAATCGACAAGGATCGAGGTCACCACCACTCAACCAGGTGATGTTGGCCATCTTTCGACTGGCGGAAAAGAAGAAGTGGTACCTGTCGGCAGTTCACCTTCAAGGAGTCCGCAATGTGACAGCGGACGCTCTATCCAGGTTCACACCGATAGAGTCGGAATGGTCCCTAGACGCAGGATCATTCTCCTTCATCTTGAGTCAAGTCCCAGAACTGCAGATAGACCTCTTTGCAACGAAAGACAACTAGAAGTTACCCCTTTATGTGTCCCCGTACGAGGACCCCTTGGCGGAAGCAGTGGACGCGATGTCCCTCGACTGGAACAGATGGTCCAAGATTTACCTGTTCCCTCCTCACAACCTTCTGTTGAGGGTCCTCAACAAACAGATCTTTCAAGGGAGTAGCGGCAATAGTGGCTCACAAGTGGCCGAACAGCGTGTGGTTCCCTCTGGCATTGGAACTACGGCTGAAGTGTCTACCGTTACCAGATCCAGTTCTGACCCAGCGAGTCCAGAAGTCGACTGTCTGCGCTTCATCACAGAAAACAAGGAACCTGCAGCTCATGATTTTCTCTCCCTAGCGGTGAGAAAACGTTTCGGGATTTCGAAAGACAGTATAGACTTCCTAGAGGAATATAAGTGCAAATCTACTAGAAGGCAATATGAGTCATCTTGGAGAAAATGGGTGGCCTTTGTCAAGGCGAAGAATCCGCAAAAGATCTCGACGGACTTCTGCTTATCTTTCTTCATCCACCTCCATGGTCAAGGGTTAGCAGCTAACACAATTTCAACGTGTAAATCTGCTTTGACAAGACCCATTTTATATGCCTTCCAGGTCGACCTCGCCAATGATATTTTTAATAAAATTCCGAAAGCCTGTGCTAGGCTCAGACCTTCAGCACCTCCAAAGCCCATTTCATGGTCTTTATATAAAGTTCTTCATTTCGCTTCACTGTTGAACAATGAGGAGTGTGCTTTAAAGGATTTGACCCAAAAGTTATTTTCCTATTTGCACTCGCGTCGGGGGCCAGGGTTAGTGAAATTGTAGCCCTCTCGAGAGAGGAGGGTCATGTTCAGTTCTTGGATGGGGGAGAACTGAACCTGTTTCCGGATCCTACGTTTCTCGCCAAGAACGAGTTACCCACCAACAGGTGGGGTCCCTGGAGAATCTGCCCTCTGAAAGAAGATGCATCTCTATGTCCAGTGGAATGCCTAAAGGTCTATCTTCATAGAACTTCAGACTTCAGGGGTGGTCAACTATTCAGGGGAGAAACATCAGGCTCAAATTTATCACTGAAACAACTTAGGGCGAAAATCACCTATTTTATTCGCAGAGCGGATCCAGACAGTACACCCGCAGGTCACGATCCGAGGAAAGTTGCCTCATCCTTAAATTTCTTTAATTGTATGGATTTTGAACATCTTTGTTCATACACTGGCTGGAAGTCTTCCAGAGTGTTCTTTCGTCACTATGCGAAGCAAGTGGAGCAACTAAAGAGGTCTGTGGTAGCAGTGGGTTGTGTCGTTAACCCTGCTGTTTAACTCTGCGAGGAACAGTGGATTTAATTGGGACGATTAATTCCGGGGTGAGTGTGTAGTTACGAACTGTTCTACAAACTAAGTGTTAGGGCACTGGGTTGCCCACATTGACTGTTCCACTTTCAAAGGTGAACCTAGCATAAGTGCAGACATGTGTGCCAAGCGTTTCCAACGCTAATGTAACTGATTAGTAATACAGACTTTTATAATTTTGATACCTCGGTATGTTAAAAGTGGCGCTAATGTTTTTCTTTCAGATAAAAAAGTTTCTGTTTACTATCATGCTTATGCTTATTTGTTGGTTATCCTCCTCTTATATATATATATAATGGTTGTTTAACCTCTTTTGTTTATTGTTTGTCAATAAACTAGGTCTTGGGAACCTTGCGTCTCCTTCACCTGTGTCAATTTATTTGATATAATTTTGCATTACGTTCTATGTATATTTATCTGGGATAATTCTAATAGATTGTTCCTTTATGCAAGCATTCTTTGCATTGGTTTATGCTTTCCCTTGACGGGAGGACTCCATGCCCTGAGGGGACGGTGGCGGATATGCAAGTTTTCCGCCTACTCGGATATAAACCTTTGTCCAATCCAGTATTGAACGGAGAACTGGTCGATATTTCATATTGACTCAGTGGTTCTTTACAAACTATGCTTTACATGATATAGGGTGAGACCACTATATTGGCTTGTCTGTTATTTATACATAGGTATATGTACTCTTCGAGACTTTTCCAGAGTCTAGTAGGACTCTTCCCTGTAGGGGTCAGGAAGCACTAACATGGTCTATGGTTAGTTGAAAAGATGTATGACGGTAACATCTTAGGTCTCTAGGTCTAGTTGGCCGGGAAATACCTTCGGGGAGTACGGCACGTTTTGAGAATTCACAGATACAGTAATGCTCTGGTATACTTCCATCAGGACGACATGGCTTGAGCCCAAAAAACGGATTTTGAGCGAAGCGAAAAAATCTATTTTTGGGTGAGATGGCCATGTCGTCCTTATGGACCCGCCCTTCCCTTTCTTTTAAAGGGCTGTAGGTCCCCTCCCTACATACAGTATCTGTAGCACCTCGTGTATCGCTGCAAGGAATACAGATGGCGCCGTGAGCGGCGCAATGCACGCTTACGAAACGGGAGAGGAGAGATACCTTGCGAGCGGTTCTCCTTTCTTTCTCGTTTTCGTTTTCTTGCCAATTGACCCCTTCGAAGTGTTAACTCTGTTCGGGGTGCAGATTGCTATGTGGCGTGTCAAGAATACGTCCTCTGATATTTCGCGATATCCCTGGTTCTTTTATTAGGGATATTCGCTCCAGGAGTTAGAATTCTGGGTACCTTAAGGTAAATTCTCTGGGAATATCGCCGTAGTTATAATATACCCAAGGAAGCTACCCTTTAGGAACTTCCATCAGGACGACATGGCCATCTCACCCAAAAATAGATTTTTCGCTTCGCTCAAAATCCGTTTTTTTTATCATTTGCTCAACCTCATTTTTATTTGTCTTAAGCAAGCCTCACTCTGTAGAGTACAAGAATTTTATTTGATGCAGTCTATACTCTATTATGTCGAACAGTATTTTGTGTATTTTTAGAGTAAATTAATTAAAATTGGACTTTCATTAACATCTTCAGTATTCACAGCAAAACATAGAGCCTTATGAATGGCTCTTGATATATCAAGAGAAAGTAACCCTCTATAATTCATGCAAGGCTTGTATGCAGTAGCCATATACTGTATTGCATGCCTCCCCTCAACAGCTTATTTGGAAAATGTCTAATCAATTTAATGCACTCGATACAAACCAATTTAGGGATCCTTGCAACCCAAGATAGCATGCACTCATGCCTCCTAAAGCCATCACTACTACTGTTCCAGGTTGGATAATAATAAAAACACCGATTCCCTAAGACCGATAATTCATCTAACCTTCCTTCCTAAGGAATTTTAAACACTTTATATCTTCTTGGATTTTGTCATCCCAAAAACTAAGGCATTTAGGGCTCATACTGACTAGATTAAAAGGTGACCATACTAAATTCTTGAATTGCCATTTGATGTCATACCTTCATTCAAAAGTGTGCCCTAGTATTTCAACAACCTTGACACTCCAATAATATACTGTATACATTTATGTGACTGTGCAATGTGCTAAATTCTAGGTCTCATTTTTTTTTTTACTTTACTGCCATTATTTACTTCTTATCGAAAGTCAATATCTTGAATCAAATATATCTATTAAACTATTCAATTTTTACCTCTTAAATGTTTCATGGTTAGCCAAAGTAGAGCCTTATTAGGCTTGAAGATCTGGTTAAACTAATATTTTCACCTCAAGACCTTTAGTTCCTGCAAACCTGGATGTTAAAAATTTCTTTTTGACTTCTTAAACACTGTTCAATAAATTTTTAAATCCTTGCCTGTTATAAACTTCCAAAAATGCTTTCCTGCATATTGTTCCTACTTTTATTGTGACCCTATTAATGAATCTTATTTTGATCTCCTAAGTCCTTTTCATTCAAAGAAATAATTCATTCCTACACAAGTAGGACGAACTCAACCACCTAATTTTCTCAGGGCCTGGGACCAGCAGCTGTTGACTGATCAATAATTCATTTTGAGTTCTTTAGATTACAGAGTGGGAATTGTGACAAAGATGGGTAAACAAGAAAAAGATATTCCAAATGGGCTTTAAGTGAAGAAAAGGAAATACAGTAGTGTAACTCACATACCAGACTACCCAGTGTGTGGCCACAGATACAGCGCTGGACTATAACAAACGGGGTTTAATAACAGACTTTCTGGGCACTCTTACAGGATTTCAAAAATATCTAAAATAAGAAATTATGAATTTCCGTTACAAGTAAAGTAGACGTATAACTACAAAATCTAAGTTCCAGTATTTAACGTAAGTCACTTCACTACTGTAGTCATGGAATTGCATTTATCATCACTGTACATACCTGAAACACAATTGTTTATGAGGCATAGCAGGTAACAGCTGAATCATCTTTACCCAAAATCTACAAAAACATAACACAAAAGGCAAATTATAAGAATTGGTGATGAACAGATAGCCATTCTCAGTGGACAGAAAAGAAACAAAACTGTTCCTTTCCAATCATTTACATATTCAAAAACTCTTCAAATCTTGAGAATCATAAAAATATCTCACTAATACTTCTGGCACAAAAAGTACACAGCTTAACAGTCAGTACATGAATCTACCTTAACTAAACTTCTTACAACAAAATTCTTCTTGAAAGGGATGTAATGAGACAAAATTTTGCTGCATGCAATAATGTAAATTTTTATTTTTTTTTTTATTTTATTGTTCAGTTACACCACTCCTAGCAGAGGTCGCAGCTCTGGGGAAGGGTTCCTGCTCAGGACTAATCACAGGATTACAAAATGTTCATAAGGTTTATAGAGAGAGAGAGAGAGAGAGAGAGAGAGAGAGAGAGAGAGAGAGAGAGAGAGAGAGAGAGAGAGAGAGAGAGAGAGAAAGAGAGAGTGTGAAAGAGAGAGTGTGAAAGATAAAGAAAAAAACAGGAACCCTTTGTAAAGAAATATCACAGGGTATACAATATGGACAAACTTATGTATAAATGCCAAGCACTTTTAGTCGTCTCAATATAGAATTATCACCACCTTGATCTTACCCAATGCTCAACACTACACTCTTCCAAAAGCATTAAGACCATGAGGCACCACAGTTTCACAGTAGTACCAGCAATACAAGGACTGGACGAGGCACTGCTTGTGGTAAAACTGCATCAATTGTCGCTACATTTGCATAGACAAACTGTCCTAATCTGGCTTTCACATTTCCTTTCTTTGGTAAAATCAAAAGACTTGTTGGTCAATGAAACATCTGATGTCTGTCATTAGCATTCCATAGGACTGGAGTTGTTGATGCCAAAATTTTTCAGATAATGCAAATTTCCCCATCACTGAAATACCAAATTCTGTCCTTGACTAATTTGGGCACCACTACTGATGAAGCAGTACATATGGCATTGCTACCCACTTTTAAGTAGTGTTGTTTAGGGTGTAAATTAGGAGATAACTGGGCATATCATAGCAACACCCACCTTTCATCCGGCAGCCTCATGTAACCCTCTACATCACAACCACAGAAGTAGGCAGCAGGTTCAAATGCGCACCAATCCTACTTGATTAACCATCATCTTGCTCTGGACAAGAAGCTTTACTAGGAAATTCCATTTTTGGACGACAACGTATGGTCGGTATTAGCTTTAATTTGGACAAATTATTTGTCTTGACTGTAAATATTTGGACATTTCCAGCTATTGGAACTAAGTGGACATTGGACCTTTAAAATTTCCTGCTATGGACAAACTCTCTTCCCTATTTGGCCACTGCACCATCAATATTCACTTAACTTTACCAAAAACAGTGGATACCTAAATTTTTATTTATGAAACCATCTTAGCTTCTGAATTGGAAAATGCCACCATTTTCAAAAAATAATTAAATAAAGGAATAAAAGCTAAAATGATTTTTTGGTCAAATTAGAGATTTCAGAATATTTTAAATATCTTAGAAAATTTTCCAGCAGCAGATGTCATCACTATGATGTTTGTATAACCTTTTTCTTAAAGCTTTTCCACATGAAAATTCCTCTCTTTGAGAATTCAACCCGGGTGATGTTTTAACTGTGTATTAAGCATTTCAGAGTCTGATCACACTTATTTTGTATGTCCAAGTACAAATCAAAACCTAATACTTTAAATTTTCCTTCCCAGGAGGATGTTCTCTATATCAAATATGCACCTGTACAAGAACAGATCAAAATAAAGTATCTGACAAAGAAGTGCTATAAAACAGCACTTATAACTGAACTGCATTTACCAAAACTGTGATGGCATTTTATTCTTGGCATAACAAATATGCATGAAAACACTAACTCCTAGTTGGCATCATAGCAGGGATAGCTAGCTGCATGTGCAGAACATATTTAAACATATTTTTTGCATTTTAACATAAATGTTATTTTTATTTTCATTTTATTTTCCTTCACACCAATACCCCACTTCTCAATATTAAACCCCTATAATATTCGGATATAAATTAAAGCATAAAATAACAATAATCATAAGAAGCTCAAGAAAACTGTACAGTAATAGTGGAAGCATGGAGAGGCCTGGCCGGGCAAAAGTCGTCAACGTTAGGACGCCTTGTGGTATACAGATACCTATTAGGTTTCCGACTGCACACCATATAGTTACATAATGGACACTTGATAAATTTCAGTTTTTATCAAGGGGTAGTGCCTCTTTCAAAAAGGCACAAGGTTACAGACCGACAAATGGCAATGCCACACTATTGCCCTTGGGCAAATAATGAGATGAAAATTTAAGAAACCATGACTGAATACTTAGCTCCTAATACATATGACCAATATATCACTAGGATATGAAGACCTAAAACTTCCAATCTCACTGCAAAATCATGACAGTACTCGTTTGAAAATAGAAGACAAAATATATTCATGGGTCTAAAATACAACTAAGTATTCATGCCAATGACTAACTTGGGAACTTGGATTACATTTTGAGTGACAATGACTGATGACTTATAAACAACTTGATTTTTGCCTGTACCAATTGTTACTCGTGCAAAACCATACCCTGGTGTAATATCATGATCACTCTATGTGAACAATACTGTAGTTAAATAAAAATGTCAGAACATAGTTAAAGGTCCAAGTGGCACTATTTGATAGCTAGGTACACACCAAAGAGGTCTTGAGTCAGCCTTGGAAATTAGACTGCTGTCAAGATGCCTTCACTAACTTTTTTACATACTTCTCAACACTACCCGTTTTAATTCTCAACACAAATTACTAGTAACAAACAATTACTAACAAAAACAACCAGATTGTGAAAATTTTTCCACAAATTATAACACTGTATCAAAACTAGGTAACTTCACTTAAACTTTGTAGACCAAAGAATCAAAAATTTATAAAAAGTAACACAACATGAGAGTTGACTTCAATAAATGAACAAACAAATGAATGTTCAGTCTGGGTCCATATAATGCATTAAGCTCAAAATCTCCAAATGTAAAGATTGAAAACTAAGAAGTTGAGTGATGGATTTACAATTTTACCCATCTCTTCTTTTGTGACTTGTACGTATTTCTACATATTGACAGCAGCCTTGTAAACCATGACAGCAGTTTGTGCATAGGTCTAGTAACTCCCATCAGTTCCTTATCAAAGTCTCAAAATATCCAGCAAATATAAAGTATAATGTTCATTAACTAAATTATCTTAGGATTATTGTCTCCAATGTGTTTATCAAATTTAACTTCAAATGGTTTTGTGATTCAATTAGTTTACCATCATTTTAAAAACTCTGCTACCATGCACTTATAAAAAAGTACATTCTCAAAGACCAATGTCCCTTGACAAATGGTGTCAGTATCGTATGGCACCTAAAGTGAGAAAAAAGAGGGCAAAACAGGTTTTGTGAGCAATACAGCAGAAATAAACTCTATCAGTCTAGCTCAAAATAAATTTACTCAAAATCTGAATGAAAAATTTCTAACTTCTCAAGAGAGAAATGTGTTGGTTTCAAAAAGTGAGAAAGCCTGGTCTTTTTTGTCAGGGTCACGTTAGTCCAAGGTCATATGTCTGCCAACATTTATTTATGCATGTTCTATGAGCAAATACATTCTTTAAATATATTCATATATACAGATATAAATAATGTGTGCACAAGTAAATTGATTATGTACACACTACTATATATATATATATATATATATATATATATATATATATATATATATATATATATATATATATATATATATGTATATATATATATATATATATATATATATATATATATATATATATATATATATATATATATATATACTGTATATATGTATATATATGTATATATATATATATATATATATATATATATATATATATATGTGTGTGTGTGTATATTTATGTATATATATATATATATATATATATATATATATATATATGTATATATATATATATATATATATATATATATATAAATACTTAAGACATTAATTATAAAATAGATTATACTGATGGACTCGACAGTCTACATGTTTGATGCATGCCGAGGAAACACCTTAAATGCCATGCCCTTCAATAATCATGAAAATGCACATGTATATAATTAAGTCAATTGTGTTGGAATGTCCACACAAGCAGCCAAATTAAACTCCCTACACTAATTCAAACAAATAGTGAATATTATTTGTTAATTCCTGCATCAGAACAAAACCCACTAACATTAGGAACTGATAATGAAATCCTTTTTCTTCAAAACGATAATTACCTTAGATGAATATTTCCAATTTTTCACAACCTATTTTTACATACATACTCTTTAAATACAAACACTGATGAAAAATTACAAAATGGCTAGGTGATTCTCCAGTATCATAACCATGCTAAAGAAAAAAAATCAATCATAGTGACTAGGAATCAAAATGATTAAGATATTGCATTGCATCTGTAAATAAAGTAACTTAATGAAAAAATATTTTTATAATTTCAATATATCTTTCTTCTGGTCAACAGATTTAGCAATTCAAGTATTATAGAACTAATTCCAAATACAAAATATTAAAAGTATAAAAAGCCAAACGCTATGACAAAAAGTACTGATGACTAAAAATTCCTTTTTGATATGTCATAGAATGTGTGCTTAAGAAACATCAACCACTTTCCAATAGGATGCATAATCATCGCCCAACTAGATAACCTTTATCACAGCCACCAATAAAAAAAATTCAATAGCAAACCAACAAATGCATAGTTAACAAAGGCAGTTGATTTACCAATAATGCACCCAAATAAATAAGTTCTTAAATTTATCACCATTCCCATATTTTTTTTTTTTAAACAAAGTCAGAAACAAAAACATTCACCTATGAAGTACAACCTCAAAAACAAAGTCTCTTACCTTCTGGAAATGACATGGTACAGGAATTCACATTTATATTTAAAATAAATAATGGTTTATAACCTGTAAGTTTATGCTGGTTGCTTTTTTAATTTACAGAAAAGAGAAAGTAGATGCTAGAATAATGTGGAATTTTAGTCACTATTGGAAATTTGTATAGATTGTAAAAAAAGTTTTTAGTCACCCTCACTTAACAAAATAAGTAATTTTAAAAAAATCATGATCATTATCACTGGACAAAAAATGGGAAATAATTTCCAGTTCACCTAAATACTTGAGTTACAGCATTTCAAAACATTTAAAATTATCCCATTCTCAAACCTCAAAAAATGTGACCGATGTAAATTACAATCCATAAATGCCAGCAATTACATCAAAGTTGTATAAAATTATTTTATAAGCAGAGGAAAAGGATTCCCTAAACACTCATGATATGACTGAATATTTTTCATAATAATTGAAAAAACTAAACAAGACCTAAAACTAGACTACTTTTTGCTCCACAAGAAAAACATTTCCCAATACAGTATCTTTCAATCTATAACAAAGCATTATTCTTATATAAAGTCATTTTTTTCTAAAGCAGTTCAAGACTTTCTGTAACTGAACTACTCGACAAATAGCAAAGCTCGAGTTGAATTGAGAGATCAGGAAATTTCTTCTTTTTAACGACAGAATATGAAGTATCATATAAATAATAATTTAATCAACCCCAACCCCCAAAAGGCAACACAAAAAAAAATCAGAACGACCTCAAAATAACTAAATGAGTTTTGTTCTGTTTACAATTCATGAATTTTTTACTTAGCAGTTTTCCAAAGCAATATTTTTCTCTATTTATGGTGGAACAGGGTTGCAAAACTGACTTCCCCTAACTGCATCTTACATGCCATTACTACCATACAGTACTGTATTCACAAATTAATTTAAAGGGTGCAAAACACTTTCTGAAAAGTGATTTTAAAACATTCTATCTATATAAGTATCACTTATATAACAAACTACAATAGCATCCAACACAACTGAAAGAGTTAAAAATATCAAGAACCAGTGACTTTTTTATGATAGCAACATACTGGGGCAATGTTATGGGTACAAACATTGCATATATGAAAAATAATCATGAATATATATCACACATTAATTAAAAGGCTTTGCAAGTAGAAGGGCAATAATTTCACAAAAGAAGACTTGGCCAATTTTTTTTTACAGGTGTAAATTCATATAAGCTGATTACCAATTCATTTCGATAACTAGCAATCTTGAGCATTCGTTTCTAAAAATAATATAAACAAACTATCATTCTTAGACCTATCTTCCATTTGATGTACTGTACTGTAATACTGAACACACAAATTCTGTTTTACACATTCCATGATCATCAGTAATTCCTAAATACAGTGTTTGGCAAAAATTATGCAATTAATACTAATGATGCACCTATCCTATATGGCAAGAAAGTACAAAAGAGGGACTCATAAAATTGCCTATACTGATTGTATTGGCAAATATTTAACATTTCTGGCACCAAGCTCCCACAGATTAGTCATAAAAGTCAAGTCGGTCCGTCAAGTCCAGTCTTGTAACTGTCTTCAAATCTGAGATATTAACAGTAAGTGTAACAGGCTTTTTCCAGCTTTTATTGAATTCTGGACAAAAGCCATAGAAATTTGGGCTCGGGAATTGGTCGGCTGGGCTTAACCAAGCATTGGACACTAAGCCTGGCCCATTGAGCGAAAAGCTAATTTGGTTTTGGCCCACTCTGTGATTAACTAACACCTGACAAGCACTATGTAGGTATACACCTATTTTGTAACACCACCACAAGTTTTTCATAAGTAATTCACTTACTGTATGGTATATCACAAGTTAGCCAACTTGGAAGCTGACATCAAACCATATTTTCTTTCTAATATTTCAGGACTGTTCAAAAAACCACACACTAGGGCCTGATCTCTTATTGGAATGATATATAAAATATACATTCAACTACGTCTATGGTATAAAGGGAATCATACCCTCGTCCATGACTGAGAGTACTCTACTAAAATAGAATACTTTTATACATTTTCTATACAATATATTCATTCTAACTCACAGTTCACTTTATACAATAATTGGCAGGTTTGGCTTCAGCAAGGACTGATTTTCAGGAATTCCCTCTTTTTAACTGGAGCCAGTGACGGCAATAATAGGTAGGTATCAAGACCCTCTTTTTAACAGTTCCAGATCTGTGCGCAATATCGAGGGTTCTCAAATTTCTACCAAAACCACTGCACCAGATACTTTTGTCATGTGTAGGACTGGGATTCATGAGGGCAAAACAGTTTTAGAAATAACACAGTTGGAAGTACAAAGGGATGGAAGGGGACAAGGGAAGTAATCACTTTGGTGGAAGGGAAGGGACACACTGGGTACAAGAAGGTGTCACCATAATAATCAGTCTCTTGGCACAGCATGACGCATACCTCTTACACTCTACATATGAACCAGCTGCAGCAGCCACCTGCTTAAACACACCCAACTCACTTTTCTTTATAAAAGAAATGGAAAATAATATACACTACTGGTTGTTTCACCTTATAGCAGATCAAACTGCAACAGTTACAGGTGTCCCAGTCAACGGACAGTAGACAATAAAAACTCATCCTTTTTCGTAAAGAATGAAAACATCCACAGAACCATTATTTACAACCCTTTCTGATATACATCAACTATATTTTATTTTATATTTTATCCATTTTTTCACTTGGTGACTTTGCCACTCTTCACACAATGAGGGCTGAGGCACACTTTGGTAACCACTACAGATCCTTACCCCCTCGGAACATCGCAAGACTTGTGGGTTGGGTGCTTGAATGGCAGTGCGAGGGCAATTAACCGGTGCTAGGAATGGTCTTGGTCATACTTTAGCACTAATGTCTTGATATGAGCTAACTTTTCATGAAGATAATTATGCCTTTTTTGCTTCCTTTGGAAGTCAGCATCGGATTTCATTGTATTATACAAATTAATCATCTGAGCTCGAACATTCTGTGGAATAAAGAAATAATAATTGTAGTACACAATGAAAAGTAAATCCGGTAACATACATCCATATGTACATACATGCATACATACTGAGTATATATATATATATATATATATATATATATATATATATATATATATATATATATATATATATATATATACACACACATATATATACTGTATATATATATATATATATATATATGGTAATAGCTTCTGATCGGGCCGAGATTCGAACCCCTGTCTATTCAGCAGAAAATTATGCCTGCGAGGACTCTACCAACTGAGCCATCAAGAGAGATATAACTTTATGACAAGTCATCGTACATATTCCTGTCAAATCCAGGATTCTGTTCATAGACTTGAAATAAACCTAACTCCACCATGATAGCTGAATTGTCAGTTTGCAACACGCATTCATTTTATGATGAATATATATCACTAACACTCGTGATTTCAATCAATGTAAATATCAACCAAAATAGCCTTTAATGCTGAATTCTATCCTAAGAATATATATCCACTGGAATTAATTTTATGGTAGTACCTTCTGGCCGGGCCGAGATTCGAACCCCTGTCTATTCAGCAGAAAACCATGCCTGCGAGGACTCTACCAACTGAGCCATCAAGAGGGATATAAGTTTATTACAAGTCACCATACATATTCCTGTAAAATCCACGATTCTGTTCATAGACTTGAAATAAACCTATCTCCACCATGATAGCTGAATTGCGAGTTTGCAACACGCATTTATTTTATGATGAATATATATCACTAACACTCGTGATTTCAATCAATGTAAATATCAACCACAATGGCATTTAATACTGAATTCTATCTTGGAAATATATATCCACTGGAATTCATTATATGGTAATAGCTTCTGGCAGGGCAGATTCGAACCCCTGCCTATTCAGCCGAAAACCATGCCTGCGAGGAACTCTACCAACTGAGCCATCAAAAGAGATACAAGTTTATGATATGTCACCATACATATTCCTGTTGAATTCAGGAATCTGTTCATAGACTTTAGATAAACCCATCTCCACCATGATACCTGAATTGTGAGTTTGCAACACATGGTTATTTTATGATGAATATATATCACTAAGACTCATGATTTCAATCAATGTAAAATATCAACCACAATGGCATTTAATACCAAATTCTATCTTGGGAATATACTGTATATCCACTGGAATTAATTTTATGGTAATAGCTTCTAGCCGGGCAGAGATTCAAACCTCTGCCTATTCAGCCGAAAACCATACCTGCGAGGACTCTCCCAACTGAGCCATCAAGAGAGATACAAGTTTATGACAAGTCACCGTACATATTCCTGTCTAATTCAGGAATCTGTTCATAGACTTGAAATAAGCCCATCTCCACCATGATAGCTGAATTGTGTTTGTAACACACGTTTATTTTATGATGAATATATATCACTAACACTCGTGATTTCAATCAATGTACTGTAAATATCAACCACAATGGCATTTAATACTCAATTCTATCTAGGAAATATATATCCACTGGAATTCATTTTATGGTAATAGCTTCTGGACAGGCAGATTCGAACCCCTGTCTATTCAGCCGAAAACCATGCCTGCGAGGACTCTACCAACTGAGCCATCAAAAGAGATACAAGTTTATGATGTCACCATACATATTCCTGTCGAATTCAGGAATCTATTCATAGACTTGGAATAAACCCATCTCCACCATGATAGCTGAATTGTGAATTTGCAACACATGGTTATTTTATGATGAATATATATCACTAACACTCATGATTTCAATCAATGTAAATATCAACCCCAATGGCATTTAATACCAAATTCAATCTTAGGAATATATATCCACTGGAATTAATTTTATGGTAATAGCTTCTGGCTGGGCAGAGATTCGAACCCCCTACCAATTTAGCCGAAAACCATGCCTGCGAGGACTCTACCAACTGACCCATCAAGAGAGATACAAGTTTATGACAAATTACCGTACATATTCCTGTCGAATTCAGGAATCTGTTCATAGACTTGAAATAAACCCATCTCCACCATGATAGCTGAATTGTGTTTGTAACACACGTTTATTTTATGATGAATATATATCACTAACACTCGTGATTTCAATTAATATACTGTAAATATCAACCACAATGGCATTTAATACTGAATTCTATCTAGGAAATATATATCAACTGGAATTCATTTTATGGTAATAGCTTCTGGACGGGCAGATTCGAACCCCTGTCTATTCAGCCGAAAACCATGCCTGCGAGGACTCTACCAACTGAGCCATCAAAAGAGATACAAGTTTATGATATGTCACAATACATATTCCTGTCGAATTCATGAATCTGTTCATAGACTTGAAATAAACCCATCTCCACCAAGATAGCTGAATTGTGAGTTTGCAACGCATGGTTATTCTATGATGAATATATGTCCCTAACACTCGTGATTTTAATCAATGTAAATATCAAAATAGCATTTAATACTGAATTCTATCTTAGGAATATACAGTATATCCACTGGAATTCATTTTATGGTAATAGCTTCTATCTGGGTAGAAATTCGAAGCCCTGCCATTTCAGCAGAAAACTATGCCTGCGAGGACTCTACCAACTGAGCCATCAAGAGAGATATAACTTTATGACAAGTCATCGTACATATTCCTGTCAAATCCAGGATTCTGTTCATAGACTTGAAATAAACCTAACTCCACCATGATAGCTGAATTGCGAGTTTGCAACACACATTTATTTTATGATGAATATATATCACTAACACTCGTGATTTCAATCAATGTAAATGTCAACCACAATGGCATTTAATACTGAATTCTATCTTGGAAATATATATCCACTGGAATTCATTATATAGTATTAGCTTCTGGCCGGGCAGATTCGAACCCTTGCCTATTCAGCCGAAAACCTTGCCTGCGAGGACTCTACCAACTGAGCCATCAAAAGAGATACAAGTTTATGATGTCACCATACATATTCCTGTCGAATTCAGGAATCTATTCATAGACTTGGAATAAACCCATCTCCACCATGATAGCTGAATTGTGAGTTTGCAACACGTGGTGATTTTATGATGAATATATATCACTAACACTCATGATTTCAATCAATGTAAATATCAACCACAATGGCATTTAATACCGAATTCTATCTTTGGAATATACGTATATCCACTGGAATTCATTTTATGGTAATAGCTTCTGGCCGGGCAGAGATTCGAACCCCTGCCTATTCAGCAGAAAACCATGCCTGCGAGGAACTCTACCAACTGAGCCATCAAGAGAGATATAAGTTTATGACAAGTCGCCATGCATATTCCGGTCGAATTCATGAATCTGTTCACAGACTTGAAATAAACCCATCTCCACCATGATAGCTGAATTGTCAGTTTGCAACGCATGGTTATTTTATGATGAATATATGTCACTAACACTCGTGATTTCAATCAACGTAAATATTAATCACAATGGCATTTAATACCGAGTTCTATCTTAGGAATATATATCCACTGGGATTAATTTTATGGTAATAGCTTCTGGCCGGGCCGAGATTCAAACCCCTGCCATTTCAGCAGAAAACCATGCCTACGAGAGACTACCAACTGAGCCATCAAGAGAGATATAAGTTTATGACAAGTTAACGTACATATTCCTGTCGAATTCAGGAATCTGTTCATAGATTTGAAATAAACCCATCTCCACCATGATAGCCGAATTGTGAGTTTGCAACACGTGGTTATTTTTTTATGAATATATATCATTAACACTCAGATTCCTGAATTTGACAAGAATATGTACGGTGACTTGCCGTAAACTTATATCTCTCTTGATGGCGTTACCCAAACTGATGTATTATTAGCTTCGTTATCTTTAAAGGCGAACAATTCTTTCGTTAATGATTGTTAACACCAGGATGTGCTGTATGCTTATTTCTTTACAATCAAAGAAAAATATAAAATGATTAACTAAAATACTTCACTTAAAATGAAAATAAGGGTTATGATATTAAAAAACAAACAAGCGCACAGTGCTGGGTCGTAAATAGCCTCTCGATTATTTCAGCCGGAAGAAGGACTACCATTGCCTAATAGTTGCTTATGAGCTTTTTGTGGTGTTGCATGTATGAATGCCCCGTGGTAGGGGTATGAATAATGCCACTGTATATCCTGTATATCAAATAAAGAAACTAATAGGACAGCTGTTACCTTGCAGTCTTGCTTTTTAGCAAAAGGCCAGGCCCATTGCCAATAACTGTGGAAACTGCTGTCTTGCAGTTGGATTACAAAGTTACGCGATCGCAAGACCCGCTTGGCAAATTATAAACCATACCTAATGCTATCACATCAAGCAACTGACCCCTTAATGCAGAGATAACGGTGGGAAAGATGATATGATGTACTTGCCGAATTTATCCTTTTGTATCAGTAATCTTTGCATATTTTAGCAATGTCTCTCAAGAATGTTAAAACGGGTGATTCTCAAAGGTATCTAATTACAATGTAAGACAAATTTGACATGATAAAAATATATGAAAATGATGATAAGTTGATAAACATTGCACATACTGTAGGCCTGGCTTGGACATTTTGTCCACCATTATTCGTTGAATTGGTGAACTTCAAAAGTTTAAACCTGTTGCAAATACATTTCTATTGAACAGACAGACATAAATTTAGTTTCATAGCTTATACATGGATGACCTATTTTATAGTTGTCACTGATCTTATTTTTTCCCTCTCCTGTATTTCATTAGTTATTTCTAGAGGAAGATCATTCCACAATCTGGTCACAGCAGGGATAAGACCTATAGGACTGTGTAGTATTGAGTCTTATGATGAAGAAGGCAAGACTTAGAATGGACTGCATACAGGATGGTACAGTCTGGGAAGATTAGAAAGCATATGATGGCCAGAATCATAAAAAATATTATACAAAATGTACAAAGAACTAACTAAATGATGGTACCAAAGATTTATATTCATATCCGGAAGAAACAGAATAAATTTTTTTCAAAAGTAAATTTGCAATCAAGAATCACACCATGAATTCTAAATATACTAGCCTCTGGTCAGTACAGTGACAAGACTCTAGCCAGGCATTCACGTGAACAGCAGATGGAGTCCCACCTCTGCCTGAGATTAAGATGTTTACTTGGAGGGATTATTGCTCTGGTTGGGCATCATGGTGGGAGGCTGGTTTTGCCCATCTGACGTTCTGATGAAGACCTCTTAAAATTAGAACTGAAAACAGACACTAATAACCTTCTAAAGAGATGATGTCAATGCATATATCTGGATGCTGAGAAGATCCTTGTCCTACTTACAATCATACTTACAAGTTTTGTTAAGAGTTCAATTTCATCTATCATAATTTTGGCTAAGAACACTATCCTAACACCAGATTCCTATATTATTATTATTAATTGCTAAGCCACAACCCTAGTTGGAAAAGCAGGGTGCTATAATCCCAGGGGTTTCAACAGGAAAAATAGCCCAGTGAGAAAAGGAAACAAGGAAAAATCATATTTTAAGAACAGTAACATTAAAATAAACATATCCTATATAAACTATAAAAACTTTAATAAAACAAGAGGAAGTGAAATAAGACAGAATAGTGTGCCATAGTGTACCCTCAAGCAAGAGAACTCTAACCCAAGACAGCAGAAGACCATGGTACAGAGGCTATGGCACTACCCAAGACTATAGAACAATGGTTTGATTTTGGAGTCTCCTTCTCCTAGAGGAGCTTCTTGCCATAGCTAAAGTCTCTCTTCTACCCTTACCAAGGGGAAAGTGACCACTGAACAATTACAGTGCAGTAGTTAACCCTTTGGGTGAAGCAGAATTGTTTGGTAATCTCAGTGTTGTCAGGTGTATGAGGACAGAGAAGAATCTGTAAAGAATAGGCCAGACTATTCGGTGTATGTGTAGGGAAAGGAAAAATTAACCATAACCACAGAGAAGGATCCAATGTAGTACTGCCTGACCAGTCAAAGGACCCCATAACACTCTAGCGGTAGTATCTATAGCCAGTATGGTGCCCATCAACAACTATTCTTGGGAAACTATTTCTCAAAAATTCCATGATAATGCTAAGAAAACACCCGCTTACTCCCATATCATCAAATTTAAAAATTAGGGCCTCATGATCATCACAGTCAAAGGAAGCACTGAAAGCAATGCTAATCATATGAACTTGTTTACCACATTCAAGGGATTTCTGTACAGCATTGGAAGTTGTACAAATGGCAGTATTAGGGAATAGATGACTACCTTCAGCATACATACAGTATTTAAAAGTTTTGCCAAAAGACTTTGTAACACTTTCGATAATATGGGAATTATGAAAATTGGACAGTAATCAGCCAAACAAAAGCTACTGCAAACACATTTACTTAATAACAAACACATTTACCTAATAGATTAATATTTCCAATTCTCCAAAGTGGAACCTCTACATACGATTGTCCCAACATACGAATTTTCCAACATACGAAGTAAAATTCGACCAAATTTCTATCTCAACATACGAAGTGTTGCTCCAACATACGACGTAAACAATACGCTTACCCGTGGAATTTTCTCAAAGGCGTCAACCGTGGTTTGTTGTTGATACAGCTAGACGGCAGCACATCGGAGGGACGCCAATCGAGCGTCACCTTCATCAGTCCTCTCATTCGCTCAGTTTTAACAGTTTTTTATCTTGCCTTTTCACGTGTTGTTTTCTGTGTTCCGTAATCATGGGTCCTAAAAAGCTTAGTTTCGGTTCAGGAAGTAGTAGCAGTGGTGAGAAAAAGAGGAAGTCTATGCTTTCATTAGAATTAAAGCAGGAAATCCTAGAAAAGCATGAGCGAGGTGTACGTGTTAGCGATCTCGCTAAACAATATGGCCGGAATATGTCGACGATCTCGACGATCATAAAACAGAAGTCAGCCATTAAATCAGTGAAACCTTCGAAGGGGATCACGATTATTTCCAAACGTCGTAGCCCTACCCTTGAAGAGATGGAACGACTTTTGTTAATATGGATCAAAGACAAGGAGATTGTTCGCGATACGATCACGGAAACGATCATTTGTGAGAAGGCCAGCGCTATCTACAGTGACTTGAAGGCGGCGCGCTCTCGGGGTGACGCGGGGGAGAGTTCAGCCGATCCTACGACGGAGGAATTCAAGGCGTCTCGAGGTTGGTTCGAGAAATTTAGGAAACGGACCGGGATTCATTCAGTTGTTCGTCATGGAGAAGCTTCGAGTTCGGACACTAAGGCTGCTGAAGACTTTGTTAAAAAGTTTGAAAGCATCGTGGCGAAGACTACGTAGAGCAGCAGGTTTTCAACTGTAATGAAACCAGTCTGTTTTGGAAAATGATGCCTAGTCGAACGTACATTACCGCTGAAGAGAAGAAAACGCCTGGACATAAGCTAATGAAGGACCGGTTGACTCTTGCGCTTAGTGCAAACGCCAGCAGGGACTGCAAAATTAAGCCTCTGTTAGTTTACCATTCCGAAAACCCTAGGGCATTTAAAGCACATAGAATTAATGAAGACCTGCTACATGTTCTATGGCGTTCTAATTCTAAGGCTTAGGTTACTAGGCATATCTTTGTGGAATGGGTAAATGTAGTTTTCGGCCCTGCTGTCAAGAAGTATCTTCAGGAAAGGAATTTGCCTTTGAAGTGCTTGCTTTGTTTGGACAATGCACCCGCTCACCCCCCCAGACTCGAAGATGATATCATCGATGAATACAAATTCATCAAGGTGTTGTATCTTCCACCGAATACCACCCCTATCCTCCAGCCCATGGACCTGCAAGTCATCTCTAATTTTAAGAAGCTCTACACAAAGCACTTATTTAAGCAGTGCTTTAATGTCACGCAAAGCACCAACTTAACTTTGCGTGAATTTTGGAGGAGCCACTTCAATATTGTGCACTGCTTAAAGATCATTGATCAGGCTTGGGAGGGAGTAACTCGTCGGACCCTGAATTCAGCTTGGAAGAAGCTTTGGCCTGATGCTGTTGCTCCCAGAGATTTTGAAGGTTTTGGCCCCGAGAATGAACCTGTGCTTGCCGCCGAGGAAGACGTCGAAGAGATTGTATCCCTTGGCAAGTCCATGGGTCTGGAGGTGGATGAAGATGACTTCACCGAACTCGTCGATGAGCATCATGAAGAGCTCACCACCGAGGAACTCAAGGAGCTGCAAGCCATGCAGCATGATGAGTTCCAAGCGCAGTTGAGTGAGTCGGAGGAGATCGAGGAGGTAGGCCAAATCTTAGGTACGGCGGAAATAAAACAGATGTTGGCATATCATCAACACATTGTTGATTTCATCGACAAGCATCACCCACATTAACTTCAGGTTTGCCGTGTTGTTGCGCAGTTTGACGATGTTTGCTTAACGCATTTTAGAAAAATCCTCAAAAGCCGTACAAAGCAACTTTCACTCGATAGTTTCTTTAAAAAAATTTTAAAACGGTCTAGTGATCATGATGAAAAGAAAGAAAGAAAGTGAAGCAAAGAAAAGGAAGACCGAATCGAGTGAAAGTGATGAAAATTAAAAATAAGAAAAGAAAAAATGTAAAAAAAAAAAAATAAAATTATATAAATGAAAAAAATAATAAGCTAAGTTAAGTTAAAGTTCACGTAGTAGTGTAAGTTATCGTACACGTTATTGTACAAAGTCACCGTCCCTACCTCCTCGCTGATCTTCCGTCTCCTCCTGCGTAGAAGTCCCTACACCTGCGCTGGCCTGTCGCTAAGGTAAAGTGTTACATTACAACCCGTTTTTTATTTATTATTTCATTATTATGTATTCTTTTTTTGGTTTGTAATATGTATTTATTATACAGGCATTGTATTAATGTCACGTGTAATTATGTGTAGCCATTTATTAAGGATTTATTATGGGTTTTTAGGCTGAGGAACGAATTAAATCAATTACCATGTATTCTTATGGGAATATTTGCTCCAACATACGATCGTTTTAACATACGAAGTAGTTTCTGGAACGAATTAAGATCGTATGTAGAGGTATCACTGTAAGTGCAAATACAATGTCTTCTTACTACCATAATTTGAAAAATGTTGGAGACAATTTAAGAGCTAAGAAATCAGCTACCTTTAAAAAGGAAAAGGAAAAGTACCATTTGAGAATATGACTCTATGAGCATCAGCATCCAGTAAAAATAGTTTAATTTCACGGGACCATAAAGCCAAACTAGTTAGTTTACTTTCAGAGAATCAGGAAGCAAGTAGATTGAGTATCTCTTAACTCTGCTTACTATCAAACACATCATCCAAAAGTGTTGCCCTTTCCTTTAGACAGTGAGTAACAGAAAAACCTGATTTAAACAAAAGAAGAAACTGTTAATTCTACATCAAAAAGTGCAGATTCAAGTGTAGTAATAGTTCCCCCCACCATTTATATTCCAGGGCTATACCAGAAAGGATTTCTTTTATTGCATTTATCTTCAATTAAAGCATAAACTCTGAGAAACATCTTTTACCTGGGTACAGTACTGTATAGCTGTTACAAGTCAAATCTGATCTATTACCTTTCCAAAGACGATAAGCCTCTTATTTCTCCAAGTAAACGTCTACAATCATCACTGAACCAGGGTTTGTTTTAGATGAAGTATTTTAACAAACAAGAAGGGATTATTTCTATTTAGAACAACAGGCTCAACCCCTTTAAACAACTGAGACCAATCTAAATGCAAAAGATCCCTCAATATGTCACTTCAGCCTGCTTGATATTTTCTATACAGTGCTATAACTTGTCAAGGAGATCAGGAGAGACAAAATCTAACCACTCCCAATGGTGAGCATAGACATTACCAACAAGCATAAATAGTGGTTAAGAAGGCAATGGAAGATAGAATTATCCAAGTCCGGATTCCGATAGATGGAACACAAAATATTTTTACCTGAATCTCATGACCATACCAGCTTCATAGCAAGACTTATGAGAAGCATGACACGCAGTCCTAATATAAAGTCATTCCTCTTGCAGTAGGAATACCATCCTGATTCAAAATTATTGGTTTCTTAAAACCTGGAACAAACAGCTCAAATGATTGCCTTATGGAGTGCATTTGAAGACTTCAAGCTTGGAGTCTTGGAAATTCCAAATTATTATTATTACTAGCTAAGCTACAAACTTAGTTAGAAAAGCAGGATGCTATAAACCAAAGGGCTTCAACAGGGAAATATAGCTTGGTGAGGAAAGGAAACAGGTAAATAAATAAACTCCAAGAAATGTAACGAACAGATAAAATAAAATATCTTGAGAAAAGTAACAACATTAATATAGATCTTTCATACAATAACTATAAAAACTATAAAAAAAGAGGAAGAGAAATAATAAAGTGTTCCCAAGTGTACCCTCAAACAAGAGAACTCTGCCTCAAGGCAGTACAAGACCATGGTACAGAAGCTATGACACTAACCAAGATTAGAGAACAATAGTTTGATTTTGGAGTGTCCTCCTAGAGGAGCTGCTTCCCATATCTAAAGAGTCTCTTATACTCTTACCAAGAGGAAAGTAGCCACTGAACAATTACAGTGCAATAGTTAACCCCTTGAGCAAAGAAGAATACAGTAGTTTGGTATTCTTAAGTGTTGTCAGGTGTATGAGGACACAGGAAGAATGTGGAAAAAATAGGCCAGACTATTCAATGTATGTGCAGGCAAAGGAAAAATAGCCATAACCTGAGAGAGGGATTCAATGTAATACTCTCTAGCCAGTCAAAGGACTCAATAACTCTTTAGCAGTAGTTTCTCAACAGGTGACTGTTCAAGGACGTCTCAAATAAAGGCCGAGTCAGTGTGGGGATAAGAAAGGTCTGCCGTCACACGAGCAGTGCTTTCCTAGTGCTAGTAGACACATTGATTGAAGGGGTTGCGCTCTATTTATTTCCAGTCTTCTGCTTTCTCCTAAAATTTTGCTGTTTTCGATCCATAATCCTTTTTTCACAAAATTGCTAATGAGAGCTTCGTGGAGAGTCTTGACCTAACAAAATAACTAAGGAGAAAGCAATATTTTGAATGGATTCATAAGATGCTGGCCATAATTCAAAAATAAAATTGAAAATATATATTATATGGCAATTAACTAATTTTCTTAAATACAAGTAAGGTACTTTTTTATAGGCCACTCATGAATGGCAGGGGCAAGGGACAGTGACATTGCCCTAGCAAGCAGGACAATGCCATACAGACTGACCATATATACATATGATCAGCTACCAAGCCCCTCTCCACCCAAGCTATGACCAAGGAGGGCCAGGCAATGGCTGATGATGACTCAGCAGATAGACCTATAGACTCCCCCAAACACCCCATCCATAGTTCACAAGGATGTTGAGATTTCAGCGACCAAAGGAACTAATGAGATTGAGTGGGACTGGAACCCAAGTCTGGCATTCATCAGTGAGGGATGTTACCACATCATCTACTACAAAACAAAACAAGTCTCTGAAAATATGCTTATGAGCAAAGGAAAAAAAAAATTGTTAACATTGACCGTAAAAGAACTAAAGACTGTTAAAAGCTTCAGGTAAAGAAAATACACAGTAAATCAGACATGTGAGTGTATATTTACTTTTTCATCCTAAATGCATTATTTCTTTATTACTCTTCTGACTGACTACACCATGAATACAATCATTTTTCCTTATTTCTGATGATTAATAATTTTACTTATTAAAGCTAACACACACACACACACACACACACTCTCTCTCTCTCTCTCTCTCTCTCTCTCTCTCTCTCTCTCTCTCTCTCTCTCTCTCTCTCTCTCTCTCTCTCTCTCTCTCTCTCTCAGTAATTGTGTAAAAAATATTAAGTTAATTCATTTAAAATACCTCAATACATTTACATATTTTTGGTATTATTTATTTTTTTTTGAAGATTTTTAAAAATACTCTTTTTTTATTAATGCGCATTCGTTCTACCCTTTTGCGGCTTGTAGTTATCATTCCTTTCTTAACCAGCTACAGTAAAGTCTAAGTTTAGGCATAGGAAATGAACAATCACTCTGACATGATTTTATGTCAAGAACTACAAAATACAATTCTAGGCATTCTAAATGAATTACAATACCATCCTTTACATAATTGTGCACACACTGAGAGAGAGAGAGAGAGAGAGAGAGAGAGAGAGAGAGAGAGAGAGAGAGAGAGAGAGAGAGAGAGCAGCCCTGGTATAATTAGTAAGAGTATTAATCACCAGGAATAAGGAAAAATTATCAAATTCACAGTATAGTCAGTCGTAGGAGTAATAAAGAAATAATGTATTTAGGAGGAAAAAGTAAATATACACTCACATGCCTGATTTGCTGGGTATTTTCTTTACCCGAAGCATTTAACAGTACAGTCAAACCTCTCGACATGAAAGAATCTGGTCAAGAAATTTTCACTCTGCGAAACGAGATGTGAGGAATTTTACAATTCGCATCACAAAAAATATTTCGGACAACGAAAGGAGGTACGGTGCGAGAGACTGATCGTGACCCGAGACCGATTTTAAAATTCGCGCGCTGCCAGCCCGTAAACTTGCTACCATCCTCCCGGGCTCCCATTGGTTATCTCCCTACTCAAATGCTAGTTACCACTATAAGATCCTGCTCTCCTATTGGTCAGCATCTACTGTATTGTATCCCATCATGCATCTACGCATTGGCGTTCCTAAGCTTTTCATTTCGACAGCAGTATTGTACACATTGACTTAAGTATTTGTGATTTCGCTTTCGTAACAATTGTACTGTATTGTGTGTGATATTACGTTACATTATTAGCCATATGCTTAAATTTCCTTATAAATAGTAATTGGTCATTAAAAACTGGGGTAAACACAACTACTGTATCATTGAAAGTGCGCTGCACTTTATATCTGACATCTATTACAAATTCAATCAATTTTTTTAAGATGCTTGGATATATATAGTGAACTTTAAGAAAAAAAAATAAATAAATGTTTTCTACAATAAAATTATGAAAAACATTAAGTTTAATATGCAATATTTTTAAATATAGAGCTGTACGGAAATAAATAATTTAGCTCTTATATTATCATCATTTCCAAAACTAGTTTATATTAAATCAAACTCAAACTGCTTATGGACACAACAATCAAATATGATATTTTCATAATAAAATAAATTTTTGAACATAATTACCTGCTGGTTATATAATAATGGCTTTATTCTTCTGTCCGGCAGAAATTCAAAACTCGCAGCAATCGCATAGATAAGCCCGGTATACACTAGCGCCACCACGGAGCTAGGTCGAACTATCCCTCCTAGTATCAGATTTTCCATGCCCATAGGTCTCTAGAGGGGAGGAGGGTGGGATTTTAAGTTATATAACCAGCGGGTAAGTATGTTAAAAAATTTATTTTATTATGAAAATATCATTTTTAAACATTTAAACTTACCCGCTGGTTATATAATAATAGCTGATTGACACCCTTGGTGGCGGGTCACAGACAGCAACATTAATGGAAGTTCACTTAAGAGTTTAAAACAAAACTAGCTTAAGGGTTCGTACCTATTAAGGAAGTTGACTTCAATGGTTCTCTGCATTAATAAGTCTGCTGTTCTTTGAGAACCAGTGATCCACCCAGGGGGCTGAAGAACTCTAGGAGCTGTCAAACGGTGAATAACCTCTATGCTGACAGGACCTCAACTAATACCCTTGTTCCGGGCGCTCTCAAGGAACAAATGACTACCTGACTAAGTTAAAGATTGCGGAAGATTGTCTAATAATTTCCTCCAATCATAAAAATAAATACAAGTTCCAAGAGGGGAAAAGGGTACCAGGGATTAAGGGAGTGTAGTGGTAGATCCTTCACTTACTACTGCATTCGCTGCTACGAATGGACCCAAAGTGTAGCAGTCCTCATAAAGAGTCTGGACACGTTTTAAATAATGTGATGCGAATACAGATCTACTTCTCCAAAACACTGTATCCATTATACTTTGCAGAGAACGATTTTGTTTAAAAGCCACAGAAGTTGCCACAGCTCTAACTTCATGAGTCTTAACTTTCAGGAGCTTAAGGTCTGCCTCACCACAGTGTGTGTGTGAGCTTCTTTAATCAAAAGTCTTATGAAATATGATAAGGCATTTTTAGACATAGGAAAAGCAGGCTTTTTGACAGCACACCAAAGAGCTTCTGAGCTTCCTCTTAAACCTTTAGTCCTGTCTAAATAGAACCTTAGTGCTCTAACAGGACAAAGAACCTTCTCCAGCTCCTCACCCACCAAGTCAGAGAGGTTAGCAATTTCGAAAGATTTTGGCCATGGGTGAGAAGGACGTTCGTTCTTGGCTAGAAATTCAAGCGGCAGGGAGCATATAGCTTTGCCGTTTCTAAAGCCAATGTTTTTGCTAAAAGCATGAACTTCACTGACCCTTTTAGCTGTTGCTAAGCTTACTAAAAATAAAGTCTTTAAAGTCAGATCTTTAAAAGAAGCAGAGTTCAAACGTTCGAATCTGTCACTCATAAGAAATTATAAAACCACGTCTAAATTCCAGGTTGGTGAATCCTGTTGACGTTTTTCAGAGGTTTCAAAGGATCTAAAGAGATCCTGAAGGTCCTTGTTATTCGAGAGGTCTAAATGTCTATACCTGAAGACCACTGCTAACATACTCCTGTACTCTTTAATGGTTGAGGAGAAATTGTGCCTTCTTCTAAGCTCTAAAAAGAAATCGGCAATTTGAGCTATAGAGGTACTGGATGAAGAAACTGAGTTAGCTTTACACCCTGCTCTAAAAACTTCCCACTTGGAATGGTACACCCTGATAGTAGAAGTTCTTCTTGCTCTAGCAATAGCCTTGGCTCCTTCCTTCAAAAATCCTCTAGATCTTGCGAGTTTTTCGATAGTCTGAAGGCAGTCAGACGTAGAGCCTGGAGGTTTAGATGGTTTCTTGCCAAGTGGGGTTGTCTGAGAAGATCTATTCTCAATGGCAAGCTTCTTGGAACATCCACCATCCATTCCAGTACCTCTGTGAACCAACCTCTTGACGGCCAGAAGGGGGCTATTAACGTCAATCTGGTTCCCTCATGAGACAAACTTTTGTAGTACTTTGTACAGCACTTTGAATGGAGGGAAAGCGTACACATCTAGGGGTGACCAGTCCATCAGGAACGCGTCTGTGTGACGCTTCGAGATCCGGAACTGGGGAGCAATAATTCTCTAGTCTTTTGGTTTTTGAAGTTGCGAATAGATCTATGAGAGGGCGGCCCCAAATCCGCCAAAGTTTCTTGCATACATCTAGATGCAGTGTCCACTCTGTGGGGAGAACTTGATTCCTCCTGCTGAGGCTGTCTGCCCAAACATTCTTTTCCCCTTGAATGAATCTTGTCAACAGGGAAATCTTTCTTTGATGTGCCCAAAAGAGAAGAGTTCTTGCTATCTCGTAAAGCAGCCTCGAATGTGTTCCCCCTTGTTTCGCTATGTAGGCCAAAGCTGTGGTATTGTCTGCATTGATTTGTATTACTTTATTTAGTACTAGCTTCTTGAACCCCTTGAGAGCCAACAGGACTGCTAACAGCTCCTTTTGATTGATGTGGAGACTTTGCTGTTGTTTTGTCCACAGACCCGAAATCTCTGACTTTCCTAGTGTTGCTCCCCACCCCGAGTCCGAGGCGTCGGAAAACAACACAAGGTCTGGGCTCTTTTGTTCCAAAGAGAGACCTTCCTGGAACCTGTTTATGTTCTTCCACCAATGAAGGCACTTTTATTGGTTCCGTAAGAGGAATGCTCTTCTTGTCGAGGCTATCCTCTTTATTCCAATGGCAATTGAGATGGAACTGAAGGGGTCATAAATTTAGTTTCCCCAGACACACAAATTGTTCCAGTGAAGAGAGGGTTCCCAGGAGACTCATCCACTCCCTCACTGAACAAAACTCCTTCTTTAGAAAGGCACAAAGCCTTAGGAGGGCTAGCTGTATTCTTGCATGTGATGGAAAAACCTGAAAAGTCAGACTGTGAATCTCCATCCCCAAATAAAGAATCTTCTGAGAAGGGATCAATTGAGACCTCTCTGAATTCACCAGAAGTCCTATCTCCTCTGACAGACTCTTTGTCAGATGCAAATCCTCCAGACAGCGATTGAGTGAGGGGGCTCTTAGTAGCCAATCGTCCAAGTACAAAGCAGGTTCTGATGCCTCTCGAGTGGAGCGTGCTTGCCACATTCATCATAATCTTTGTGAAGACTAGAAGGGCGGTGGTGAGGCCGAAGCCTAAGGCCCAAAACTGGAATACTTCCTTCCAGAGGTCTAAGGATAGGACACAACGATATGTCCTCACAGACGCACCCTCTATTTGAGGGGTGGTGCTTAGCCCGAAACAAAGAACTTAAAACTGGACAACTTCCTCCCATACACAAACCTTCCAGTAGTTTGAAGTTCGGATGGATGGGGAAGTAGCAGTAAGCATCCTGGAAATCTAAAGAGATCATCCAGTGGACCTTCTTTACTGCTGCAAGCACAGTCTCATGAGTCTCCATAGAGAAGTTTTGTCCTCTGGACGTAGCTTGAACAGTATGTGACTGACGTTGGATGTCACGGTTTGTTTGACGTTCAACGTCACGAGCTTGTTGCTCGACGTCACGTTCAGCTTAACGCCCGACCTCATGTTCAGCTTGACGCCCAATGTCGCGCTTAGCTGCCAAGCAATCATCGCCGTGCTTGGAAGGTAAACGCTCAATGACACGCTTGGCCGTTTGATGTCTGGTATCAAGAGAAGCAGACACTCAATGGGATATAGACGCCTTATCACGCTGTTCAACATTTTAGCTTGCTGGTAGGCCGCCTGTGCGACGCGTCCTGAAAAGCATCATGACGAACCATCGCTTTGCTAACAGCAGGCTGATAAGACTGCATAACAGATGAGAGCCGTTGCTTCATGCCAGCAGCATAGTCCAACTAGGATCAACATTAGGTGACACCGGTGTAGAAAACTTTGATCGCGAACTCGCCTTCCTCATCGCTTACATCACGCTCCGCTATTCAGCAGACGGAAAACAGTCTGGCGGAAGTGGCAGTGCCTGTACCGTAACACCAGACTCAGGAACAAGATCCTTATCAGTCTGAACTAAAAGCTTTGCCAACTTCTGACATCCTGACAGGCTGTATACAGCAAAAAAGGGGCACTGCCTTCTCTTACAAAAGCCTTAATGCACTTCCTGCTGTTGCAGCTGAACGTGTTGCTGCACCAACATCTGCAGTTAGGTTCTTTATGCTGCATTGAGGACGCGCTAAAGCACTGCCCTATCAGCACTGTCTTTTTGACTTTGGTTACTTTTCTCAGAATGATTTATTGTTAATTTATTCTCATCATTTATTTATTTCCTTATTTCCTCTCCTTACTGAGCCATCTTTCCCTATTGGAGCCCTTAGGCTTATAGCATCTTGCTTTTCCAACTAGGGTTGTAGCTTGGCTAGTAATAATAAAATAATAAACAGAGACTCCTTTGCCGTCTTCCTTAGCGAAAAACTCTGAAGGCGGAACAAGGAGTAGCAGGTACAAAATAAAATGGAAACTTCAGAAAAAACTCTCATGAGTTTCTGAAAGTCACTCCCTTCCTCTTACAAGTCTCTAACCTAGGTAGAGATGTCTTCGTTTCCTAGGAGTCAACTCCTCAAGGTTCTGAATTCTGACCTCAATGCTTTAGAGGTTTAATTCTAGCTCTCCCAACCAAGAATTAGTTCAAGCAGGCCTTGGTCTGAGAACATATCTTTCTAGTTAATATTTATTTCTTAGTATAGCGCCTGGCGTAACAATGTTGACGCTCATGGTCATGTACACATCAAGATCTACTTGATGTCATGCAAGCCCTTGACGGTCGGCGCAACGTGACTTTTAGAAAAATAACGCTTGCGATTAAAAAACACTAGCGATTCAGACGCTCGGAACTAAGCCGATCGTGTCTAGAACGGTAGATTATCGAACAAGAGAAACCAAGAAGTTGCACTAAGATACAAACATCGTGTCAAACTCTTACAGCAGCGTTAGTAGCTAGCCTTGCTGAACGCTTGATGACCAACGCTCTGTTGTTGTCACGCTCAGCTTGGCGCGAGGCGTCACGCTCAGCTTGGCGCGAGGCGTCACGTTCAGCTTGGCGCGAGGCGTCACGTTCAACTTGGCGCGAGGCGTCATGCTCAGCTTGGCGCGAGGCGTCACGTTCAGCTTGGCGCGAGACGTCACGTTCAGCTTGGCGCGAGGTGCCATGCTCAGCCACCTGGTGAGTGCCATAATGCTCAGCTGCTTAGCACGCACCATCAAGTTCAGCTCTTTTTAAGAGGTAAGAACATTTGAATGCTCATTACCTGTTAAGAATGATTTTAATTTTTTTTTCAGCTTCGCGCCTGATGCGCGCCATCGCTTAATGTTAGAAAACACTTTTACCTCGCCTTACCTACGGCGAGGGCGAGCGTGTCTAGAACGGTAGATTATCGAACAAGAGAAACCAAGAAGTTGCACTAAGATACAAACATCGTGTCAAACTCTTACAGCAGCGTTAGTAGCTAGCCTTGCTGAACGCTTGATGACCAACGCTCTGTTGTTGTCACGCTCAGCTTGGCGCGAGGCGTCACGCTCAGCTTGGCGCGAGGCGTCACGTTCAGCTTGGCGCGAGGCGTCACGTTCAACTTGGCGCGAGGCGTCATGCTCAGCTTGGCGCGAGGCGTCACGTTCAGCTTGGCGCGAGACGTCACGTTCAGCTTGGCGCGAGGTGCCATGCTCAGCCACCTGGTGAGTGCCATAATGCTCAGCTGCTTAGCACGCACCATCAAGTTCAGCTCTTTTTAAGAGGTAAGAACATTTTTGAATGCTCATTACCTGTTAAGAATGCTTTTAATTTTTTTTTCAGCTTCGCGCCTGATGCGCGCCATCGCTTAATGTTAGAAAACACTTTTACCTCGCCTTACCTACGGCGAGGGCGAGCGTTCTGGGGATCGTCAACAGAAAACGCTCGAGGGGACTTCTGCTCGGGTCTTACAAGACGGTAAGCGCCACGCTACGCCTCTCGCTTCCCTTTGCCGCTCGACTTTACTTCTCCCATGGGTCCGGGAGCTCTAAGGCTAGGATAACGACAGGTCCGAAAAGAAGCACCCTCCACTGTATTGAATAAAATTCACTGCACTAATTTAGCACTAAAAATTTGCATTTTTGACGCTTTGGTATAGTAAAACCAAAAGTATACACGCCCGTAGAGGGAGATCTTACTACAGTGGAACCTCTACATACGAATGTCCTAACATACGAATTTTCCAACATCCGAAGTAAAATTCGACCAAATTTCTGTCTCGACACCCGAAGTGTTGCTCCAACATACGAAGTAAACAATACGCTTACCCGTGGAATTTTCTCGAAAGCGTCAACCGTGGTTTGTTGTTGACGGCGCTAGACGGCAGCACATCGGAGGGACGCCAATCGAGCGTCACCTTGATCAGTCCTCTCATCTCGTGCACATCGTGTGGTTGTTCTCTATTCGCTCAGTTATTAACAGTGTTTTTTATCTTCCTTTTTCACGTGTTGTTTTCTGTGTTTCGTAATCATGGGTCCTAAAAAGCTTAGTTTCGGTTCAGGAAGTAGTAGTAGTGGTGAGAAAAGGAAGAAGTCAATGCTTTCATTAGAACTAAAGCAAGACATAATAGAAAAGCATGAGCGACGTGTACGTGTTAGCAATCTGGATAAACAATATGGCCGGAATATGTCTACGATCTCGACGATCATAAAACAGAAGGCAGCCATTAAAGCAGTGAAACCTTCGAAGGGGATCACGATTATTTCCAAACGTCGTAGCCCTACCCTTGAAGAGATGGTACGCCTTTTGTTAATATGGATCAAGGACAAGGAGATTGTTGGCAATACGATCACTGAAACGATCATTTGTGAGAAGGCCAGCGCTATCTACAGTGACTTGAAGGCGGCGCGCTCTCAGGGTGACGCGGGGGAGAGTTCAGCCGATCCTACGATGGAGGAATTCAAGGCGTCTCGAGGTTGGTTCGAGAAATTTAGGAAACAGACCGGGATTCATTCAGTTGTTCGGCATGGAGAAGCTTTGAGTTCGGACACCAAGGCTGCTAAAGACTGTTAAAAAGTTCGAAAGCATCGTGGCGGAGGAAGGCTACGTAGAGCAGCAGGTGTTCAACTGTGATGAAACCAGTCTGTTTTGGAAAAAGATGCCTAGTCGAACGTACATTACCGCCGAAGAGAAGAAAATGCCTGGACATAAGCTAATGAAGGATCGGTTGACTCTTGCGCTTTGTGCCAACGCCAGCGGGGACTGCAAAATTAAGCCTTTATTAGTTTACCATTCAGAAAACCCTAGGGCATTTACAGCACATAGAATTATTAAAAACCTGCTACACGTTCTATGGCGTTCTAATTCTAAGGCTTGGGTTACTAGGCATATCTTTGTGGAATGGGTAAACGTAGTTTTCGGCCCTGGTGTCAAGAAGTACCTTCAGGAGAGGAATTTGCCTTTGAAGTGCTTGCTTTGTTTGGACAATGCACCCGCTCACCCCCCCAGACTTGAAGATGATATCATCGACGAATACAAATTCATGAAGTGTTGTATCTTCCACCGAATACCACCCCTTTCCTCCAGCCCATGGACCAGCAAATCATCTCTAATTTTAAGAAGCTCTACACAAAGCACTTATTTAAGCAGTGCTTTAATGTCACGCAAAGCACCAACTTAACTTTGGGTGAATTTTGGAGGAGCCACTTTAATATCGTGCACTGCTTAAAGATTATAGATCAGGCTTGGGAGGGAGTAACTCGTCGGACCCTGAATTCAGCTTGGAAGAAGCTTTGGCCTGATGCTGTTGTTCCCAGAGATTTCGAAGGTTTTGGCCCCGAGAATGAACCTAATGAACCTGTGCTTGCCGCCGAGGTAGACGTCGAAGAGATTGTATCCCTTGGCAAGTCCATGGGTCTGGAGGTGGATGAAGATGACATCACCAAACTCGTCGACGAGCATCATGAAGAGCTCACCACCGAGGAACTCAAGGAGCTGCAAGCCATGCAGCATGATGAGTTCCAAGCGCAGTTGAGTGAGTCGGAGGAGACCGAGGAGGTAGGCCAAATCTTAGGTACGGCAGAAATAAAACAGATGTTGGCATATCATCAACACGTGGTTGATTTCATTGACAAGCATCACCTACAGAAACTTCAGGTTTGCCGTGTTGTTCCGCAGTTCGATGATGTTTGCTTAACTCATTTCAGAAAAATCCTCAAAAGCCGTACCAAGCAACTTTCACTCGATAGTTTCTTTAAAAAATCTCTACTAAAACGGTCTAGTGATCATGATGAAAAGAAAGTGAAGCAAAGAAAAGGAAGACCAAATCGAGTGAAAGGGATGAAAATTCAAAATAAGAAAAGAAAAAAAATGTAAAAAAAAATATAAAATTATAAAAATGAAAAAAAAAAAAGCTAAGTTAAATTAAAGTTCACGTAGTGTAAGTTAGTGTAAGTTATCGTACACGTTATCGTACACGTTATCGTACAAAGTCGCCGTCCCTACCTCCTCGCTGATCTTCCATCTCCTCCTACGTAGCAGTCCCTAAACCTGCGCTGGCATGTCGCTAAGGTAAAGTGTTACATAAAAACCCCTTTTTTATTTATCATTTCTTTATCATTATTCTTTTTTCTAGATATTTCTGTATTCTATTGTATTAATGTTATGTGTAATTATGTGTAGCCATTTATTAAGGAGTTATTGTGGGTTTTTAGGCTGAGGAACGAATTAAACAAATTACCGTGTATTCTTATGGGAATATTTTCTCAAACATACGATCGTTTTAACATACGAAGCAGTTTCTCGAATGAATTAAGATCGTATGAAGAGGTATCACTGTATTCTGTCACTGGGCTTGAATGGGAATGCAATAGTCACTGAATCCTATATAAAATGTAACAAAATATTTAATATAAAATATTAACATACTGTATTACATGAATATAGGAATAAAGACTATATCTATGTATTTAAACCAACCCTTAATATTAAGGGGTTCCAATAAAAGACGAATAGTCGCATTTAACAATTGGAACATTTATAAATATTATACGAAAAAATTTAGTATTCCAAATACAAACAAGTAAACAACGATACAAAGAATCATGAGACTATATCGATTATCATGAATACTATGTCGTATAAAAATTAACTACAGTAAACGCCAATTCTCTTTAATCTTTGTAAACAGATTAGCTAAAGAAAAAATACTAAAAGGACCAATATAATTGAAAAATGACATATTCCTTTCATCTAATATAACTTAAAAACTTTAGTTTTTATAAATATCGAAACAAAAAGTAATACTGTAACTATAGACTGAGGACTGCGTAGCATAAATAGAAATGAACGCTAGATAATCTTTAAAACAGATCGAAGATTATCCAAAGAAAGCATACCAAAAGGACACAAATTTTCTTAAAATAACATAATCCTTTTATTTTATATAACTAAATACTTTGTAAGATAGTATTAACTTATCATTCTTTGTAGAAAAAGAAAGAAAATGCAAGTCATACTCAAGCTTACGTCAAATGACTGTGACGTCATCGATGAGGCGAGATGTTTACCCAACGACATAATGCTTTCGTTAGTTAAAAATAGGTTGAAAAATTTTTAATCCTACCTTTTAAGCTATAACATAGCGATAAAATATCAAACAAAAACCTAATAAGAGAATGCCCACACCTGTAACAAGAGTACATCACCAATATACTGCTAAAATCCAGGTTAAACACGAGTAAATTTGATTTCTATGTTGCCAGTATGGCGGCCGAAGAAAATCTGATACTAGGAGGGATAGTTCAACCTAGCTCCGTGGTGACGCTAGTGTATACCTGGCATATCTATGCGATTGCTGCGAGTTTTGAATTTCTGCCGGACAGAAGAATAAAGCTATTATTATATAACCAGCGGGTAAGTTTAAATGTTTAAAATCTTTATTTACTTGCAGTGAATTTACTTTCAGGATTTAATGCTTGTTATCATCTACTTTTAAGCCGAGTATTAGTACTCTACTGTATTGTGGCATGCTGAAAATAGAAAATGGCAAAGTTAAAATGATGCTTTAAATTATATATTGTAATGTTACATGAATTTACATGGTCAATTATACTTCTTTGGAATCTCATGGGCTAATGAAACCTTACAAATAATTAACTCTGAATTAAAGGTAATACTGCAAAGTGTAGATGATCCTAAAATTCTTAGCAGCTCCGATCTACCTCCAACTGGTATACATCCCTCTGCATTTTACTGCTTACCCAACTCCTTTGGTTTCTTCCTTTTAACTGACCACCTTCTTTAATTGCACCTTGATAAAACTATCATCTCTCATCTAAATATAAATTCTTATAGCAAACCCTATAAGAATTTAGAAATATAACATGGTGGTCTTGTTAAATTAATTTAGAGCAATAAAAAGGAAAATAGATTCACTTACTTTATAGCCATCAGAACCGACTGTCTCATTCCGCAAATTTTCATCAAGTTGAGAGAACACTCTCGTCTGTCTTTCAACATAATTATGAAGTTGTTGATATTCTTGGTATTCCCTATTGAAGTCTGCTTTGTATCGACTTCGTTGGTCTGGAGATGTTATAGTTGTGTAATTCCTGAAAAAAAAACTTGATATTTACATACAGAAATAAAGACAAGAACACATTTAAAATTAAAATCTATTTTGGTGAAAAGATAATAAAACAAAGGAGCAGTAATTATCATCATCTCTGGTCAAGCCGCACCCCTAGTTGGAAAACCAAAAAGATACAAGGTTACGGGCCCCATGAAGATAAGAAACATATAGAAAAATAAAGTTGTGCCAATAAAAGAAATGTGATCAAACAATATCAGCTATAAAGTGAAAATAATAAATGCCAACTCAAAGGAATAAAAATTGCATCCACAGAAACTTGTGAGGTTTCAATTATTCAACTAAAAGACAGTCAATCATTTCATACTTTTTTCATAGTTGGTATAAAACTTCTAGAAAACTGTTTTATTGAACTTATAAAGAGATTAGGTGGGACTGTTAGTAGTATCAGCATATCTAGTATGAAGTGGTGCATAGTAGAGGTATAGTGCAAGAATATCTAAATGCAAATGATGGTCCAAATATGATAAAAAAAAATCTATAATTCAAGTGCAGTTTGCTGAACGAATGACAGCACCAGAGGTCAATACTAAGATCTGGAGTATGAAGTCGAATGGAATGAAAATCTTGAATAAATTGAATAAACTAAATTTTTCTGTCCAATATGTAATTTATGATGAGAGTAAGCTGCCGTAAACAAAATTGTAATATAAAAATAATGGTATAATAAAAGTAAAACTACCTAAACATACATGTCTCCAAAAATCTGACTACTATTAATGAAAAGATCTGGATGGGAGGATCCAATGTCCTAAACTTACAGCATTAAAACTCACACTTTGAGTTTTGGTATGGTTCAAAATTAATTCCAAATCATTTGTACCATGCTCAAATTTTAGCTAAATGACTGTAATGCATAAGGATTCTGCAAACACCTAGAGGAACACAACACTTACTTTCACTAAAATCAAGGCCAATCATTCAAACTTCCTGACCATAATCATGGGATTTCTATAAAGCATTAGAAATTGTCAGGAAATCACAAGCTCCAAGGCCCAAACTGTAAACTAAGGAACAGATTATCACCTTCTGCATACCTATTTAGAAGTTTTACCAAAGGATGCTCAAAAACTTCAGATAATATGGGAGTTATGGAAATTGGGTGGTAATCAGCAGGGCTAGAGCTAACACAAACTCATACCTAATGCAGTAATATTACCAATTCTCCAACAAGTGGAAAAACAACCTCTTCTTGTAAACTAGCAAAAAATAACAAATAATAAGAGCCAAGAAATAAGGGGCCTTTATAAATAACAGAGGAAAAGTAACATTTGGGTTTACACCATAAGCATTAAGGTTCATCAAGTGTATTCTAATTTCATGGGACCCAAAAGCTAAACTATTTAGTTTAACCTCAATAAAACAGGAATGAGGAAGATCGATTTCTCATTACTCTGGGGTTGCCTTTTCCTTTGGACAGAGAATGACTGCCATCTAACTTAAGTAAAGCTTGTACCAGAAAGGGTTTCTTCTATGGTCAAATTGTATTCCTTTTCTGTTGAAGCATAAACTCTGAGCAACAGCTTTTAGCTGAGTATAGTTATTCCACATGAAGTTTGATCTGTTACCATTCCAAAGATGATAAGCAGCTCATTTCTCTAAATAAATGCATCTAAAATTATCATTGAACCAGGGTTTGTCTTTCACTACATGTTTTAACACATGAGAAGGAATACACCTGTCAATCATATAGACCAGACTCTCGTTCAAGATATCAGCAGGCTAAACATGTTATACAATTATGACTAATTAAAATGCGAAAGATCACTTGAATTGCCATTCTAGTGTAAACAAGACCTTATATATATTCTATATGAGCTATGACATACCAGGGACAAGCTGCTGTCTTAATTACTAATGAAACCAAGGCATGATCAGATATCCCAACTGAGGAACCATCCTTACTTGTTATAACACCATAGGAGTCCCACAGTCTGATTTAGGAGCAAAGTCCAATGTTCTTAACCCATGGCAATCAGTAATAGAAAATTGATTTAAGAACACTAACTTTTTGAAATCATGCACAAGCACAAGAGGCATTTCTCTCATCTTGTATCTTAGCCATAGTGGTAAATAGACAATCAAATATAAAATCCTTCACGTCTGGATTCTGATAAATGGAACTAAAGTAAAAGTGATTATGCTTGTCAGAGACTTTTACAACCTGAATCTCATACCCTTCACAGTCATTACAGGACTTATGAGAAGCAGTGTATACAGTACTGCCATTCTCCTTGCGCTAGGAATGGTCTCAAGTTTCAAAATTATTGGTTTCTTAAAACCTGGAATGAGTAGTTCAGAGGACTGCCTTAAATAAACTGGAGGCAACTGTAAGGTCTACTATTGCCATGCAATCCACAAACATTGCAATACATTACACAACACTGGATTTTTCTCAATATTTCCAGACAGAAAAAGAATTAGAAGAAATTAGAAAGCCTTATCATACTTGAAAACAAACTTAATGATGATAACAAAAACAATCCAGCAACTCATACAATTCATAGACTAAAGACAAAATACTGTATTGGATAAAATTAATCAATCTAGAGGAGCCGACAGCACCAAACAAGGTTTAGTACCCTCCAGGATACCACTTCAATTGATGGGAGAAAACTAACAATGGTTTTGAAAATAAATACCAGAGAGGAAGATAAAGGAACACAGGCAGGGAAAAAACAACATATTGATAAACTACCAAGCATCCATGGGCCTTCTATTAAGCTTGCCCAACACACTTTAAAAATAAGAGAAAGACAAAATAGATAGAATAGTGTACCTGACTGTACCTTCAAGCTAAAGAACTAAAACCCAAGGCAGTGGAAGACCATGGTACACAGGCTATGATAGTGCCCAGGACTAGAGAACAATGATTTGATTTTGGAGTGTCCTCCTAGAGGAGGTGCTTACCATACTAAGTGGAAAGTAGCCATTGAACAATTACAGTGCAATAGTTAACCACTTGATAAGATTTGTTAGGTTAGCTTAGTGGTGTCAAATGTGTAAGGAAAGAGGAGAATGTGCAAAGAATGGGTCAGTGTATGTGTAGGCAAAGGTAAAATGAGCCGTAACCTGTAGTACTCTCTGATAAGTCAAAGGACTCAATATCTCTGTAGCGGTAGTATCACAGACATTCTTGCTCAACTATTAAGCCAACCCACCCACACATTAATAAAAAACAAGAACAAAGAAACAGAAAAAGGTATTAAGAAATGCTAATCCATGACAGTGGAAGGCTATGATACTGTTTGAGACTCGACAGCTATGACTTGAATTTAGTGATGTGGTCCTCCCTTTAAAAACTGCTCTTACCAGAAAGCATCACTTCTACCTTAACCATGTGGTTAGACATCAACTACTGAAGTATCACTGAAGAGTAACAGAAACTGAACCACTATGAGGAGAAGAATGAAAGGGGTACCATCTAAACCCTGGAAGTGTGATGCTTCAAATTTTTTATATGAGCCTACCGATGTTCATATTGCTTCTTCTCTACAAGCTCGGTCTATCTAAGTTTATCGCCAAAATTAAAAATAAATTCCAATTTTCATTCCTTTCAATGAACACATAACTCTAGTAAAGTAATGAGAAACTAGCAGTTAATGGTAAGTAACAAAGTGCCTGTTATTGCCTAAGAAATAATAAGACATATTCCCTTCCAGATTGTTTCAAGTTTTATTGCATTTCAAGTTGGGTTCCTCTAGATTTGTTAGCATCACTGCATAGGAATAGTACTGTGTTTTAATAACTGTTGTGAAGAGTGTGTTTGCCTCACTGTTATGATCAGGGAAACTTGCTTTTAGTTCGAGAGAGAGAGAGAGAGAGAGAGAGAGAGAGAGAGAGAGAGAGAGAGAGAGAGAGAGAGAGAGAGATAAGGTATGCATGTACTGTAATGTGAAGGAATGAGAAATAACTATTCCGAAAAATAGTAGAAATGAAAGTGACATTACAAAGAGCTGGAAATCAAGGAAATCATCTATTGCTGACACCCGAGACCAAAGAGGAGATCTAGCCTAAAGAGTCCAAGACAGGCAAAAGGGTTAAGAACACAATTTGATAGCTGAAGCCTGGGAACTCATAAAAGTTCTGATAAAAAGATAGGTAAAAGTCTAGAGAACTCAATTTCATAATTTACCCCCATACAAGGCAGATCCAACTACATTTAAGAGGAAGATGATGAAAATTCACTAACAATCAATTCAACACACTCTTCAAACTCATGGCACTGGCTTTTGGCAAAAAAAATTACACAGATTCTAAAATTCAATAGGCAAATACTTTTATGAATTATTTACAGCATATGAAATTTAAAACATAAAATCTTCATGAAAATTCAAATCAGTAACTTCTGTTCATAAAAAGAAGCATTAAAGCATATGATAAACCATGAAAAATAAAACTTGTAGAATCTTTGCTCAACAAAGCTGTTCAAGTGTAAAAAAAACATTATTTTGCCATTTCGCACACTTGGCAAACTTGCACTTTTATTGTTTACCATGAATAATGGAGGCTATCAAAATGTTAATCCAGGACACAAAACTAAGAGATTAAGGTTACAATGAGACTAATGAAAATTAGTAATGTCGTACAGTAATACCCCTCTTTACATTGGTTCAACATACTGTATGTCAGTTGTGACATTAAATCTCCTCATCCTTAAATATCAAATACAAAAATAAAATCCACATCACGCTGTTTTACTTGACCTTACATTGGTCTCTACCTCTTACGATAATGATAACGTACTGAACTGCACATTATCGTACATCACATAGAGGCTTATTGATGCAGGCATCAGGTTTTTATAAAATTATAGCAGGTTGTAATTAGTTTTTCAGGTTCAGTACTTGTATAGGGAACATATGTCACTTTATGAGGCATAAATTGACTCACAGCAGGTCTCTTAGAACCAATTAACAACACGACGGGGTATTACTATATTTTTTTTTTTTTTCAGAATACCAGCTGTTCTCCATGTATTCATGAGCAGGGGTTGGGTAGTATCTTTTCTTAGGACTTGGATATTGAAATACATACTCTTCATAATTTTACAACAATATTCAGTCAAATTTGACAATATTTTATTATCCTTATTCAGTTCACTACATATTCTTTACAAAACTGATTACCCAATAAAAAAAATTTTGCTAACTGAATGTGTAAGATAAGTCAACAACCACTTCTCCCTCATTGAACTTTAATGATATACTCTTTACCAAGAAACCTATTACAAACAGTTTCAAACAGAGTGCAGATGTTTTAATGTTCAGCAGACTCATGAATCTCAATGTGTAACTCAAGTGTTAAATCTCATCTTTTTTCTCTCTCATATCACTTATTTCTATTTTTGTATTGCTTCTTCTTTACTAGGATGCTTTTCATATTGGAGAACCTGGACTAACAGCATTCTGCTTTTGCAATTGGGGCTGAAACTTGGTTAATAATTATAATATAGTAAAAATAATGACTAGGTGATGGTTAACAATAAACTTACCTGAGGTATGCTGGACCCTCATCACCCCCATTAGTGTCTGGAGATGAGCTGGGAGTTGACTGCCCCACTCTGCTGTGTCCATTGGTTTCATGAGGAGGGTTATGACCATTTGGAAGGCCATTGGTTAAGGAGTTTATAGGAGAATGTGTTCCTGAGTTGATGGTGCCATTAAGGCGATGTCTCGGAGAGTTCTGATTGAGAGGCGATGTCGATGGATTGGATAAAGAATGGTGGCCAGGACTTATAGCACCATTCACCCCATACCGCTCCTCCGCTGAGTGATGACCATTTGTCAAATGGTTTGTATCTGGTTGGTGGTTTGGCACCGATGAGCTCTGCTTAGACTCTTTCCACTTTTCAGGCTCTACTTTGGCTTCAGGTCTTCGTATTCTATGGGCCATGAGACGGGAGGAACGCACCCTTTTCACAGTTGGGTCAAATGTCTCCTCAAGGGTACGTTTTAGACCTTGTGAACTTGTAGATGGAATCCCAGTAGAAGAGTCAAATGTTTCCTCAAGGGTACGTTTAAGACCTTGAGAACTTTTAGATGGCATCCCAGATGATGAAGAATTAGTAGACGGGGATAATGATGAAATGGAGTGAGGTGAGTGACTATTACTTACAGGCTTGTTCCTGGAAAATACAAAATTCCGCTAAAAACGTATGCAAAATCAGCAAAAAATTCCAAATTAACTTCATTTATGCCTAACATAAAATTCAGGAAAATTCTTTGAACACTCTATAACATATATAACATAATTTAATTTCATTCAAGGCAAATATATAATGTCACTAAAGCCCCTAATTAACGTATACAGTAATCGATTTATTAGTTAAATATCTTAGAATGAAACTACAGTACAACCAATAATGCAAAAACCATTATGATTACCTAATTGGGCTAATAATAGTTCAAATCTATTATTAGTAAGCAGCCAGTCACCTTGAACAGCATGTGACTTACCAGTATCTTCTTGGGATCATCATATTACATGAAGATGTAACAACTCTTTTAACTGGTAATTTTTTTATAATAGCTGCCTTAAAACTGGCAAGTGCAACTGCTACCCTCCTTCCTAACGACTTGCATGAGATATTACCCTTCACTAATTTTTCTGTACTAATTACTGGGGCACAAAGGAAAACCCTAAAGCTCTGTTGCCAGTGTCTTCCCATTTCGAACATACTTGAGTTTATGATGCCGGAACTTTACTTCCACACAAAAAGGATAAGGGAATCTATTGAATACTAGTAAAGGTAAATTTGTTGATTCTTCACTCATAAAGCCTCTGCAAAGAGGGAAGTACAAATTTTTTCTAATGAAAAAATATGAATGCCCAAGAAATATTAGTTGTGTGTATGATATAAAAATAAAAATTTTATGATGATTACCTAACACAAATCTTGGTCCAAGCAGACTAGCCTATAAGCATCTGAACACAAAATCAGGCCATGAACTATTTTATAAATAAAGTTCCAGACTTAAATACCAAACCTAATTATGCTGAAGCATCCCTACTTAGCTCCAGATACTCTCATACTCTTAATCAGGGCTTCTTCCATTGTCTGTCCCATTCAACTAAACAAATTAGTGCATGGTGCAAATTATGGGGCATGAGATCGAATCCTAACAAAACTTGAAGTATGATTGTATGTAGGTCAAGAACAGTGGCTCCTCACATCTGGATCTCAGCATTAATGATGTTTCTTTAACTCTGCATGACTTAGAATTTTAGGTGTGATTCTCGACAGCAAATTTACTTTTGAGAAATACATTAGGTCTGTGTCTTCTTCAATTGCACAAAGAATTGGCTTATAAAGAAAATCTTTTAAGATTTTTGGTGATCAATCTATTCTGAAGAATTGTTTTAATTCTTTCATTCTACCTTGTTTCGAGAATTGTTTTACTGTCTGGTCTTCAGCTGCTGATTCTCATCTTAATTTGTTGGACAGGAATTTATGGTCGATTAAATTTCTTATTCTTGATCTAGATATTAATCTCTGGCACCGTCGTTCAATTAGTTCATTATGCATGTTACATAAGATTTATTATAATTCTGACCATCCATTACATTCAGATCTTCCCAGACAGTTTCATCCTGTTCGTAATACTAGGTCTGCAGTTAATTCAAATACAGTAGTCAGGCCTTCTCCATCATGAAGCTCAATACTACACAGTATTCTAGAAGTTTTATTCCTGCTGTGACCAAGTTGTGGGATGATCTTCCTAATCGGGTAGTTGAATCAATAGAACTTCAAAAGTTCAAACTTGCAGCAAATGTTTTTATGTTGAACAGGCTGACTTAGGTCTTTTAATAGTTAATATAATATGAAATATCTGTTTTAATGTTGCTAATGTTTTAAAATATTTTATTTTAAGTGTTCATTACTTCTTATATCGTTTATTCATTTCCGAGATTAGAAACATTTAGTAATTTTAATTAAGCCACAATTTCAACAATTTATTTTTGCATCCATAAAAGGCAAGAGGGTGACCCGAGTGTAAAGTCGTATCTCTATTCATATGCAATATTTCCTATTGACTTTGCAGAATGTGGGTGGTTTACTAATACCCTGTGTCACCTAACTAATGGATATACTGTGAATATTCAAGCACTAATACAAACTGCACTGAAATAAAACTTAGCTCAAATTATCAGAGATATGGAAAGTTTCCAATTTAACTTTTAAAGAACTAATTACTATACTGTAGTTGGGGTTCAATAGAACATTAATCAGAATAATGATATAGTAAATGATAACCTTAAATCTATTATTAGCCCTGTGGATTAGTAGGTGGGTAGGACACTGGCATTATGAGGGGATATCTAAAGGGAGGCGAGAAAAATTGCCTGGGATGGAAAAACTCAAAATGCACTGTCACTCAACAAGAGATTATTGGTCATCCAGCAAGGACAAGGATTTGTGACTAGAACAATGCAGGATTACTTTATAGAATGATGTAAAAACATTTTATATCTAAATTTGCTCAAATTACCCAGTCAGCAGAAATCCCTTTCAAATCCTTAAGGGTTTTAATCTAAAGTTGAATCTCACCTTCTAACAGCCTCCCTCTCTTCCTCACAGTAGAATGGCCAGTCTTCTTTAACTTCACTCCATAAATGCTTAGATAAATGATAAATGTTGTCTTTTGCTTGGGAAACACTATTTAAAACACAAGTAACTTGGCGTTTGTCTTTCTCCTTGAGACCCTCTGCAACAGGAGATCAGATATTACATTAGGAATAGCATTGGAAAAAGAAATAAAAAATAGGACTTTGCAATCTATAAGAAAATATATACAAAAAAGTCTAATGTCAATAAATAAGAAAAATATCCAAGAAAAATATATAACTTCTTCTTTAATGAGGAAAACCTTGATTACAAACCTGTATGTAATCTCTCAATCAACTGTGGTTTTCTAAAACTCTTGATTGCAAGAAGCTGAATTACACGATCTCTGCAATAAAGGTATTTCAGATTAAACATTATTAGGAATATTATTTAAGGAATTAGTAGCAATACACCCACTTCTCTCTTTGGTTTCCAGGCCAATTTCCTGAACAACATACAGAGAACTAAAAAGGATTTGTTTGAAGTTGAAAAATGTTTCCACAAATATTTTCCAAGAAAAAGGATAAGCTTGTGTTAGTCAAATTTTCATTTGGTACACCACAATTCAGTAGAATGATTAACAGAATAGGTACAGAAATACAATTCACTACCTGTTGGAGAATTGTGTTACTCCATTAGATAAATGTATTTGTAGTATGTAGTTCTAGCCCTGCTGATTACTGAAACATCCATATGATCTGTTTATGAATGTCTTCTGGCAAAACATCTAATTAATTATGCTGAAACTAATCTTTCCCATAGGTTACAGTTTACTTCTACTAAGGCTTTGAAGCATGTGCTGCCCAACTTAAAATTTCCAATACTGTAAAGAAACCCCTTATTTGAGGTCAGAAAGTTTGCATGATAGGCCTTAATTTTAGTGCTACCTTTACTTTTCCTTATTTCAAGGGACGCTTTTCTGGTCCTATACAGCAGGGGAATCCTACCCTCGAGAACCTCCACAGTCATTTTATCATGTTCATTAGAAAGCATACAACTTTTCACACCGCACATTGCTCGTTCATTGTTAAATCCGCATTATCGAAGCACTTAAAGAGAAAATGAAACTCTTCAGTTTCCTCTTGAAAGCCTTAATATCCTCAGCCTTTTGAATGCCTAGTGGGAGCTTACTGTAGTCTAGGGGTTGCATATTTAAAGGCTATAGAGCTTACAGACATATCTAAGTTCCAATAATTTGAAACCATCTGTAACTAGAGTGTCACTCAGAGTGCAGACCTTCGCCACAGCAGCTTATTTCTCGACCTACACTCAAATATGAATAAGTTTGAAGTCTCTGTGACAAAGATGTCCAAACTTATGGCTGATTACACAAATTGGACTTTTTTGCTTGACCGTGACCTTGACCTTCCCAAATGTAATCATTTCAGCTTTTTACATAAAAGTTAATCCCTGCATGTTGCCTTAATCTACAATTAAAATTGTGGCCAGGAAGCTGTTCACAAACAAACTCACACACACACAAACAGGGGGTAAAACATAACCTCCTTTCAACTTTGTAGGCAGTGTCAACATCATTTGTTGACTGCACAATACAGTATGTTGCATTTCTCTTAGATATTTTGATCATCCGGTTCTGATATCTTGATGGGTTATTATACTGTACATATTTTAAACTTAATTCTCATTTTAAGAGGCAGCCAGTGTAAATTATTTGGTATAGGAGTGATCCTTTCTTGGGGTGGCCCACCTTCTATCAGTCTTGCTCCTCTGTTTATTATGCTTCGTAATTTCTTAAATTGCACTTATGGTAAATTGTAGTAGATGGAGTTACATTAGTCAATCCTAATAATAACGCAGTTTATCACAAGTTTCTTTACAGAATGTTCATCCAGGTACTTCTTTATAAAAGCAATATTTTTAAGATGATAAACAGCAGTTTTTATTACATTATCTATTTGGGCAATTGAAGACAAGTTACAGCCAAGAGATATGCCTAGATCATTAACTTTATTATATATCAGGGCAGAGTTGTTATTTATGCTTATCTGAAAATCATCCATGTTTCTTAGGCTGTTTTTCTTTCTAATCACCATAAATTTGGTTTTATTTTCATTTAATTTTAGTTGTTTGATTGTCATCCATTCTTTAACACTAGCAAGAATTCGGTTTAGTTTCAGGTGTGTCATCTACAGTATACCATTTATGGAGAAGTAAAATTGTCTATCACCTGCAAATATTTTGAACTTTACTCCATACCTTTGTAGTATTTTCGACAGACCAATAGTAGAGATGCAGAATGAGATTGGGCCCAGTACACTCCCCGAAGTAACCCTCTATTTAAAGGTTCATATGATGAATCATCATCATCATCTCCTCCTACGCCTATTGACGTAAAGGGCCCCGGTTAGATTTCGCCATTTGTCGCTATCTTAAGCTTTTAAATCAATACTTCTCCATTCATTATCTCCTCCTTCACGCTGCATAGCCCTCAGCCATGTATGTCTGAGTCTTCCAACTCTTCTAGTCCCTTGTAGAGACAAGCTGAACGTTTGATGCACTAATCTCTCTTGGGGAGTGCGTGGAGCATACCCAAACCATCTCCATCTACCCCTCGTCATGATCTCATCAACATATGGTACTCGAGTAATCTCTCTTATAGTTTCATTTCTAATACTGTCCTGCCATTTAACTCCCAACATCCTTTATCAGGGCTTTGTTCTCAAATCTACTAAATCTATTGGAGATTGTTTCATTGTCATATCATGACTCATGTCCATGGTGTAACACCGATCTCACTAAACTGATATATAGTCTGATTTTTATATGTAATTTCAGGCGATTTAATTTTCAAATTTTACTTAACCTAGCCATTGTCTGATTTGCTTTTTTCAATCTTTAACTAAACTCCAATTCTAAAGACCCTATATTAGAGATCATAGTTCCTAAATACTTAAATAATTCTACCTCACTAATCCTTTCTCCTTCCAATCATATTTCATCTTTCATAGTGTACTCCGTTCTCATCATCTCTGTCTTTCTTCTATTTATCTTCAGCCCTACCTCTTGTGAAATTTCATGCATTCTGGTAAGCAAGCACTGCAAATCCTGTGGTGTTCTGCTAACAAAGATAGCATCATCAGCATAATCTAGGTCTGCTAAATTCCTATTACCAATCCACTCCAATCCTTCTCCACCATCTCTGACTGTTCTACACCTTACAAAATCCACGAGGAGAATAAACAACATAGGCGATAACACATTACCTTTGAATACTCCGCTGTTCACTGGAAATTCATTTGATAAGACTCCATTAACATTAACTTTGCACTTGCTATGCTCATGAACAAACTTAATCAAATTTACATATCTAAGAGGAATTCCATAACAACACAGGACTCTCCACAAAATTAGCCAGTGCACACTACCAAAGGCTTTTTCATAGTCCACATATGTCATCAAAAGAGGATTTCTATATGTCATCAAAAGAGGATTTCTATATTCTACGCATTGCTATACAACATGTATAAAAATTAAAATTTTGTCAGTGCAACTACTACCTTTTCTAAATCCTGCTTGTTCATCTCTCAACTTTTCCTCTATCTTTCTCTGCAGTCTCTTAGAATAAGCATACTAAACATTTTCATAACTAATGTAAGTATTATTTCTCTGTATTTATTGCAATCAGTCAGGTCTCCTTTTTTTTTTATTTTCACCAGCAATCCTAACACCCATTTATCAGGTTTTGCCTCTTCATGCCCCATTCTACTAAATAATCTTGTAAGTAGTCTGGGAGTCAATTCTTTTTCAGCCAGTATCATCTCAGCAGTTATTCCATCGTATCCAAGGGGTTTCCATCTCTTTAGTTTTTTTTAGTATAGCTTCGATTTCAAACACACATTATCCATTCATGGGAACGTCAGGGTCTTTACCAACTTCAGGTATATCAATCAAATTATTCCCATCCAACATTGTCTTTCTTCATCTTCTGTTGCTATAACAGAGCCCTCTCTCTTTTTGATTGGTACAGTATATGCTTCTTCTTTGCCCCAGTCAAGATTTCATTCATTCTATGAGCAATTCTTACACCATAGCCACTTTCTGAATTCATGGCTTTGTCAGCCTCAGTTGCTTTACTGTCTACATATTCTCTCGTCATTCCTGGTTTTCCTTTTGACCTCATTGTCAATACTGGAATACTTATCATGCTCTACCTTGTAATTTTCATTACTTCCTCAAAAACTTTCAACGATCAATTTCTGTCTTTGTCTGCTTTTATAGTATCCCAAGTATCATTTGATATCCATGGTTTTCTCCTTGTAGTAATTGCATATCCCAAGACTTCATTAATTGTCTGTTCTTCATCTCTCTAAGTTTCTCAGACTGCAAATCGATTCCTACATCAATTGGAAATTTTTCTCTGTGCCCTTCTTCTAAAAGCTTAATTGTATCAAACCTAGGTATTCTATCTATCTTTATGTCGGGTGCTTTCAGTTTTAATTTCAGTGTGGCAATGAGGAGCTGGTGATCACTACCATATCTCCATTTCTATAGCTTCTTACATTTCTCAGAGTCCTCCTTCTCTCTTCATTAATGGCAATGCGACCTATCTGATTTTTGCAATTGCCACTTGGTGAAGTCCAGGTATACTTGTGGATGTTCTTGTGTTGAAAAAGAGTACCTCCATTGACAAGATTGTTTGCTGAACAAATACTTATGATAGGTGCTCCATTCTTATTTACAACTTTGCCAAGACCCTCGACACCCATCACATGCTCTATCCCTTGATTATTTTTTCCAACTTTAGCATTGAAATCACCAATCACAATTTTCATATCTTTCTCAGGGATCTCATCTCTTACCCTCTGCAGTTCTTCATAGTATTCATCTTTCCTTTCTTCAAGGGAATCACTTGTTGGGGCATACCAAGCTGTAAGTTTCCAATTTTCACACAATATTTCCTGTCAACCAAGTAGTCTTTTAGGTACTCAAAAGCATGATCTTCAATACTGAGGGACCATAGATCATTTAGTAGCAGTTCATGCACAACTGTATCAAAGGCTGCAATAAGGTGAAGTAATTTCAAAATACTCCATTGTTTTCATCCATCATTTCCAGCATATCATTTACAACACAATAGATAGCTGTCTTTGACCAAGAAAAAACTTAAAACAGGTAGCCTGCAGCCATTATTTTTCATACTATATACTGATAATATGTGGATTGGCTAAGATAACAAGCATGTTGCATATATAGATGATACTCGCTTTCTTTGTATGAATTCAATCTCCTGAATGTTAACCTATTGTTGAAAAATACAGATTTAGCTAGAATGAGTGCATGGTGCAAATCATGTCAAGTATGATTGTAAGTAGCTAACGACAGTGGCTCCTCAACATCCAGAGCTTTTCTTTGTCAATGTCTTTCTGACTATATACAAGTCATTTAAAATTCTAGGTGTTTCTTAATAGTTAATTTACTTTTGAGAAATAAATTTAGTCTGTTCCTTCTTCCACTGCAAAATAATTAACGAATTAAGAAAGCTTTAGATTTTCAGTGATCAATCTATCCATGGGAAATATTGTAATTCTTTCATATTACCTTGTTATTATTATTATTATTATTACTTACTAAGCTACAACCCTAGTTGGAAAAGCAGTATGCTATAAGCCCAGGGGCTCCAACAGGGAAAATAGCTCAGTGCGGAAAGGAAAAAAGGAAAATAAAATATTCTAAGAAGAGTAACAACAATAAATATCTCCTATATAAACTATAAAAACTTTAACAAAACAAGAGGAAGAGAAATAAGATAGGAGAGTGTGCTCGAGTGTACCCTCAAGCAAGAGAACTCTAACCCAAGACAGTGAAAGGCCATGGTACAGAGGCTATGGCACTACCCAAGACTAGAGAACAGTGGTTTGATTTTGGAGTGTCCTTCTCCTAGAAGAGCTGCTTACCATAGCTAAAGAGTCTCTTCTACCCTTACCAAGAGGAAAGTGGCACTGAACAATTACAGTGCAGTAACCCCTTGGGTGATGAAGAATTGTTTGGTAATCTGTGTTGTCAGGTGTATGAGGATAGAGGAGAATATGTAAAGAATATGCCAGACTATTCAGTGTGTATGTAGACAAAGGGAAAATGAACCGTAACCAGAGAGGAGGATCCAATGTAGTACTGTCTGGCCAGTCAAAAGACCCCATAACTCTCTAGCGGTAGTATCTCAACGGGTGGCTGGTGCCCTGGCCAACCTACTACCTTTGAGTATTGTTCTCCTATCAGGTTTTCAACTGCTGAGTCTCATCTTAATTTGTTGGGACAAAACCTTTGGGGTCTGTTAAACCCTTATTCATGGCCTGGATATTAAAATCTGACACTGTATCAGTTAGTTCTTTATGCATGTTGCATAAGACTTTTCATAACTCTGACCATCCTTTACATTCACATCTTTCATCAGTCTGCATCATCTTGTATGCAGTTAATTGTAGGTCTTGCCTCCTCCAACATAATGATCAATTATTATTATTATTATTTGCTAAGCTACAACCCTAGTTGGAAAAGCAGGATGCTATAAGCCCAGATGCTCTAACAGGGAAAATAGCCCAGTGAGGAAAGGAAAAAAGGAAAAATAAAATAGGAACAGTAACATTAAAATAAACGTTTCCTATATAAACTATAAAAACTTTAATAAAACAAGAGGAAGAGAAATAAGATAGGATAGTGTGCCGAAGTGTACCCTCAAGCAAGAGAACTCTCATCCAAGATAGTGGAAGACCATGGTACAGAGGCTATGGCACTACCCA